>NC_091698.1:17500-320530 GCF_041296265.1 Equus caballus | reverse complement strand
CTGTAAAACACCAGTGCAGAGCAAGTTGTTTCTTAGCTGCCCAAAGAGGTGGAAGCCCCACGCTGTGGGGCCTGTCTGCCCTTGAGGAGTCAGGGCAGGACTTTGAGCCTTGCAACTCTAGGCCGATGAAGGACACGGCATAGCAGCAGTTCTACCTCAGCGAGATAAGGCCTGCAAAGAAAATGCGTTTCTCAGGCCTTTGGAAGACATGTTCCCGGTAGGCTGTAAGAGCACTGTGCAGAGCGAGTTGTTTCTTAGCTTCCCAAAGAGCTGGAAGCAAGATGCTTTGGGGCCCAACTCGCCCTGTGGAAAGAAGACTGCGTGTTGTGCCTCTCAGCTCCAGGGCAATTTAGCACACCCAGAGCAGAAGTTCTACTTCAGCCAGATCTGGCCTGCAAACAAACTGCGTTTCACAGGCCTTTGTAAGAGATGTTCCCGGTAGGCTGTAAGAGCACTGTGTAGAGCGAGTTGTTTCTTAGCTTCCCAAAGAGCTGGAAGCAAGATGCTTTGGGGCCCAACTCGCCCTTTGGAAACAAGCCTGCACCTTGTACCTTTCAGCTCTAGTGCCAGGTGGCACACCCAGAGCAGAAGTTCTACTTCAGCCAGATTTGGCCTGCAAAGAAACTGCGTTTCACAGGCCTTTGTAAGAGATGTTACCGGTAGGCTGTAAGAGCACTGTGCAGAGCGAGTTGTTTCTTCGCTTCCCAAAGAGCTGGAAGCAAGATGCTCTGGGGCCCAACTCGCCCTTTGGAAAGAAGCCTGCACGTTGTGCCTTTCAGCTCTAGGGCAATGTGGCACACCCAGAGCAGAAGTTCTACTTCAGCCAGATCAGGCCTGCAAACAAACTGCGTTTCACAGGCCTTTGTAAGAGATGTTCCCGGTAGGCTGTAAGTGCACTGTGCAGAGCGAGTTGTTTCTTAGCTTCCCAAAGAGCTGGAAGCAAGATGCTTTGGGGCCCAACTCGCCCTTTGGAAAGAAGACTGCGTGTTGTGCCTCTCAGCTCCAGGGCAATTTAGCACACCCAGAGCAGAAGTTCTACTTCAGCCAGATCTGGCCTGCAAACAAACTGCGTTTCACAGGCCTTTGTAAGAGATGTTCCCGGTAGGCTGTAAGAGCACTGTGTAGAGCGAGTTGTTTCTTAGCTTCCCAAAGAGCTGGAAGCAAGATGCTTTGGGGCCCAACTCGCCCTTTGGAAACAAGCCTGCACCTTGTACCTTTCAGCTCTAGTGCCAGGTGGCACACCCAGAGCAGAAGTTCTACTTCAGCCAGATTTGGCCTGCAAAGAAACTGCGTTTCACAGGCCTTTGTAAGAGATGTTACCGGTAGGCTGTAAGAGCACTGTGCAGAGCGAGTTGTTTCTTCGCTTCCCAAAGAGCTGGAAGCAAGATGCTCTGGGGCCCAACTCGCCCTTTGGAAAGAAGCCTGCACGTTGTGCCTTTCAGCTCTAGGGCAATGTGGCACACCCAGAGCAGAAGTTCTACTTCAGCCAGATCAGGCCTGCAAAGAAACTGCGTTTCACAGGCCTTTGTAAGAGATGTTCCCTGTAGGCTGTAAGAGCACTGGGCAGAGCGAATTGTTTCTCAGCTTCCCAAAGAGCTGGAATCAAGATGCTTTGGGTCCCAACTCGCCCTTTGGAAAGAAGCCTGCACGTTGTGCCTTTCAGCTCTAGGGCCATGTGACACACCCAGAGCAGAAGTTCTACTTCAGCCAGATCAGGGCTGGGAAGAAACTGCGTTTAACAGGCCTTTGGAAGAGATGTTCCCGGTAGGCTGTAAGAGCACTGTGCTGAGCCAGTTGTTTCTTAGCTGCCGAAAGAGCTGGAAGCTGGACCTGAGGGACTTGTCTACCCTTGTGGAAACAAGGCCGGACTTTGTGCCTTGCAGCTCTAGCGCCATGTAGGACCCGGCAGAGCAGAAGTTCTTCTTCAGCCAGATCAAGGCTGGGAAGAAACTGCGTTTCACAGGCCTTTGTAAGACTCGTTCCCTGTAGGCTGTAAAACACCAGTGCAGAGCAAGTTGTTTCTTAGCTGCCCAAAGAGGTGGAAGCCCCACGCTGTGGGGCCTGTCTGCCCTTGAGGAGTCAAGGCAGGACTTTGAGCCTTGCAACTCTAGGCCGATGAAGGACACGGCATAGCAGCAGTTCTACCTCAGCGAGATAAGGCCTGCAAGGAAACTGTATTTCTCAGGCCTTTGCAAGAGATGTTCCCGGTTGGCTGTAAGAGAGGTCTGCAGAGCGAGTTGTTTCTTAGCTTCCCAAAGAGCTGGAAGCAAGATGCTCTGGGGCCCAACTCGCCCTTTGGAAAGAAGACTGGGGGTTGTGCCTCTCAGCTCCAGGGCAATTTAGCACACCCAGAGCAGAAGTTCTACTTCAGCCAGATCAGGCCTGCAAAGAAACTGCCTTTCACAGGCCTTTGTAAGACATGTTCCCGGGAGGCTGTAAGAGCACTGTGCAGAGCAAGTTGTTTCTTCGCTTCCCAAAGAGCTGGAAGCAAGATGCTCTGGGGCCCAACACGCCCTTTGGAAAGAAGCCTGCACGTTGTGCCTTTCAGCTCTAGGGCAATGTGGCACACCCAGAGCAGAAGTTCTACTTCAGCCAGATCAGGGCTGGGAAGAAACTGCGTTTCACTGTCCGTTTTAAGACATGTTCCCGGTAGGCTGTAAGAGCCCTATGCAGAGCGAGTTGTCTCTTAGCTGCTGAAAGAGCTGGATGCTGGACTTGAGGGACTTGTCTACCCTTGTGGAATCAAGGCAGGACTTTGTGCCTTGCAGCTCTAGCGCCATGTAGGACCCGGCAGAGCAGAAGTTCTACTTAAGCCAGATCAGGCCTGGGAAGAAAGTGCGTTTCACAGGCCTTTGTAAGACTCGTTCCCTGTAGGCTGTAAAACACCAGTGCAGAGCAAGTTGTTTCTTAGCTGCCCAAAGAGGTGGAAGCCCCACGCTGTGGGGCCTGTATGCCCTTGAGGAGTCAGGGCAGGACTTTGAGCCTTGCAACTCTAGGCCGATGAAGGACACGGCATAGCAGCAGTTCTACCTCAGCGAGATAAGGCCTGCAAAGAAAATGCGTTTCTCAGGCCTTTGGAAGACATGTTCCCGGTAGGCTGTAAGAGCACTGTGCAGAGCGAGTTGTTTCTTAGCTTCCCAAAGAGCTGGAAGCAAGATGCTTTGGGGCCCAACTCGCCCTTTGGAAAGAAGACTGCGTGTTGTGCCTCTCAGCTCCAGGGCAATTTAGCACGCCCAGAGCAGAAGTTCTACTTCAGCCAGATCTGGCCTGCAAACAAACTGCGTTTCACAGGCCTTTGTAAGAGATGTTCCCGGTAGGCTGTAAGAGCACTGTGTAGAGCGAGTTGTTTCTTAGCTTCCCAAAGAGCTGGAAGCAAGATGCTTTGGGGCCCAACTCGCCCTTTGGAAACAAGCCTGCACCTTGTACCTTTCAGCTCTAGTGCCAGGTGGCACACCCAGAGCAGAAGTTCTACTTCAGCCAGATTTGGCCTGCAAAGAAACTGCGTTTCACAGGCCTTTGTAAGAGATGTTACCGGTAGGCTGTAAGAGCACTGTGCAGAGCGAGTTGTTTCTTCGCTTCCCAAAGAGCTGGAAGCAAGATGCTCTGGGGCCCAACTCGCCCTTTGGAAAGAAGCCTGCACGTTGTGCCTTTCAGCTCTAGGGCAATGTGGCACACCCAGAGCAGAAGTTCTACTTCAGCCAGATCAGGCCTGCAAACAAACTGCGTTTCACAGGCCTTTGTAAGAGATGTTCCCGGTAGGCTGTAAGTGCACTGTGCAGAGCGAGTTGTTTCTTAGCTTCCCAAAGAGCTGGAAGCAAGATGCTTTGGGGCCCAACTCGCCCTTTGGAAAGAAGACTGCGTGTTGTGCCTCTCAGCTCCAGGGCAATTTAGCACACCCAGAGCAGAAGTTCTACTTCAGCCAGATCTGGCCTGCAAACAAACTGCGTTTCACAGGCCTTTGTAAGAGATGTTCCCGGTAGGCTGTAAGAGCACTGTGTAGAGCGAGTTGTTTCTTAGCTTCCCAAAGAGCTGGAAGCAAGATGCTTTGGGGCCCAACTCGCCCTTTGGAAACAAGCCTGCACCTTGTACCTTTCAGCTCTAGTGCCAGGTGGCACACCCAGAGCAGAAGTTCTACTTCAGCCAGATTTGGCCTGCAAAGAAACTGCGTTTCACAGGCCTTTGTAAGAGATGTTACCGGTAGGCTGTAAGAGCACTGTGCAGAGCGAGTTGTTTCTTCGCTTCCCAAAGAGCTGGAAGCAAGATGCTCTGGGGCCCAACTCGCCCTTTGGAAACAAGCCTGCACCTTGTACCTTTCAGCTCTAGTGCCAGGTGGCACACCCAGAGCAGAAGTTCTACTTCAGCCAGATCAGGCCTGCAAAGAAACTGCGTTTCACAGGCCTTTGTAAGAGATGTTCCCTGTAGGCTGTAAGAGCACTGGGCAGAGCGAATTGTTTCTCAGCTTCCCAAAGAGCTGGAATCAAGATGCTTTGGGTCCCAACTCGCCCTTTGGAAAGAAGCCTGCACGTTGTGCCTTTCAGCTCTAGGGCCATGTGACACACCCAGAGCAGAAGTTCTACTTCAGCCAGATCAGGCCTGCAAAAAAACTGCGTTTCACAGGCCTTTGTAAGACATGTTCCCGGTAGGCTGTAAGAGCACTGTGCAGAGCGAGTTGTTTCTTAGCTTCCCAAAGAGCTGGAAGCAAGATTCTTTGGGGCCCAACTCGCTTTTTGGAAAGGAGACTGCGGGTTGTGCCTTTCAGCTCCAGGGCAATGTAGCACACCCAGAGCAGAAGTTCTACTTCAGCCAGATCAGGCCTGCAAAGAAACTGCCTTTCACAGGCCTTTGGAAGAGATGTTCCCTGTAGGCTGTAAGAGCACTGTGCAGAGCGAGTTGTTTCTTCGCTTCCCAAAGAGCTGGAAGCAACATGCTCTGGGGCCCAACACGCCCTTTGGAAAGAAGCCAGCACGTTGTGCCTCTCAGCTCTAGGGCAATGTGGCACACCCAGAGCAGAAGTTCTACTTCAGCCACATCAGGCCTGCAAAGAAACTGCGTTTCACAGGCCTTTGTAAGACATGTTCTAGGTAGGCTGGAAGAGCCCTGTGCACAGCAAGCTGTTTCTTAGCTGCTCCAAGAGCTGGAAGCTGGACGCTGAGGTGCTAGTCTCCCCTTGGGGAAACAAGGCAGGACTTTGCGCCTTGCATCTCTAGGGCCAGGTTGCACACGGCAGAGCAGAAGTTCTACTTCAGCCAGATCAGGGCTGGGAAGGAACTGCGTTTCACAGTCCGTTTTAAGACATGTTCCGGTAGCTGTAAGAGCCCTATGCAGAGCGAGTTGTTTCTTAGCAGCCGAAAGAGCTGGATGCTGGACTTGAGGGACTTGTTTACCCTTGTGGAATCAAGGCAGGACTTTGTGCCTTGCAGCTCTAGCGCCATGTAGGACCCAGCAGAGCAGAAGTTCTACTTCAGCCAGGTCAGGCCTGCAAAGAAACTGCCTTTCACAGGCCTTTGTAAGAGATGATCCCGGTAGGCTGTAAGAGCACTGTGCAGAGCGAGTTGTCTCTTAGCTGCTGAAAGAGCTGGATGCTGGACTTGAGGGACTTGTCTACCCTTGTGGAATCAAGGCAGGACTTTGTGCCTTGCAGCTCTAGCGCCATGTAGGACCCGGCAGAGCAGAAGTTCTACTTAAGCCAGATCAGGCCTGGGAAGAAACTGCGTTTCACAGGCCTTTGTAAGACTCGTTCCCTGTAGGCTGTAAAACACCAGTGCAGAGCAAGTTGTTTCTTAGCTGCCCAAAGAGGTGGAAGCCCCACGCTGAGGGGCCTGTCTGCCCTTGAGGAGTCAGGGCATGACTTTGAGCCTTGAAACTCTAGGCCGATGTAGGACACGGCATAGCAGCAGTTCTACCTCAGCGAGATAAGGCCTGCAAAGAAAATGCGTTTCTCAGGCCTTTGGAAGACATGTTCCCGGTAGGCTGTAAGAGCACTGTGCAGAGCGAGTTGTTTCTTAGCTTCCCAAAGAGCTGGAAGCAAGATGCTTTGGGGCCCAACTCGCCCTGTGGAAAGAAGACTGCGTGTTGTGCCTCTCAGCTCCAGGGCAATTTAGCACACCCAGAGCAGAAGTTCTACTTCAGCCAGATCTGGCCTGCAAACAAACTGCGTTTCACAGGCCTTTGTAAGAGATGTTCCCGGTAGGCTGTAAGAGCACTGTGTAGAGCGAGTTGTTTCTTAGCTTCCCAAAGAGCTGGAAGCAAGATGCTTTGGGGCCCAACTCGCCCTTTGGAAACAAGCCTGCACCTTGTACCTTTCAGCTCTAGTGCCAGGTGGCACACCCACAGCAGAAGTTCTACTTCAGCCAGATTTGGCCTGCAAAGAAACTGCGTTTCACAGGCCTTTGTAAGAGATGTTACCGGTAGGCTGTAAGAGCACTGTGCAGAGCGAGTTGTTTCTTCGCTTCCCAAAGAGCTGGAAGCAAGATGCTCTGGGGCCCAACTCGCCCTTTGGAAAGAAGCCTGCACGTTGTGCCTTTCAGCTCTAGGGCAATGTGGCACACCCAGTGCAGAAGTTCTACTTCAGCCAGATCAGGCCTGCAAACAAACTGCGTTTCACAGGCCTTTGTAAGAGATGTTCCCGGTAGGCTGTAAGTGCACTGTGCAGAGCGAGTTGTTTCTTAGCTTCCCAAAGAGCTGGAAGCAAGATGCTTTGGGGCCCAACTCGCCCTTTGGAAAGAAGACTGCGTGTTGTGCCTCTCAGCTCCAGGGCAATTTAGCACACCCAGAGCAGAAGTTCTACTTCAGCCAGATCTGGCCTGCAAACAAACTGCGTTTCACAGGCCTTTGTAAGAGATGTTCCCGGTAGGCTGTAAGAGCACTGTGTAGAGCGAGTTGTTTCTTAGCTTCCCAAAGAGCTGGAAGCAAGATGCTTTGGGGCCCAACTCGCCCTTTGGAAACAAGCCTGCACCTTGTACCTTTCAGCTCTAGTGCCAGGTGGCACACCCAGAGCAGAAGTTCTACTTCAGCCAGATTTGGCCTGCAAAGAAACTGCGTTTCACAGGCCTTTGTAAGAGATGTTACCGGTAGGCTGTAAGAGCACTGTGCAGAGCGAGTTGTTTCTTCGCTTCCCAAAGAGCTGGAAGCAAGATGCTCTGGGGCCCAACTCGCCCTTTGGAAAGAAGCCTGCACGTTGTGCCTTTCAGCTCTAGGGCAATGTGGCACACCCAGAGCAGAAGTTCTACTTCAGCCAGATCAGGCCTGCAAAGAAACTGCGTTTCACAGGCCTTTGTAAGAGATGTTCCCTGTAGGCTGTAAGAGCACTGGGCAGAGCGAATTGTTTCTCAGCTTCCCAAAGAGCTGGAATCAAGATGCTTTGGGTCCCAACTCGCCCTTTGGAAAGAAGCCTGCACGTTGTGCCTTTCAGCTCTAGGGCCATGTGACACACCCAGAGCAGAAGTTCTACTTCAGCCAGATCAGGGCTGGGAAGAAACTGCGTTTAACAGGCCTTTGGAAGAGATGTTCCCGGTAGGCTGTAAGAGCACTGTGCTGAGCCAGTTGTTTCTTAGCTGCCGAAAGAGCTGGAAGCTGGACCTGAGGGACTTGTCTACCCTTGTGGAAACAAGGCCGGACTTTGTGCCTTGCAGCTCTAGCGCCATGTAGGACCCGGCAGAGCAGAAGTTCTTCTTCAGCCAGATCAGGGCTGGGAAGAAACTGCGTTTCACAGGCCTTTGTAAGACTCGTTCCCTGTAGGCTGTAAAACACCAGTGCAGAGCAAGTTGTTTCTTAGCTGCCCAAAGAGGTGGAAGCCCCACGCTGTGGGGCCTGTCTGCCCTTGAGGAGTCAAGGCAGGACTTTGAGCCTTGCAACTCTAGGCCGATGAAGGACACGGCATGGCAGCAGTTCTACCTCAGCGAGATAAGGCCTGCAAGGAAACTGTATTTCTCAGGCCTTTGCAAGAGATGTTCCCGGTTGGCTGTAAGAGAGGTCTGCAGAGCGAGTTGTTTCTTAGCTTCCCAAAGAGCTGGAAGCAAGATGCTCTGGGGCCCAACTCGCCCTTTGGAAAGAAGACTGGGGGTTGTGCCTCTCAGCTCCAGGGCAATTTAGCACACCCAGAGCAGAAGTTCTACTTCAGCCAGATCAGGCCTGCCAAGAAACTGCCTTTCACAGGCCTTTGTAAGACATGTTCCCGGGAGGCTGTAAGAGCACTGTGCAGAGCAAGTTGTTTCTTCGCTTCCCAAAGAGCTGGAAGCAAGATGCTCTGGGGCCCAACACGCCCTTTGGAAAGAAGCCTGCACGTTGTGCCTTTCAGCTCTAGGGCAATGTGGCACACCCAGAGCAGAAGTTCTACTTCAGCCAGATCGGGCCTGCAAAGAAACTGCGTTTCACAGGCCTTTGTAAGACATGTTCCAGGTAGGCTGGAAGAGCCCTGTGCACAGCAAGCTGTTTCTTACCTGCTCCAAGAGCTGGAAGCTGGACGCTGAGGTACTAGTCTCCCCTTGGGGAAACAAGGCAGGACTTGGTGCCTTGCATCTCTAGGGCCATGTTGCACACGGCAGAGCAGAAGTTCTACTTCAGCCAGATCAGGGCTGGGAAGAAACTGCGTTTCACAGTCCGTTTTAAGACATGTTCCCGGTAGGCTGTAAGAGCCCTATGCAGAGCGAGTTGTTTCTTAGCTGCCGAAAGAGCTGGATGCTGGACTTGAGGGACTTGTCTACCCTTGTGGAATCAAGGCAGGACTTTGTGCCTTGCAGCTCTAGCGCCATGTAGGACCCGGCAGAGCAGAAGTTCTACTTCAGCCAGATCAGGCCTGCAAAGAAATTGCGTTTCACAGGCCTTTGTAAGAGATGTTCCCTGCTGTCTGTAAGAGCACTGGGCAGAGCGAATTGTTTCTCAGCTTCCCAAAGAGCTGGAATCAAGATGCTTTGGGTCCCAACTCGCCCTTTGGAAAGAAGCCTGCACGTTGTGCCTTTCAGCTCTAGGGCCATGTGACACACCCAGAGCAGAAGTTCTACTTCAGCCAGATCAGGCCTGCAAAGAAACTGCGTTTAACAGGCCTTTGGAAGAGATGTTCCCGGTAGGCTGTAAGAGCACTATGCAGAGCGAATTGTTTCTTAGCTTCCCAAAGAGCTGGAAGCAAGATGCTTTGGGGCCCAACTCGCCCTTTGGAAACAAGCCTGCACGTTGTACATTTCAGCTCTAGGGCCATGTGGCACACCCAGAGCAGAAGTTCTACTTCAGCCAGATCAGGGCTGGGAAGAAACTGCGTTTCACTGTCCGTTTTAAGACATGTTCCCGGTAGGCTGTAAGAGCCCTATGCAGAGCGAGTTGTCTCTTAGCTGCTGAAAGAGCTGGATGCTGGACTTGAGGGACTTGTCTACCCTTGTGGAATCAAGGCAGGACTTTGTGCCTTGCAGCTCTAGCGCCATGTAGGACCCGGCAGAGCAGAAGTTCTACTTAAGCCAGATCAGGCCTGGGAAGAAACTGCGTTTCACAGGCCTTTGTAAGACTCGTTCCCTGTAGGCTGTAAAACACCAGTGCAGAGCAAGTTGTTTCTTAGCTGCCCAAAGAGGTGGAAGCCCCACGCTGTGGGGCCTGTCTGCCCTTGAGGAGTCAGGGCAGGACTTTGAGCCTTGCAACTCTAGGCCGATGTAGGACACGGCATAGCAGCAGTTCTACCTCAGCGAGATAAGGCCTGCAAAGAAAATGCGTTTCTCAGGCCTTTGGAAGACATGTTCCCGGTAGGCTGTAAGAGCACTGTGCAGAGCGAGTTGTTTCTTAGCTTCCCAAAGAGCTGGAAGCAAGATGCTTTGGGGCCCAACTCGCCCTTTGGAAAGAAGACTGCGTGTTGTGCCTCTCAGCTCCAGGGCAATTTAGCACACCCAGAGCAGAAGTTCTACTTCAGCCAGATGTGGCCTGCAAAGAAACTGCGTTTCACAGGCCTTTGGAAGAGATGTTCCAGGTAGGCTGTAAGAGCACTGTGCAGAGCGAGTTGTTTCTTAGCTTCCCAAAGAGCTGGAAACAAGATGCTCTGGGGCCCAACTCGCCCTTTGGAAACAAGCCTGCACGTTGTACCTTTCAGCTCTAGTGCCAGGTGGCACACCCAGAGCAAGAGTTCTACTTCAGCCAGATTTGGCCTGCAAAGAAACTGCGTTTCACAGGCCTTTGTAAGAGATGTTCCCGGTAGGCTGTAAGAGCACTGTGCAGAGCGAGTTGTTTCTTCGCTTCCCAAAGAGCTGGAAGCAAGATGCTCTGGGGCCCAACTCGCCCTTTGGAAAGAAGCCTGCACGTTGTGCCTTTCAGCTCTAGGGCAATGTGGCACACCCAGAGCAGAAGTTCTACTTCAGCCAGATCAGGCCTGCAAACAAACTGCGTTTCACAGGCCTTTGTAAGAGATGTTCCCGGTAGGCTGTAAGTGCACTGTGCAGAGCGAGTTGTTTCTTAGCTTCCCAAAGAGCTGGAAGCAAGATGCTTTGGGGCCCAACTCGCCCTTTGGAAAGAAGACTGCGTGTTGTGCCTCTCAGCTCCAGGGCAATTTAGCACACCCAGAGCAGAAGTTCTACTTCAGCCAGATCTGGCCTGCAAACAAACTGCGTTTCACAGGCCTTTGTAAGAGATGTTCCCGGTAGGCTGTAAGAGCACTGTGTAGAGCGAGTTGTTTCTTAGCTTCCCAAAGAGCTGGAAGCAAGATGCTTTGGGGCCCAACTCGCCCTTTGGAAACAAGCCTGCACCTTGTACCTTTCAGCTCTAGGGCAATGTGGCACACCCAGAGCAGAAGTTCTACTTCAGCCAGATCAGGCCTGCAAAGAAACTGCCTTTCACAGGCCTTTGTAAGACATGTTCCCGGGAGGCTGTAAGAGCACTGTGCAGAGCGAGTTGTTTCTTCGCTTCCCAAAGAGCTGGAAGCAAGATGCTCTGGGGCCCAACACGCCCTTTGGAAAGAAGCCTGCACGTTGTGCCTTTCAGCTCTAGGGCAATGTGGCACACCCAGAGCAGAAGTTCTACTTCAGCCACATCAGGCCTGCAAAGAAACTGCGTTTCACAGGCCTTTGTAAGACATGTTCTAGGTAGGCTGGAAGAGCCCTGTGCACAGCAAGCTGTTTCTTACCTGCTCGAAGAGCTGGAAGCTGGACGCTGAGGTACTAGTCTCCCCTTGGGGAAACAAGGCAGGACTTGGTGCCTTGCATCTCTAGGGCCATGTTGCACACGGCAGAGCAGAAGTTCTACTTCAGCCAGATCAGGGCTGGGAAGAAACTGCGTTTCACAGTCCGTTTTAAGACATGTTCCCGGTAGGCTGTAAGAGCCCTATGCAGAGCGAGTTGTTTCTTAGCTGCCGAAAGAGCTGGATGCTTTACTTGAGGGACTTGTCTACCCTTGTGGAATCAAGGCAGGACTTTGTGCCTTGCAGCTCTAGCGCCATGTAGGACCCGGCAGAGCAGAAGTTCTACTTCAGCCAGATCAGGCCTGCAAAGAAATTGCGTTTCACAGGCATTGGAAGAGATGTTCCCTGTAGGCTATAAGAGCACTGGGCAGAGCGAATTGTTTCTCAGCTTCCCAAAGAGCTGGAAGCAAGATGCTTTGGGTCCCAACTCGCCCTTTGGAAAGAAGCCTGCACGTTGTGCCTTTCAGCTCTAGGGCCATGTGACACACCCAGAGCAGAAGTTCTACTTCAGCCAGATCAGGCCTGCAAAGAAACTGCGTTTAACAGGCCTTTGGAAGAGATGTTCCCGGTAGGCTGTAAGAGCACTATGCAGAGCGAATTGTTTCTTAGCTTCCCAAAGAGCTGGAAGCAAGATGCTTTGGGGCCCAACTCGCCCTTTGGAAACAAGCCTGCACGTTGTACATTTCAGCTCTAGGGCCATGTGGCACACCCAGAGCAGAAGTTCTACTTCAGCCAGATCAGGGCTGGGAAGAAACTGCGTTTCACTGTCCGTTTTAAGACATGTTCCCGGTAGGCTGTAAGAGCCCTATGCAGAGCGAGTTGTCTCTTAGCTGCTGAAAGAGCTGGATGCTGGACTTGAGGGACTTGTCTACCCTTGTGGAATCAAGGCAGGACTTTGTGCCTTGCAGCTCTAGCGCCATGTAGGACCCGGCAGAGCAGAAGTTCTACTTAAGCCAGATCAGGCCTGGGAAGAAACTGCGTTTCACAGGCCTTTGTAAGACTCGTTCCCTGTAGGCTGTAAAACACCAGTGCAGAGCAAGTTGTTTCTTAGCTGCCCAAAGAGGTGGAAGCCCCACGCTGTGGGGCCTGTCTGCCCTTGAGGAGTCAGGGCAGGACTTTGAGCCTTGCAACTCTAGGCCGATGAAGGACACGGCATAGCAGCAGTTCTACCTCAGCGAGATAAGGCCTGCAAAGAAAATGCGTTTCTCAGGCCTTTGGAAGACATGTTCCCGGTAGGCTGTAAGAGCACTGTGCAGAGCGAGTTGTTTCTTAGCTTCCCAAAGAGCTGGAAGCAAGATGCTTTGGGGCCCAACTCGCCCTGTGGAAAGAAGACTGCGTGTTGTGCCTCTCAGCTCCAGGGCAATTTAGCACACCCAGAGCAGAAGTTCTACTTCAGCCAGATCTGGCCTGCAAACAAACTGCGTTTCACAGGCCTTTGGAAGAGATGTTCCCGGTAGGCTGTAAGAGCACTGTGTAGAGCGAGTTGTTTCTTAGCTTCCCAAAGAGCTGGAAGCAAGATGCTTTGGGGCCCAACTCGCCCTTTGGAAACAAGCCTGCACCTTGTACCTTTCAGCTCTAGTGCCAGGTGGCACACCCAGAGCAGAAGTTCTACTTCAGCCAGATTTGGCCTGCAAAGAAACTGCGTTTCACAGGCCTTTGTAAGAGATGTTACCGGTAGGCTGTAAGAGCACTGTGCAGAGCGAGTTGTTTCTTCGCTTCCCAAAGAGCTGGAAGCAAGATGCTCTGGGGCCCAACTCGCCCTTTGGAAAGAAGCCTGCACGTTGTGCCTTTCAGCTCTAGGGCAATGTGGCACACCCAGAGCAGAAGTTCTACTTCAGCCAGATCAGGCCTGCAAACAAACTGCGTTTCACAGGCCTTTGTAAGAGATGTTCCCGGTAGGCTGTAAGTGCACTGTGCAGAGCGAGTTGTTTCTTAGCTTCCCAAAGAGCTGGAAGCAAGATGCTTTGGGGCCCAACTCGCCCTTTGGAAAGAAGACTGCGTGTTGTGCCTCTCAGCTCCAGGGCAATTTAGCACACCCAGAGCAGAAGTTCTACTTCAGCCAGATCTGGCCTGCAAACAAACTGCGTTTCACAGGCCTTTGTAAGAGATGTTCCCGGTAGGCTGTAAGAGCACTGTGTAGAGCGAGTTGTTTCTTAGCTTCCCAAAGAGCTGGAAGCAAGATGCTTTGGGGCCCAACTCGCCCTTTGGAAACAAGCCTGCACCTTGTACCTTTCAGCTCTAGTGCCAGGTGGCACACCCAGAGCAGAAGTTCTACTTCAGCCAGATTTGGCCTGCAAAGAAACTGCGTTTCACAGGCCTTTGTAAGAGATGTTACCGGTAGGCTGTAAGAGCACTGTGCAGAGCGAGTTGTTTCTTCGCTTCCCAAAGAGCTGGAAGCAAGATGCTCTGGGGCCCAACTCGCCCTTTGGAAAGAAGCCTGCACGTTGTGCCTTTCAGCTCTAGGGCAATGTGGCACACCCAGAGCAGAAGTTCTACTTCAGCCAGATCAGGCCTGCAAACAAACTGCGTTTCACAGGCCTTTGTAAGAGATGTTCCCGGTAGGCTGTAAGTGCACTGTGCAGAGCGAGTTGTTTCTTAGCTTCCCAAAGAGCTGGAAGCAAGATGCTTTGGGGCCCAACTCGCCCTTTGGAAAGAAGACTGCGTGTTGTGCCTCTCAGCTCCAGGGCAATTTAGCACACCCAGAGCAGAAGTTCTACTTCAGCCAGATCTGGCCTGCAAACAAACTGCGTTTCACAGGCCTTTGTAAGAGATGTTCCCGGTAGGCTGTAAGAGCACTGTGTAGAGCGAGTTGTTTCTTAGCTTCCCAAAGAGCTGGAAGCAAGATGCTTTGGGGCCCAACTCGCCCTTTGGAAACAAGCCTGCACCTTGTACCTTTCAGCTCTAGTGCCAGGTGGCACACCCAGAGCAGAAGTTCTACTTCAGCCAGATTTGGCCTGCAAAGAAACTGCGTTTCACAGGCCTTTGTAAGAGATGTTACCGGTAGGCTGTAAGAGCACTGTGCAGAGCGAGTTGTTTCTTCGCTTCCCAAAGAGCTGGAAGCAAGATGCTCTGGGGCCCAACTCGCCCTTTGGAAAGAAGCCTGCACGTTGTGCCTTTCAGCTCTAGGGCAATGTGGCACACCCAGAGCAGAAGTTCTACTTCAGCCAGATCAGGCCTGCAAAGAAACTGCGTTTCACAGGCCTTTGTAAGAGATGTTCCCTGTAGGCTGTAAGAGCACTGGGCAGAGCGAATTGTTTCTCAGCTTCCCAAAGAGCTGGAATCAAGATGCTTTGGGTCCCAACTCGCCCTTTGGAAAGAAGCCTGCACGTTGTGCCTTTCAGCTCTAGGGCCATGTGACACACCCAGAGCAGAAGTTCTACTTCAGCCAGATCAGGGCTGGGAAGAAACTGCGTTTAACAGGCCTTTGGAAGAGATGTTCCCGGTAGGCTGTAAGAGCACTGTGCTGAGCCAGTTGTTTCTTAGCTGCCGAAAGAGCTGGAAGCTGGACCTGAGGGACTTGTCTACCCTTGTGGAAACAAGGCCGGACTTTGTGCCTTGCAGCTCTAGCGCCATGTAGGACCCGGCAGAGCAGAAGTTCTACTTCAGCCAGATCAGGGCTGGGAAGAAACTGCGTTTCACAGGCCTTTGTAAGACTCGTTCCCTGTAGGCTGTAAAACACCAGTGCAGAGCAAGTTGTTTCTTAGCTGCCCAAAGAGGTGGAAGCCCCACGCTGTGGGGCCTGTCTGCCCTTGAGGAGTCAAGGCAGGACTTTGAGCCTTGCAACTCTAGGCCGATGAAGGACACGGCATAGCAGCAGTTCTACCTCAGCGAGATAAGGCCTGCAAGGAAACTGTATTTCTCAGGCCTTTGCAAGAGATGTTCCCGGTTGGCTGTAAGAGAGGTCTGCAGAGCGAGTTGTTTCTTAGCTTCCCAAAGAGCTGGAAGCAAGATGCTTTGGGGCCCAACTCGCCCTTTGGAAAGAAGACTGGGGGTTGTGCCTCTCAGCTCCAGGGCAATTTAGCACACCCAGAGCAGAAGTTCTACTTCAGCCAGATCAGGCCTGCCAAGAAACTGCCTTTCACAGGCCTTTGTAAGACATGTTCCCGGGAGGCTGTAAGAGCACTGTGCAGAGCAAGTTGTTTCTTCGCTTCCCAAAGAGCTGGAAGCAAGATGCTCTGGGGCCCAACACGCCCTTTGGAAAGAAGCCTGCACGTTGTGCCTTTCAGCTCTAGGGCAATGTGGCACACCCAGAGCAGAAGTTCTACTTCAGCCAGATCGGGCCTGCAAAGAAACTGCGTTTCACAGGCCTTTGTAAGACATGTTCCAGGTAGGCTGTAAGTGCACTGTGCAGAGCGAGTTGTTTCTTACCTGCTCCAAGAGCTGGAAGCTGGACGCTGAGGTACTAGTCTCCCCTTGGGGAAACAAGGCAGGACTTGGTGCCTTGCATCTCTAGGGCCATGTTGCACACGGCAGAGCAGAAGTTCTACTTCAGCCAGATCAGGGCTGGGAAGAAACTGCGTTTCACAGTCCGTTTTAAGACATGTTCCCGGTAGGCTGTAAGAGCCCTATGCAGAGCGAGTTGTTTCTTAGCTGCCGAAAGAGCTGGATGCTGGACTTGAGGGACTTGTCTACCCTTGTGGAATCAAGGCAGGACTTTGTGCCTTGCAGCTCTAGCGCCATGTAGGACCCGGCAGAGCAGAAGTTCTACTTCAGCCAGATCAGGCCTGCAAAGAAATTGCGTTTCACAGGCCTTTGTAAGAGATGTTCCCTGCTGTCTGTAAGAGCACTGGGCAGAGCGAATTGTTTCTCAGCTTCCCAAAGAGCTGGAATCAAGATGCTTTGGGTCCCAACTCGCCCTTTGGAAAGAAGCCTGCACGTTGTGCCTTTCAGCTCTAGGGCCATGTGACACACCCAGAGCAGAAGTTCTACTTCAGCCAGATCAGGCCTGCAAAGAAACTGCGTTTAACAGGCCTTTGGAAGAGATGTTCCCGGTAGGCTGTAAGAGCACTATGCAGAGCGAATTGTTTCTTAGCTTCCCAAAGAGCTGGAAGCAAGATGCTTTGGGGCCCAACTCGCCCTTTGGAAACAAGCCTGCACGTTGTACATTTCAGCTCTAGGGCCATGTGGCACACCCAGAGCAGAAGTTCTACTTCAGCCAGATCAGGGCTGGGAAGAAACTGCGTTTCACTGTCCGTTTTAAGACATGTTCCCGGTAGGCTGTAAGAGCCCTATGCAGAGCGAGTTGTCTCTTAGCTGCTGAAAGAGCTGGATGCTGGACTTGAGGGACTTGTCTACCCTTGAGGAATCAAGGCAGGACTTTGTGCCTTGCAGCTCTAGCGCCATGTAGGACCCGGCAGAGCAGAAGTTCTACTTAAGCCAGATCAGGCCTGGGAAGAAACTGCGTTTCACAGGCCTTTGTAAGACTCGTTCCCTGTAGGCTGTAAAACACCAGTGCAGAGCAAGTTGTTTCTTAGCTGCCCAAAGAGGTGGAAGCCCCACGCTGTGGGGCCTGTCTGCCCTTGAGGAGTCAGGGCAGGACTTTGAGCCTTGCAACTCTAGGCCGATGTAGGACACGGCATAGCAGCAGTTCTACCTCAGCGAGATAAGGCCTGCAAAGAAAATGCGTTTCTCAGGCCTTTGGAAGACATGTTCCCGGTAGGCTGTAAGAGCACTGTGCAGAGCGAGTTGTTTCTTAGCTTCCCAAAGAGCTGGAAGCAAGATGCTTTGGGGCCCAACTCGCCCTTTGGAAAGAAGACTGCGGGTTGTGCCTTTCAGCTCCAGGGCAATGTAGCACACCCAGAGCAGAAGTTCTACTTCAGCCAGATCAGGCCTGCAAACAAACTGCGTTTCACAGGCCTTTGTAAGAGATGTTCCCGGTAGGCTGTAAGAGCACTGTGCAGAGCGAGTTGTTTCTCAGCTTCCCAAAGAGCTGGAATCAAGATGCTTTGGGTCCCAACTCGCCCTTTGGAAAGAAGCCTGCACGTTGTGCCTTTCAGCTCTAGGGCCATGTGACACACCCAGAGCAGAAGTTCTACTTCAGCCAGATCAGGCCTGCAAAGAAACTGCGTTTAACAGGCCTTTGGAAGAGATGTTCCCGGTAGGCTGTAAGAGCACTATGCAGAGCGAATTGTTTCTTAGCTTCCCAAAGAGCTGGAAGCAAGATGCTTTGGGGCCCAACTCGCCCTTTGGAAACAAGCCTGCACGTTGTACATTTCAGCTCTAGGGCCATGTGGCACACCCAGAGCAGAAGTTCTACTTCAGCCAGATCAGGGCTGGGAAGAAACTGCGTTTCACTGTCCGTTTTAAGACATGTTCCCGGTAGGCTGTAAGAGCCCTATGCAGAGCGAGTTGTCTCTTAGCTGCTGAAAGAGCTGGATGCTGGACTTGAGGGACTTGTCTACCCTTGTGGAATCAAGGCAGGACTTTGTGCCTTGCAGCTCTAGCGCCATGTAGGACCCGGCAGAGCAGAAGTTCTACTTAAGCCAGATCAGGCCTGGGAAGAAACTGCGTTTCACAGGCCTTTGTAAGACTCGTTCCCTGTAGGCTGTAAAACACCAGTGCAGAGCAAGTTGTTTCTTAGCTGCCCAAAGAGGTGGAAGCCCCACGCTGTGGGGCCTGTCTGCCCTTGAGGAGTCAGGGCAGGACTTTGAGCCTTGCAACTCTAGGCCGATGTAGGACACGGCATAGCAGCAGTTCTACCTCAGCGAGATAAGGCCTGCAAAGAAAATGCGTTTCTCAGGCCTTTGGAAGACATGTTCCCGGTAGGCTGTAAGAGCACTGTGCAGAGCGAGTTGTTTCTTAGCTTCCCAAAGAGCTGGAAGCAAGATGCTTTGGGGCCCAACTCGCCCTTTGGAAAGAAGACTGCGTGTTGTGCCTCTCAGCTCCAGGGCAATTTAGCACACCCAGAGCAGAAGTTCTACTTCAGCCAGATGTGGCCTGCAAAGAAACTGCGTTTCACAGGCCTTTGGAAGAGATGTTCCAGGTAGGCTGTAAGAGCACTGTGCAGAGCGAGTTGTTTCTTAGCTTCCCAAAGAGCTGGAAACAAGATGCTCTGGGGCCCAACTCGCCCTTTGGAAACAAGCCTGCACGTTGTACCTTTCAGCTCTAGTGCCAGGTGGCACACCCAGAGCAAGAGTTCTACTTCAGCCAGATTTGGCCTGCAAAGACTGCGTTTCACAGGCCTTTGTAAGAGATGTTCCCGGTAGGCTGTAAGAGCACTGTGCAGAGCGAGTTGTTTCTTCGCTTCCCAAAGAGCTGGAAGCAAGATGCTCTGGGGCCCAACTCGCCCTTTGGAAAGAAGCCTGCACGTTGTGCCTTTCAGCTCTAGGGCAATGTGGCACACCCAGAGCAGAAGTTCTACTTCAGCCAGATCAGGCCTGCAAACAAACTGCGTTTCACAGGCCTTTGTAAGAGATGTTCCCGGTAGGCTGTAAGTGCACTGTGCAGAGCGAGTTGTTTCTTAGCTTCCCAAAGAGCTGGAAGCAAGATGCTTTGGGGCCCAACTCGCCCTTTGGAAAGAAGACTGCGTGTTGTGCCTCTCAGCTCCAGGGCAATTTAGCACACCCAGAGCAGAAGTTCTACTTCAGCCAGATCTGGCCTGCAAACAAACTGCGTTTCACAGGCCTTTGTAAGAGATGTTCCCGGTAGGCTGTAAGAGCACTGTGTAGAGCGAGTTGTTTCTTAGCTTCCCAAAGAGCTGGAAGCAAGATGCTTTGGGGCCCAACTCGCCCTTTGGAAACAAGCCTGCACCTTGTACCTTTCAGCTCTAGGGCAATGTGGCACACCCAGAGCAGAAGTTCTACTTCAGCCAGATCAGGCCTGCAAAGAAACTGCCTTTCACAGGCCTTTGTAAGACATGTTCCCGGGAGGCTGTAAGAGCACTGTGCAGAGCGAGTTGTTTCTTCGCTTCCCAAAGAGCTGGAAGCAAGATGCTCTGGGGCCCAACACGCCCTTTGGAAAGAAGCCTGCACGTTGTGCCTTTCAGCTCTAGGGCAATGTGGCACACCCAGAGCAGAAGTTCTACTTCAGCCACATCAGGCCTGCAAAGAAACTGCGTTTCACAGGCCTTTGTAAGACATGTTCTAGGTAGGCTGGAAGAGCCCTGTGCACAGCAAGCTGTTTCTTACCTGCTCGAAGAGCTGGAAGCTGGACGCTGAGGTACTAGTCTCCCCTTGGGGAAACAAGGCAGGACTTGGTGCCTTGCATCTCTAGGGCCATGTTGCACACGGCAGAGCAGAAGTTCTACTTCAGCCAGATCAGGGCTGGGAAGAAACTGCGTTTCACAGTCCGTTTTAAGACATGTTCCCGGTAGGCTGTAAGAGCCCTATGCAGAGCGAGTTGTTTCTTAGCTGCCGAAAGAGCTGGATGCTTTACTTGAGGGACTTGTCTACCCTTGTGGAATCAAGGCAGGACTTTGTGCCTTGCAGCTCTAGCGCCATGTAGGACCCGGCAGAGCAGAAGTTCTACTTCAGCCAGATCAGGCCTGCAAAGAAATTGCGTTTCACAGGCATTGGAAGAGATGTTCCCTGTAGGCTATAAGAGCACTGGGCAGAGCGAATTGTTTCTCAGCTTCCCAAAGAGCTGGAAGCAAGATGCTTTGGGTCCCAACTCGCCCTTTGGAAAGAAGCCTGCACGTTGTGCCTTTCAGCTCTAGGGCCATGTGACACACCCAGAGCAGAAGTTCTACTTCAGCCAGATCAGGCCTGCAAAGAAACTGCGTTTAACAGGCCTTTGGAAGAGATGTTCCCGGTAGGCTGTAAGAGCACTATGCAGAGCGAATTGTTTCTTAGCTTCCCAAAGAGCTGGAAGCAAGATGCTTTGGGGCCCAACTCGCCCTTTGGAAACAAGCCTGCACGTTGTACATTTCAGCTCTAGGGCCATGTGGCACACCCAGAGCAGAAGTTCTACTTCAGCCAGATCAGGGCTGGGAAGAAACTGCGTTTCACTGTCCGTTTTAAGACATGTTCCCGGTAGGCTGTAAGAGCCCTATGCAGAGCGAGTTGTCTCTTAGCTGCTGAAAGAGCTGGATGCTGGACTTGAGGGACTTGTCTACCCTTGTGGAATCAAGGCAGGACTTTGTGCCTTGCAGCTCTAGCGCCATGTAGGACCCGGCAGAGCAGAAGTTCTACTTAAGCCAGATCAGGCCTGGGAAGAAACTGCGTTTCACAGGCCTTTGTAAGACTCGTTCCCTGTAGGCTGTAAAACACCAGTGCAGAGCAAGTTGTTTCTTAGCTGCCCAAAGAGGTGGAAGCCCCACGCTGTGGGGCCTGTCTGCCCTTGAGGAGTCAGGGCAGGACTTTGAGCCTTGCAACTCTAGGCCGATGAAGGACACGGCATAGCAGCAGTTCTACCTCAGCGAGATAAGGCCTGCAAAGAAAATGCGTTTCTCAGGCCTTTGGAAGACATGTTCCCGGTAGGCTGTAAGAGCACTGTGCAGAGCGAGTTGTTTCTTAGCTTCCCAAAGAGCTGGAAGCAAGATGCTTTGGGGCCCAACTCGCCCTGTGGAAAGAAGACTGCGTGTTGTGCCTCTCAGCTCCAGGGCAATTTAGCACACCCAGAGCAGAAGTTCTACTTCAGCCAGATCTGGCCTGCAAACAAACTGCGTTTCACAGGCCTTTGTAAGAGATGTTCCCGGTAGGCTGTAAGAGCACTGTGTAGAGCGAGTTGTTTCTTAGCTTCCCAAAGAGCTGGAAGCAAGATGCTTTGGGGCCCAACTCGCCCTTTGGAAACAAGCCTGCACCTTGTACCTTTCAGCTCTAGTGCCAGGTGGCACACCCAGAGCAGAAGTTCTACTTCAGCCAGATTTGGCCTGCAAAGAAACTGCGTTTCACAGGCCTTTGTAAGAGATGTTACCGGTAGGCTGTAAGAGCACTGTGCAGAGCGAGTTGTTTCTTCGCTTCCCAAAGAGCTGGAAGCAAGATGCTCTGGGGCCCAACTCGCCCTTTGGAAAGAAGCCTGCACGTTGTGCCTTTCAGCTCTAGGGCAATGTGGCACACCCAGAGCAGAAGTTCTACTTCAGCCAGATCAGGCCTGCAAACAAACTGCGTTTCACAGGCCTTTGTAAGAGATGTTCCCGGTAGGCTGTAAGTGCACTGTGCAGAGCGAGTTGTTTCTTAGCTTCCCAAAGAGCTGGAAGCAAGATGCTTTGGGGCCCAACTCGCCCTTTGGAAAGAAGACTGCGTGTTGTGCCTCTCAGCTCCAGGGCAATTTAGCACACCCAGAGCAGAAGTTCTACTTCAGCCAGATCTGGCCTGCAAACAAACTGCGTTTCACAGGCCTTTGTAAGAGATGTTCCCGGTAGGCTGTAAGAGCACTGTGTAGAGCGAGTTGTTTCTTAGCTTCCCAAAGAGCTGGAAGCAAGATGCTTTGGGGCCCAACTCGCCCTTTGGAAACAAGCCTGCACCTTGTACCTTTCAGCTCTAGTGCCAGGTGGCACACCCAGAGCAGAAGTTCTACTTCAGCCAGATTTGGCCTGCAAAGAAACTGCGTTTCACAGGCCTTTGTAAGAGATGTTACCGGTAGGCTGTAAGAGCACTGTGCAGAGCGAGTTGTTTCTTCGCTTCCCAAAGAGCTGGAAGCAAGATGCTCTGGGGCCCAACTCGCCCTTTGGAAAGAAGCCTGCACGTTGTGCCTTTCAGCTCTAGGGCAATGTGGCACACCCAGAGCAGAAGTTCTACTTCAGCCAGATCAGGCCTGCAAACAAACTGCGTTTCACAGGCCTTTGTAAGAGATGTTCCCGGTAGGCTGTAAGTGCACTGTGCAGAGCGAGTTGTTTCTTAGCTTCCCAAAGAGCTGGAAGCAAGATGCTTTGGGGCCCAACTCGCCCTTTGGAAAGAAGACTGCGTGTTGTGCCTCTCAGCTCCAGGGCAATTTAGCACACCCAGAGCAGAAGTTCTACTTCAGCCAGATCTGGCCTGCAAACAAACTGCGTTTCACAGGCCTTTGTAAGAGATGTTCCCGGTAGGCTGTAAGAGCACTGTGTAGAGCGAGTTGTTTCTTAGCTTCCCAAAGAGCTGGAAGCAAGATGCTTTGGGGCCCAACTCGCCCTTTGGAAACAAGCCTGCACCTTGTACCTTTCAGCTCTAGTGCCAGGTGGCACACCCAGAGCAGAAGTTCTACTTCAGCCAGATTTGGCCTGCAAAGAAACTGCGTTTCACAGGCCTTTGTAAGAGATGTTACCGGTAGGCTGTAAGAGCACTGTGCAGAGCGAGTTGTTTCTTCGCTTCCCAAAGAGCTGGAAGCAAGATGCTCTGGGGCCCAACTCGCCCTTTGGAAAGAAGCCTGCACGTTGTGCCTTTCAGCTCTAGGGCAATGTGGCACACCCAGAGCAGAAGTTCTACTTCAGCCAGATCAGGCCTGCAAAGAAACTGCGTTTCACAGGCCTTTGTAAGAGATGTTCCCTGTAGGCTGTAAGAGCACTGGGCAGAGCGAATTGTTTCTCAGCTTCCCAAAGAGCTGGAATCAAGATGCTTTGGGTCCCAACTCGCCCTTTGGAAAGAAGCCTGCACGTTGTGCCTTTCAGCTCTAGGGCCATGTGACACACCCAGAGCAGAAGTTCTACTTCAGCCAGATCAGGGCTGGGAAGAAACTGCGTTTAACAGGCCTTTGGAAGAGATGTTCCCGGTAGGCTGTAAGAGCACTGTGCTGAGCCAGTTGTTTCTTAGCTGCCGAAAGAGCTGGAAGCTGGACCTGAGGGACTTGTCTACCCTTGTGGAAACAAGGCCGGACTTTGTGCCTTGCAGCTCTAGCGCCATGTAGGACCCGGCAGAGCAGAAGTTCTACTTCAGCCAGATCAGGGCTGGGAAGAAACTGCGTTTCACAGGCCTTTGTAAGACTCGTTCCCTGTAGGCTGTAAAACACCAGTGCAGAGCAAGTTGTTTCTTAGCTGCCCAAAGAGGTGGAAGCCCCACGCTGTGGGGCCTGTCTGCCCTTGAGGAGTCAAGGCAGGACTTTGAGCCTTGCAACTCTAGGCCGATGAAGGACACGGCATAGCAGCAGTTCTACCTCAGCGAGATAAGGCCTGCAAGGAAACTGTATTTCTCAGGCCTTTGCAAGAGATGTTCCCGGTTGGCTGTAAGAGAGGTCTGCAGAGCGAGTTGTTTCTTAGCTTCCCAAAGAGCTGGAAGCAAGATGCTTTGGGGCCCAACTCGCCCTTTGGAAAGAAGACTGGGGGTTGTGCCTCTCAGCTCCAGGGCAATTTAGCACACCCAGAGCAGAAGTTCTACTTCAGCCAGATCAGGCCTGCCAAGAAACTGCCTTTCACAGGCCTTTGTAAGACATGTTCCCGGGAGGCTGTAAGAGCACTGTGCAGAGCAAGTTGTTTCTTCGCTTCCCAAAGAGCTGGAAGCAAGATGCTCTGGGGCCCAACACGCCCTTTGGAAAGAAGCCTGCACGTTGTGCCTTTCAGCTCTAGGGCAATGTGGCACACCCAGAGCAGAAGTTCTACTTCAGCCAGATCGGGCCTGCAAAGAAACTGCGTTTCACAGGCCTTTGTAAGACATGTTCCAGGTAGGCTGTAAGTGCACTGTGCAGAGCGAGTTGTTTCTTACCTGCTCCAAGAGCTGGAAGCTGGACGCTGAGGTACTAGTCTCCCCTTGGGGAAACAAGGCAGGACTTGGTGCCTTGCATCTCTAGGGCCATGTTGCACACGGCAGAGCAGAAGTTCTACTTCAGCCAGATCAGGGCTGGGAAGAAACTGCGTTTCACAGTCCGTTTTAAGACATGTTCCCGGTAGGCTGTAAGAGCCCTATGCAGAGCGAGTTGTTTCTTAGCTGCCGAAAGAGCTGGATGCTGGACTTGAGGGACTTGTCTACCCTTGTGGAATCAAGGCAGGACTTTGTGCCTTGCAGCTCTAGCGCCATGTAGGACCCGGCAGAGCAGAAGTTCTACTTCAGCCAGATCAGGCCTGCAAAGAAATTGCGTTTCACAGGCCTTTGTAAGAGATGTTCCCTGCTGTCTGTAAGAGCACTGGGCAGAGCGAATTGTTTCTCAGCTTCCCAAAGAGCTGGAATCAAGATGCTTTGGGTCCCAACTCGCCCTTTGGAAAGAAGCCTGCACGTTGTGCCTTTCAGCTCTAGGGCCATGTGACACACCCAGAGCAGAAGTTCTACTTCAGCCAGATCAGGCCTGCAAAGAAACTGCGTTTAACAGGCCTTTGGAAGAGATGTTCCCGGTAGGCTGTAAGAGCACTATGCAGAGCGAATTGTTTCTTAGCTTCCCAAAGAGCTGGAAGCAAGATGCTTTGGGGCCCAACTCGCCCTTTGGAAACAAGCCTGCACGTTGTACATTTCAGCTCTAGGGCCATGTGGCACACCCAGAGCAGAAGTTCTACTTCAGCCAGATCAGGGCTGGGAAGAAACTGCGTTTCACTGTCCGTTTTAAGACATGTTCCCGGTAGGCTGTAAGAGCCCTATGCAGAGCGAGTTGTCTCTTAGCTGCTGAAAGAGCTGGATGCTGGACTTGAGGGACTTGTCTACCCTTGAGGAATCAAGGCAGGACTTTGTGCCTTGCAGCTCTAGCGCCATGTAGGACCCGGCAGAGCAGAAGTTCTACTTAAGCCAGATCAGGCCTGGGAAGAAACTGCGTTTCACAGGCCTTTGTAAGACTCGTTCCCTGTAGGCTGTAAAACACCAGTGCAGAGCAAGTTGTTTCTTAGCTGCCCAAAGAGGTGGAAGCCCCACGCTGTGGGGCCTGTCTGCCCTTGAGGAGTCAGGGCAGGACTTTGAGCCTTGCAACTCTAGGCCGATGTAGGACACGGCATAGCAGCAGTTCTACCTCAGCGAGATAAGGCCTGCAAAGAAAATGCGTTTCTCAGGCCTTTGGAAGACATGTTCCCGGTAGGCTGTAAGAGCACTGTGCAGAGCGAGTTGTTTCTTAGCTTCCCAAAGAGCTGGAAGCAAGATGCTTTGGGGCCCAACTCGCCCTTTGGAAAGAAGACTGCGGGTTGTGCCTTTCAGCTCCAGGGCAATGTAGCACACCCAGAGCAGAAGTTCTACTTCAGCCAGATCAGGCCTGCAAACAAACTGCGTTTCACAGGCCTTTGTAAGAGATGTTCCCGGTAGGCTGTAAGAGCACTGTGCAGAGCGAGTTGTTTCTCAGCTTCCCAAAGAGCTGGAATCAAGATGCTTTGGGTCCCAACTCGCCCTTTGGAAAGAAGCCTGCACGTTGTGCCTTTCAGCTCTAGGGCCATGTGACACACCCAGAGCAGAAGTTCTACTTCAGCCAGATCAGGCCTGCAAAGAAACTGCGTTTAACAGGCCTTTGGAAGAGATGTTCCCGGTAGGCTGTAAGAGCACTATGCAGAGCGAATTGTTTCTTAGCTTCCCAAAGAGCTGGAAGCAAGATGCTTTGGGGCCCAACTCGCCCTTTGGAAACAAGCCTGCACCTTGTACCTTTCAGCTCTAGTGCCAGGTGGCACACCCAGAGCAGAAGTTCTACTTCAGCCAGATTTGGCCTGCAAAGAAACTGCGTTTCACAGGCCTTTGTAAGAGATGTTACCGGTAGGCTGTAAGAGCACTGTGCAGAGCGAGTTGTTTCTTCGCTTCCCAAAGAGCTGGAAGCAAGATGCTCTGGGGCCCAACTCGCCCTTTGGAAAGAAGCCTGCACGTTGTGCCTTTCAGCTCTAGGGCAATGTGGCACACCCAGAGCAGAAGTTCTACTTCAGCCAGATCAGGCCTGCAAACAAACTGCGTTTCACAGGCCTTTGTAAGAGATGTTCCCGGTAGGCTGTAAGTGCACTGTGCAGAGCGAGTTGTTTCTTAGCTTCCCAAAGAGCTGGAAGCAAGATGCTTTGGGGCCCAACTCGCCCTTTGGAAAGAAGACTGCGTGTTGTGCCTCTCAGCTCCAGGGCAATTTAGCACACCCAGAGCAGAAGTTCTACTTCAGCCAGATCTGGCCTGCAAACAAACTGCGTTTCACAGGCCTTTGTAAGAGATGTTCCCGGTAGGCTGTAAGAGCACTGTGTAGAGCGAGTTGTTTCTTAGCTTCCCAAAGAGCTGGAAGCAAGATGCTTTGGGGCCCAACTCGCCCTTTGGAAACAAGCCTGCACCTTGTACCTTTCAGCTCTAGTGCCAGGTGGCACACCCAGAGCAGAAGTTCTACTTCAGCCAGATTTGGCCTGCAAAGAAACTGCGTTTCACAGGCCTTTGTAAGAGATGTTACCGGTAGGCTGTAAGAGCACTGTGCAGAGCGAGTTGTTTCTTCGCTTCCCAAAGAGCTGGAAGCAAGATGCTCTGGGGCCCAACTCGCCCTTTGGAAAGAAGCCTGCACGTTGTGCCTTTCAGCTCTAGGGCAATGTGGCACACCCAGAGCAGAAGTTCTACTTCAGCCAGATCAGGCCTGCAAAGAAACTGCGTTTCACAGGCCTTTGTAAGAGATGTTCCCTGTAGGCTGTAAGAGCACTGGGCAGAGCGAATTGTTTCTCAGCTTCCCAAAGAGCTGGAATCAAGATGCTTTGGGTCCCAACTCGCCCTTTGGAAAGAAGCCTGCACGTTGTGCCTTTCAGCTCTAGGGCCATGTGACACACCCAGAGCAGAAGTTCTACTTCAGCCAGATCAGGGCTGGGAAGAAACTGCGTTTAACAGGCCTTTGGAAGAGATGTTCCCGGTAGGCTGTAAGAGCACTGTGCTGAGCCAGTTGTTTCTTAGCTGCCGAAAGAGCTGGAAGCTGGACCTGAGGGACTTGTCTACCCTTGTGGAAACAAGGCCGGACTTTGTGCCTTGCAGCTCTAGCGCCATGTAGGACCCGGCAGAGCAGAAGTTCTTCTTCAGCCAGATCAGGGCTGGGAAGAAACTGCGTTTCACAGGCCTTTGTAAGACTCGTTCCCTGTAGGCTGTAAAACACCAGTGCAGAGCAAGTTGTTTCTTAGCTGCCCAAAGAGGTGGAAGCCCCACGCTGTGGGGCCTGTCTGCCCTTGAGGAGTCAAGGCAGGACTTTGAGCCTTGCAACTCTAGGCCGATGAAGGACACGGCATAGCAGCAGTTCTACCTCAGCGAGATAAGGCCTGCAAGGAAACTGTATTTCTCAGGCCTTTGCAAGAGATGTTCCCGGTTGGCTGTAAGAGAGGTCTGCAGAGCGAGTTGTTTCTTAGCTTCCCAAAGAGCTGGAAGCAAGATGCTCTGGGGCCCAACTCGCCCTTTGGAAAGAAGACTGGGGGTTGTGCCTCTCAGCTCCAGGGCAATTTAGCACACCCAGAGCAGAAGTTCTACTTCAGCCAGATCAGGCCTGCAAAGAAACTGCCTTTCACAGGCCTTTGTAAGACATGTTCCCGGGAGGCTGTAAGAGCACTGTGCAGAGCAAGTTGTTTCTTCGCTTCCCAAAGAGCTGGAAGCAAGATGCTCTGGGGCCCAACACGCCCTTTGGAAAGAAGCCTGCACGTTGTGCCTTTCAGCTCTAGGGCAATGTGGCACACCCAGAGCAGAAGTTCTACTTCAGCCAGATCGGGCCTGCAAAGAAACTGCGTTTCACAGGCCTTTGTAAGACATGTTCCAGGTAGGCTGGAAGAGCCCTGTGCACAGCAAGCTGTTTCTTACCTGCTCCAAGAGCTGGAAGCTGGACGCTGAGGTACTAGTCTCCCCTTGGGGAAACAAGGCAGGACTTGGTGCCTTGCATCTCTAGGGCCATGTTGCACACGGCAGAGCAGAAGTTCTACTTCAGCCAGATCAGGGCTGGGAAGAAACTGCGTTTCACAGTCCGTTTTAAGACATGTTCCCGGTAGGCTGTAAGAGCCCTATGCAGAGCGAGTTGTTTCTTAGCTGCCGAAAGAGCTGGATGCTGGACTTGAGGGACTTGTCTACCCTTGTGGAATCAAGGCAGGACTTTGTGCCTTGCAGCTCTAGCGCCATGTAGGACCCGGCAGAGCAGAAGTTCTACTTCAGCCAGATCAGGCCTGCAAAGAAATTGCGTTTCACAGGCCTTTGTAAGAGATGTTCCCTGCTGTCTGTAAGAGCACTGGGCAGAGCGAATTGTTTCTCAGCTTCCCAAAGAGCTGGAATCAAGATGCTTTGGGTCCCAACTCGCCCTTTGGAAAGAAGCCTGCACGTTGTGCCTTTCAGCTCTAGGGCCATGTGACACACCCAGAGCAGAAGTTCTACTTCAGCCAGATCAGGCCTGCAAAGAAACTGCGTTTAACAGGCCTTTGGAAGAGATGTTCCCGGTAGGCTGTAAGAGCACTATGCAGAGCGAATTGTTTCTTAGCTTCCCAAAGAGCTGGAAGCAAGATGCTTTGGGGCCCAACTCGCCCTTTGGAAACAAGCCTGCACGTTGTACATTTCAGCTCTAGGGCCATGTGGCACACCCAGAGCAGAAGTTCTACTTCAGCCAGATCAGGGCTGGGAAGAAACTGCGTTTCACTGTCCGTTTTAAGACATGTTCCCGGTAGGCTGTAAGAGCCCTATGCAGAGCGAGTTGTCTCTTAGCTGCTGAAAGAGCTGGATGCTGGACTTGAGGGACTTGTCTACCCTTGTGGAATCAAGGCAGGACTTTGTGCCTTGCAGCTCTAGCGCCATGTAGGACCCGGCAGAGCAGAAGTTCTACTTAAGCCAGATCAGGCCTGGGAAGAAACTGCGTTTCACAGGCCTTTGTAAGACTCGTTCCCTGTAGGCTGTAAAACACCAGTGCAGAGCAAGTTGTTTCTTAGCTGCCCAAAGAGGTGGAAGCCCCACGCTGTGGGGCCTGTCTGCCCTTGAGGAGTCAGGGCAGGACTTTGAGCCTTGCAACTCTAGGCCGATGTAGGACACGGCATAGCAGCAGTTCTACCTCAGCGAGATAAGGCCTGCAAAGAAAATGCGTTTCTCAGGCCTTTGGAAGACATGTTCCCGGTAGGCTGTAAGAGCACTGTGCAGAGCGAGTTGTTTCTTAGCTTCCCAAAGAGCTGGAAGCAAGATGCTTTGGGGCCCAACTCGCCCTTTGGAAAGAAGACTGCGTGTTGTGCCTCTCAGCTCCAGGGCAATTTAGCACACCCAGAGCAGAAGTTCTACTTCAGCCAGATGTGGCCTGCAAAGAAACTGCGTTTCACAGGCCTTTGGAAGAGATGTTCCAGGTAGGCTGTAAGAGCACTGTGCAGAGCGAGTTGTTTCTTAGCTTCCCAAAGAGCTGGAAACAAGATGCTCTGGGGCCCAACTCGCCCTTTGGAAACAAGCCTGCACGTTGTACCTTTCAGCTCTAGTGCCAGGTGGCACACCCAGAGCAAGAGTTCTACTTCAGCCAGATTTGGCCTGCAAAGAAACTGCGTTTCACAGGCCTTTGTAAGAGATGTTCCCGGTAGGCTGTAAGAGCACTGTGCAGAGCGAGTTGTTTCTTCGCTTCCCAAAGAGCTGGAAGCAAGATGCTCTGGGGCCCAACTCGCCCTTTGGAAAGAAGCCTGCACGTTGTGCCTTTCAGCTCTAGGGCAATGTGGCACACCCAGAGCAGAAGTTCTACTTCAGCCAGATCAGGCCTGCAAACAAACTGCGTTTCACAGGCCTTTGTAAGAGATGTTCCCGGTAGGCTGTAAGTGCACTGTGCAGAGCGAGTTGTTTCTTAGCTTCCCAAAGAGCTGGAAGCAAGATGCTTTGGGGCCCAACTCGCCCTTTGGAAAGAAGACTGCGTGTTGTGCCTCTCAGCTCCAGGGCAATTTAGCACACCCAGAGCAGAAGTTCTACTTCAGCCAGATCTGGCCTGCAAACAAACTGCGTTTCACAGGCCTTTGTAAGAGATGTTCCCGGTAGGCTGTAAGAGCACTGTGTAGAGCGAGTTGTTTCTTAGCTTCCCAAAGAGCTGGAAGCAAGATGCTTTGGGGCCCAACTCGCCCTTTGGAAACAAGCCTGCACCTTGTACCTTTCAGCTCTAGGGCAATGTGGCACACCCAGAGCAGAAGTTCTACTTCAGCCAGATCAGGCCTGCAAAGAAACTGCCTTTCACAGGCCTTTGTAAGACATGTTCCCGGGAGGCTGTAAGAGCACTGTGCAGAGCGAGTTGTTTCTTCGCTTCCCAAAGAGCTGGAAGCAAGATGCTCTGGGGCCCAACACGCCCTTTGGAAAGAAGCCTGCACGTTGTGCCTTTCAGCTCTAGGGCAATGTGGCACACCCAGAGCAGAAGTTCTACTTCAGCCACATCAGGCCTGCAAAGAAACTGCGTTTCACAGGCCTTTGTAAGACATGTTCTAGGTAGGCTGGAAGAGCCCTGTGCACAGCAAGCTGTTTCTTACCTGCTCGAAGAGCTGGAAGCTGGACGCTGAGGTACTAGTCTCCCCTTGGGGAAACAAGGCAGGACTTGGTGCCTTGCATCTCTAGGGCCATGTTGCACACGGCAGAGCAGAAGTTCTACTTCAGCCAGATCAGGGCTGGGAAGAAACTGCGTTTCACAGTCCGTTTTAAGACATGTTCCCGGTAGGCTGTAAGAGCCCTATGCAGAGCGAGTTGTTTCTTAGCTGCCGAAAGAGCTGGATGCTTTACTTGAGGGACTTGTCTACCCTTGTGGAATCAAGGCAGGACTTTGTGCCTTGCAGCTCTAGCGCCATGTAGGACCCGGCAGAGCAGAAGTTCTACTTCAGCCAGATCAGGCCTGCAAAGAAATTGCGTTTCACAGGCATTGGAAGAGATGTTCCCTGTAGGCTATAAGAGCACTGGGCAGAGCGAATTGTTTCTCAGCTTCCCAAAGAGCTGGAAGCAAGATGCTTTGGGTCCCAACTCGCCCTTTGGAAAGAAGCCTGCACGTTGTGCCTTTCAGCTCTAGGGCCATGTGACACACCCAGAGCAGAAGTTCTACTTCAGCCAGATCAGGCCTGCAAAGAAACTGCGTTTAACAGGCCTTTGGAAGAGATGTTCCCGGTAGGCTGTAAGAGCACTATGCAGAGCGAATTGTTTCTTAGCTTCCCAAAGAGCTGGAAGCAAGATGCTTTGGGGCCCAACTCGCCCTTTGGAAACAAGCCTGCACGTTGTACATTTCAGCTCTAGGGCCATGTGGCACACCCAGAGCAGAAGTTCTACTTCAGCCAGATCAGGGCTGGGAAGAAACTGCGTTTCACTGTCCGTTTTAAGACATGTTCCCGGTAGGCTGTAAGAGCCCTATGCAGAGCGAGTTGTCTCTTAGCTGCTGAAAGAGCTGGATGCTGGACTTGAGGGACTTGTCTACCCTTGTGGAATCAAGGCAGGACTTTGAGCCTTGCAGCTCTAGCGCCATGTAGGACCCGGCAGAGCAGAAGTTCTACTTAAGCCAGATCAGGCCTGGGAAGAAACTGCGTTTCACAGGCCTTTGTAAGACTCGTTCCCTGTAGGCTGTAAAACACCAGTGCAGAGCAAGTTGTTTCTTAGCTGCCCAAAGAGGTGGAAGCCCCACGCTGTGGGGCCTGTCTGCCCTTGAGGAGTCAGGGCAGGACTTTGAGCCTTGCAACTCTAGGCCGATGAAGGACACGGCATAGCAGCAGTTCTACCTCAGCGAGATAAGGCCTGCAAAGAAAATGCGTTTCTCAGGCCTTTGGAAGACATGTTCCCGGTAGGCTGTAAGAGCACTGTGCAGAGCGAGTTGTTTCTTAGCTTCCCAAAGAGCTGGAAGCAAGATGCTGTGGGGCCCAACTCACCCTGTGGAAAGAAGACTGCGTGTTGTGCCTCTCAGCTCCAGGGCAATTTAGCACACCCAGAGCAGAAGTTCTACTTCAGCCAGATCTGGCCTGCAAACAAACTGCGTTTCACAGGCCTTTGTAAGAGATGTTCCCGGTAGGCTGTAAGAGCACTGTGTAGAGCGAGTTGTTTCTTAGCTTCCCAAAGAGCTGGAAGCAAGATGCTTTGGGTCCCAACTCGCCCTTTGGAAAGAAGCCTGCACGTTGTGCCTTTCAGCTCTAGGGCCATGTGACACACCCAGAGCAGAAGTTCTACTTCAGCCAGATCAGGGCTGGGAAGAAACTGCGTTTAACAGGCCTTTGGAAGAGATGTTCCCGGTAGGCTGTAAGAGCACTGTGCTGAGCAAGTTGTTTCTTAGCTGCCGAAAGAGCTGGAAGCTGGACCTGAGGGACTTGTCTACCCTTGTGGAAACAAGGCCGGACTTTGTGCCTTGCAGCTCTAGCGCCATGTAGGACCCGGCAGAGCAGAAGTTCTACTTCAGCCAGATCAGGGCTGGGAAGAAACTGCGTTTCACAGGCCTTTGTAAGACTCGTTCCCTGTAGGCTGTAAAACACCAGTGCAGAGCAAGTTGTTTCTTAGCTGCCCAAAGAGGTGGAAGCCCCACGCTGTGGGGCCTGTCTGCCCTTGAGGAGTCAAGGCAGGACTTTGAGCCTTGCAACTCTAGGCCGATGAAGGACACGGCATAGCAGCAGTTCTACCTCAGCGAGATAAGGCCTGCAAGGAAACTGTATTTCTCAGGCCTTTGCAAGAGATGTTCCCGGTTGGCTGTAAGAGAGGTCTGCAGAGCGAGTTGTTTCTTAGCTTCCCAAAGAGCTGGAAGCAAGATGCTTTGGGGCCCAACTCGCCCTTTGGAAAGAAGACTGGGGGTTGTGCCTCTCAGCTCCAGGGCAATTTAGCACACCCAGAGCAGAAGTTCTACTTCAGCCAGATCAGGCCTGCCAAGAAACTGCCTTTCACAGGCCTTTGTAAGACATGTTCCCGGGAGGCTGTAAGAGCACTGTGCAGAGCAAGTTGTTTCTTCGCTTCCCAAAGAGCTGGAAGCAAGATGCTCTGGGGCCCAACACGCCCTTTGGAAAGAAGCCTGCACGTTGTGCCTTTCAGCTCTAGGGCAATGTGGCACACCCAGAGCAGAAGTTCTACTTCAGCCAGATCGGGCCTGCAAAGAAACTGCGTTTCACAGGCCTTTGTAAGACATGTTCCAGGTAGGCTGTAAGTGCACTGTGCAGAGCGAGTTGTTTCTTACCTGCTCCAAGAGCTGGAAGCTGGACGCTGAGGTACTAGTCTCCCCTTGGGGAAACAAGGCAGGACTTGGTGCCTTGCATCTCTAGGGCCATGTTGCACACGGCAGAGCAGAAGTTCTACTTCAGCCAGATCAGGGCTGGGAAGAAACTGCGTTTCACAGTCCGTTTTAAGACATGTTCCCGGTAGGCTGTAAGAGCCCTATGCAGAGCGAGTTGTTTCTTAGCTGCCGAAAGAGCTGGATGCTGGACTTGAGGGACTTGTCTACCCTTGTGGAATCAAGGCAGGACTTTGTGCCTTGCAGCTCTAGCGCCATGTAGGACCCGGCAGAGCAGAAGTTCTACTTCAGCCAGATCAGGCCTGCAAAGAAATTGCGTTTCACAGGCCTTTGTAAGAGATGTTCCCTGCTGTCTGTAAGAGCACTGGGCAGAGCGAATTGTTTCTCAGCTTCCCAAAGAGCTGGAATCAAGATGCTTTGGGTCCCAACTCGCCCTTTGGAAAGAAGCCTGCACGTTGTGCCTTTCAGCTCTAGGGCCATGTGACACACCCAGAGCAGAAGTTCTACTTCAGCCAGATCAGGCCTGCAAAGAAACTGCGTTTAACAGGCCTTTGGAAGAGATGTTCCCGGTAGGCTGTAAGAGCACTATGCAGAGCGAATTGTTTCTTAGCTTCCCAAAGAGCTGGAAGCAAGATGCTTTGGGGCCCAACTCGCCCTTTGGAAACAAGCCTGCACGTTGTACATTTCAGCTCTAGGGCCATGTGGCACACCCAGAGCAGAAGTTCTACTTCAGCCAGATCAGGGCTGGGAAGAAACTGCGTTTCACTGTCCGTTTTAAGACATGTTCCCGGTAGGCTGTAAGAGCCCTATGCAGAGCGAGTTGTCTCTTAGCTGCTGAAAGAGCTGGATGCTGGACTTGAGGGACTTGTCTACCCTTGAGGAATCAAGGCAGGACTTTGTGCCTTGCAGCTCTAGCGCCATGTAGGACCCGGCAGAGCAGAAGTTCTACTTAAGCCAGATCAGGCCTGGGAAGAAACTGCGTTTCACAGGCCTTTGTAAGACTCGTTCCCTGTAGGCTGTAAAACACCAGTGCAGAGCAAGTTGTTTCTTAGCTGCCCAAAGAGGTGGAAGCCCCACGCTGTGGGGCCTGTCTGCCCTTGAGGAGTCAGGGCAGGACTTTGAGCCTTGCAACTCTAGGCCGATGTAGGACACGGCATAGCAGCAGTTCTACCTCAGCGAGATAAGGCCTGCAAAGAAAATGCGTTTCTCAGGCCTTTGGAAGACATGTTCCCGGTAGGCTGTAAGAGCACTGTGCAGAGCGAGTTGTTTCTTAGCTTCCCAAAGAGCTGGAAGCAAGATGCTTTGGGGCCCAACTCGCCCTTTGGAAAGAAGACTGCGGGTTGTGCCTTTCAGCTCCAGGGCAATGTAGCACACCCAGAGCAGAAGTTCTACTTCAGCCAGATCAGGCCTGCAAACAAACTGCGTTTCACAGGCCTTTGTAAGAGATGTTCCCGGTAGGCTGTAAGAGCACTGTGCAGAGCGAGTTGTTTCTCAGCTTCCCAAAGAGCTGGAATCAAGATGCTTTGGGTCCCAACTCGCCCTTTGGAAAGAAGCCTGCACGTTGTGCCTTTCAGCTCTAGGGCCATGTGACACGCCCAGAGCAGAAGTTCTACTTCAGCCAGATCAGGCCTGCAAAGAAACTGCGTTTAACAGGCCTTTGGAAGAGATGTTCCCGGTAGGCTGTAAGAGCACTATGCAGAGCGAATTGTTTCTTAGCTTCCCAAAGAGCTGGAAGCAAGATGCTTTGGGGCCCAACTCGCCCTTTGGAAACAAGCCTGCACCTTGTACCTTTCAGCTCTAGTGCCAGGTGGCACACCCAGAGCAGAAGTTCTACTTCAGCCAGATTTGGCCTGCAAAGAAACTGCGTTTCACAGGCCTTTGTAAGAGATGTTACCGGTAGGCTGTAAGAGCACTGTGCAGAGCGAGTTGTTTCTTCGCTTCCCAAAGAGCTGGAAGCAAGATGCTCTGGGGCCCAACTCGCCCTTTGGAAAGAAGCCTGCACGTTGTGCCTTTCAGCTCTAGGGCAATGTGGCACACCCAGAGCAGAAGTTCTACTTCAGCCAGATCAGGCCTGCAAACAAACTGCGTTTCACAGGCCTTTGTAAGAGATGTTCCCGGTAGGCTGTAAGTGCACTGTGCAGAGCGAGTTGTTTCTTAGCTTCCCAAAGAGCTGGAAGCAAGATGCTTTGGGGCCCAACTCGCCCTTTGGAAAGAAGACTGCGTGTTGTGCCTCTCAGCTCCAGGGCAATTTAGCACACCCAGAGCAGAAGTTCTACTTCAGCCAGATCTGGCCTGCAAACAAACTGCGTTTCACAGGCCTTTGTAAGAGATGTTCCCGGTAGGCTGTAAGAGCACTGTGTAGAGCGAGTTGTTTCTTAGCTTCCCAAAGAGCTGGAAGCTAGATGCTTTGGGGCCCAACTCGCCCTTTGGAAACAAGCCTGCACCTTGTACCTTTCAGCTCTAGTGCCAGGTGGCACACCCAGAGCAGAAGTTCTACTTCAGCCAGATTTGGCCTGCAAAGAAACTGCGTTTCACAGGCCTTTGTAAGAGATGTTACCGGTAGGCTGTAAGAGCACTGTGCAGAGCGAGTTGTTTCTTCGCTTCCCAAAGAGCTGGAAGCAAGATGCTCTGGGGCCCAACTCGCCCTTTGGAAAGAAGCCTGCACGTTGTGCCTTTCAGCTCTAGGGCAATGTGGCACACCCAGAGCAGAAGTTCTACTTCAGCCAGATCAGGCCTGCAAAGAAACTGCGTTTCACAGGCCTTTGTAAGAGATGTTCCCTGTAGGCTGTAAGAGCACTGGGCAGAGCGAATTGTTTCTCAGCTTCCCAAAGAGCTGGAATCAAGATGCTTTGGGTCCCAACTCGCCCTTTGGAAAGAAGCCTGCACGTTGTGCCTTTCAGCTCTAGGGCCATGTGACACACCCAGAGCAGAAGTTCTACTTCAGCCAGATCAGGGCTGGGAAGAAACTGCGTTTAACAGGCCTTTGGAAGAGATGTTCCCGGTAGGCTGTAAGAGCACTGTGCTGAGCCAGTTGTTTCTTAGCTGCCGAAAGAGCTGGAAGCTGGACCTGAGGGACTTGTCTACCCTTGTGGAAACAAGGCCGGACTTTGTGCCTTGCAGCTCTAGCGCCATGTAGGACCCGGCAGAGCAGAAGTTCTTCTTCAGCCAGATCAGGGCTGGGAAGAAACTGCGTTTCACAGGCCTTTGTAAGACTCGTTCCCTGTAGGCTGTAAAACACCAGTGCAGAGCAAGTTGTTTCTTAGCTGCCCAAAGAGGTGGAAGCCCCACGCTGTGGGGCCTGTCTGCCCTTGAGGAGTCAAGGCAGGACTTTGAGCCTTGCAACTCTAGGCCGATGAAGGACACGGCATAGCAGCAGTTCTACCTCAGCGAGATAAGGCCTGCAAGGAAACTGTATTTCTCAGGCCTTTGCAAGAGATGTTCCCGGTTGGCTGTAAGAGAGGTCTGCAGAGCGAGTTGTTTCTTAGCTTCCCAAAGAGCTGGAAGCAAGATGCTCTGGGGCCCAACTCGCCCTTTGGAAAGAAGACTGGGGGTTGTGCCTCTCAGCTCCAGGGCAATTTAGCACACCCAGAGCAGAAGTTCTACTTCAGCCAGATCAGGCCTGCAAAGAAACTGCCTTTCACAGGCCTTTGTAAGACATGTTCCCGGGAGGCTGTAAGAGCACTGTGCAGAGCAAGTTGTTTCTTCGCTTCCCAAAGAGCTGGAAGCAAGATGCTCTGGGGCCCAACACGCCCTTTGGAAAGAAGCCTGCACGTTGTGCCTTTCAGCTCTAGGGCAATGTGGCACACCCAGAGCAGAAGTTCTACTTCAGCCAGATCGGGCCTGCAAAGAAACTGCGTTTCACAGGCCTTTGTAAGACATGTTCCAGGTAGGCTGGAAGAGCCCTGTGCACAGCAAGCTGTTTCTTACCTGCTCCAAGAGCTGGAAGCTGGACGCTGAGGTACTAGTCTCCCCTTGGGGAAACAAGGCAGGACTTGGTGCCTTGCATCTCTAGGGCCATGTTGCACACGGCAGAGCAGAAGTTCTACTTCAGCCAGATCAGGGCTGGGAAGAAACTGCGTTTCACAGTCCGTTTTAAGACATGTTCCCGGTAGGCTGTAAGAGCCCTATGCAGAGCGAGTTGTTTCTTAGCTGCCGAAAGAGCTGGATGCTGGACTTGAGGGACTTGTCTACCCTTGTGGAATCAAGGCAGGACTTTGTGCCTTGCAGCTCTAGCGCCATGTAGGACCCGGCAGAGCAGAAGTTCTACTTCAGCCAGATCAGGCCTGCAAAGAAATTGCGTTTCACAGGCCTTTGTAAGAGATGTTCCCTGCTGTCTGTAAGAGCACTGGGCAGAGCGAATTGTTTCTCAGCTTCCCAAAGAGCTGGAATCAAGATGCTTTGGGTCCCAACTCGCCCTTTGGAAAGAAGCCTGCACGTTGTGCCTTTCAGCTCTAGGGCCATGTGACACACCCAGAGCAGAAGTTCTACTTCAGCCAGATCAGGCCTGCAAAGAAACTGCGTTTAACAGGCCTTTGGAAGAGATGTTCCCGGTAGGCTGTAAGAGCACTATGCAGAGCGAATTGTTTCTTAGCTTCCCAAAGAGCTGGAAGCAAGATGCTTTGGGGCCCAACTCGCCCTTTGGAAACAAGCCTGCACGTTGTACATTTCAGCTCTAGGGCCATGTGGCACACCCAGAGCAGAAGTTCTACTTCAGCCAGATCAGGGCTGGGAAGAAACTGCGTTTCACTGTCCGTTTTAAGACATGTTCCCGGTAGGCTGTAAGAGCCCTATGCAGAGCGAGTTGTCTCTTAGCTGCTGAAAGAGCTGGATGCTGGACTTGAGGGACTTGTCTACCCTTGTGGAATCAAGGCAGGACTTTGTGCCTTGCAGCTCTAGCGCCATGTAGGACCCGGCAGAGCAGAAGTTCTACTTAAGCCAGATCAGGCCTGGGAAGAAACTGCGTTTCACAGGCCTTTGTAAGACTCGTTCCCTGTAGGCTGTAAAACACCAGTGCAGAGCAAGTTGTTTCTTAGCTGCCCAAAGAGGTGGAAGCCCCACGCTGTGGGGCCTGTCTGCCCTTGAGGAGTCAGGGCAGGACTTTGAGCCTTGCAACTCTAGGCCGATGTAGGACACGGCATAGCAGCAGTTCTACCTCAGCGAGATAAGGCCTGCAAAGAAAATGCGTTTCTCAGGCCTTTGGAAGACATGTTCCCGGTAGGCTGTAAGAGCACTGTGCAGAGCGAGTTGTTTCTTAGCTTCCCAAAGAGCTGGAAGCAAGATGCTTTGGGGCCCAACTCGCCCTTTGGAAAGAAGACTGCGTGTTGTGCCTCTCAGCTCCAGGGCAATTTAGCACACCCAGAGCAGAAGTTCTACTTCAGCCAGATGTGGCCTGCAAAGAAACTGCGTTTCACAGGCCTTTGGAAGAGATGTTCCAGGTAGGCTGTAAGAGCACTGTGCAGAGCGAGTTGTTTCTTAGCTTCCCAAAGAGCTGGAAACAAGATGCTCTGGGGCCCAACTCGCCCTTTGGAAACAAGCCTGCACGTTGTACCTTTCAGCTCTAGTGCCAGGTGGCACACCCAGAGCAAGAGTTCTACTTCAGCCAGATTTGGCCTGCAAAGAAACTGCGTTTCACAGGCCTTTGTAAGAGATGTTCCCGGTAGGCTGTAAGAGCACTGTGCAGAGCGAGTTGTTTCTTCGCTTCCCAAAGAGCTGGAAGCAAGATGCTCTGGGGCCCAACTCGCCCTTTGGAAAGAAGCCTGCACGTTGTGCCTTTCAGCTCTAGGGCAATGTGGCACACCCAGAGCAGAAGTTCTACTTCAGCCAGATCAGGCCTGCAAACAAACTGCGTTTCACAGGCCTTTGTAAGAGATGTTCCCGGTAGGCTGTAAGTGCACTGTGCAGAGCGAGTTGTTTCTTAGCTTCCCAAAGAGCTGGAAGCAAGATGCTTTGGGGCCCAACTCGCCCTTTGGAAAGAAGACTGCGTGTTGTGCCTCTCAGCTCCAGGGCAATTTAGCACACCCAGAGCAGAAGTTCTACTTCAGCCAGATCTGGCCTGCAAACAAACTGCGTTTCACAGGCCTTTGTAAGAGATGTTCCCGGTAGGCTGTAAGAGCACTGTGTAGAGCGAGTTGTTTCTTAGCTTCCCAAAGAGCTGGAAGCAAGATGCTTTGGGGCCCAACTCGCCCTTTGGAAACAAGCCTGCACCTTGTACCTTTCAGCTCTAGGGCAATGTGGCACACCCAGAGCAGAAGTTCTACTTCAGCCAGATCAGGCCTGCAAAGAAACTGCCTTTCACAGGCCTTTGTAAGACATGTTCCCGGGAGGCTGTAAGAGCACTGTGCAGAGCGAGTTGTTTCTTCGCTTCCCAAAGAGCTGGAAGCAAGATGCTCTGGGGCCCAACACGCCCTTTGGAAAGAAGCCTGCACGTTGTGCCTTTCAGCTCTAGGGCAATGTGGCACACCCAGAGCAGAAGTTCTACTTCAGCCACATCAGGCCTGCAAAGAAACTGCGTTTCACAGGCCTTTGTAAGACATGTTCTAGGTAGGCTGGAAGAGCCCTGTGCACAGCAAGCTGTTTCTTACCTGCTCGAAGAGCTGGAAGCTGGACGCTGAGGTACTAGTCTCCCCTTGGGGAAACAAGGCAGGACTTGGTGCCTTGCATCTCTAGGGCCATGTTGCACACGGCAGAGCAGAAGTTCTACTTCAGCCAGATCAGGGCTGGGAAGAAACTGCGTTTCACAGTCCGTTTTAAGACATGTTCCCGGTAGGCTGTAAGAGCCCTATGCAGAGCGAGTTGTTTCTTAGCTGCCGAAAGAGCTGGATGCTTTACTTGAGGGACTTGTCTACCCTTGTGGAATCAAGGCAGGACTTTGTGCCTTGCAGCTCTAGCGCCATGTAGGACCCGGCAGAGCAGAAGTTCTACTTCAGCCAGATCAGGCCTGCAAAGAAATTGCGTTTCACAGGCATTGGAAGAGATGTTCCCTGTAGGCTATAAGAGCACTGGGCAGAGCGAATTGTTTCTCAGCTTCCCAAAGAGCTGGAAGCAAGATGCTTTGGGTCCCAACTCGCCCTTTGGAAAGAAGCCTGCACGTTGTGCCTTTCAGCTCTAGGGCCATGTGACACACCCAGAGCAGAAGTTCTACTTCAGCCAGATCAGGCCTGCAAAGAAACTGCGTTTAACAGGCCTTTGGAAGAGATGTTCCCGGTAGGCTGTAAGAGCACTATGCAGAGCGAATTGTTTCTTAGCTTCCCAAAGAGCTGGAAGCAAGATGCTTTGGGGCCCAACTCGCCCTTTGGAAACAAGCCTGCACGTTGTACATTTCAGCTCTAGGGCCATGTGGCACACCCAGAGCAGAAGTTCTACTTCAGCCAGATCAGGGCTGGGAAGAAACTGCGTTTCACTGTCCGTTTTAAGACATGTTCCCGGTAGGCTGTAAGACCCCTATGCAGAGCGAGTTGTCTCTTAGCTGCTGAAAGAGCTGGATGCTGGACTTGAGGGACTTGTCTACCCTTGTGGAATCAAGGCAGGACTTTGAGCCTTGCAGCTCTAGCGCCATGTAGGACCCGGCAGAGCAGAAGTTCTACTTAAGCCAGATCAGGCCTGGGAAGAAACTGCGTTTCACAGGCCTTTGTAAGACTCGTTCCCTGTAGGCTGTAAAACACCAGTGCAGAGCAAGTTGTTTCTTAGCTGCCCAAAGAGGTGGAAGCCCCACGCTGTGGGGCCTGTCTGCCCTTGAGGAGTCAGGGCAGGACTTTGAGCCTTGCAACTCTAGGCCGATGAAGGACACGGCATAGCAGCAGTTCTACCTCAGCGAGATAAGGCCTGCAAAGAAAATGCGTTTCTCAGGCCTTTGGAAGACATGTTCCCGGTAGGCTGTAAGAGCACTGTGCAGAGCGAGTTGTTTCTTAGCTTCCCAAAGAGCTGGAAGCAAGATGCTGTGGGGCCCAACTCACCCTGTGGAAAGAAGACTGCGTGTTGTGCCTCTCAGCTCCAGGGCAATTTAGCACACCCAGAGCAGAAGTTCTACTTCAGCCAGATCTGGCCTGCAAACAAACTGCGTTTCACAGGCCTTTGTAAGAGATGTTCCCGGTAGGCTGTAAGAGCACTGTGTAGAGCGAGTTGTTTCTTAGCTTCCCAAAGAGCTGGAAGCAAGATGCTTTGGGGCCCAACTCGCCCTTTGGAAACAAGCCTGCACCTTGTACCTTTCAGCTCTAGTGCCAGGTGGCACACCCAGAGCAGAAGTTCTACTTCAGCCAGATTTGGCCTGCAAAGAAACTGCGTTTCACAGGCCTTTGTAAGAGATGTTACCGGTAGGCTGTAAGAGCACTGTGCAGAGCGAGTTGTTTCTTCGCTTCCCAAAGAGCTGGAAGCAAGATGCTCTGGGGCCCAACTCGCCCTTTGGAAAGAAGCCTGCACGTTGTGCCTTTCAGCTCTAGGGCAATGTGGCACACCCAGAGCAGAAGTTCTACTTCAGCCAGATCAGGCCTGCAAACAAACTGCGTTTCACAGGCCTTTGTAAGAGATGTTCCCGGTAGGCTGTAAGTGCACTGTGCAGAGCGAGTTGTTTCTTAGCTTCCCAAAGAGCTGGAAGCAAGATGCTTTGGGGCCCAGCTCGCCCTTTGGAAAGAAGACTGCGTGTTGTGCCTCTCAGCTCCAGGGCAATTTAGCACACCCAGAGCAGAAGTTCTACTTCAGCCAGATCTGGCCTGCAAACAAACTGCGTTTCACAGGCCTTTGTAAGAGATGTTCCCGGTAGGCTGTAAGAGCACTGTGTAGAGCGAGTTGTTTCTTAGCTTCCCAAAGAGCTGGAAGCAAGATGCTTTGGGGCCCAACTCGCCCTTTGGAAACAAGCCTGCACCTTGTACCTTTCAGCTCTAGTGCCAGGTGGCACACCCAGAGCAGAAGTTCTACTTCAGCCAGATTTGGCCTGCAAAGAAACTGCGTTTCACAGGCCTTTGTAAGAGATGTTACCGGTAGGCTGTAAGAGCACTGTGCAGAGCGAGTTGTTTCTTCGCTTCCCAAAGAGCTGGAAGCAAGATGCTCTGGGGCCCAACTCGCCCTTTGGAAAGAAGCCTGCACGTTGTGCCTTTCAGCTCTAGGGCAATGTGGCACACCCAGAGCAGAAGTTCTACTTCAGCCAGATCAGGCCTGCAAAGAAACTGCGTTTCACAGGCCTTTGTAAGAGATGTTCCCTGTAGGCTGTAAGAGCACTGGGCAGAGCGAATTGTTTCTCAGCTTCCCAAAGAGCTGGAATCAAGATGCTTTGGGTCCCAACTCGCCCTTTGGAAAGAAGCCTGCACGTTGTGCCTTTCAGCTCTAGGGCCATGTGACACACCCAGAGCAGAAGTTCTACTTCAGCCAGATCAGGGCTGGGAAGAAACTGCGTTTAACAGGCCTTTGGAAGAGATGTTCCCGGTAGGCTGTAAGAGCACTGTGCTGAGCCAGTTGTTTCTTAGCTGCCGAAAGAGCTGGAAGCTGGACCTGAGGGACTTGTCTACCCTTGTGGAAACAAGGCCGGACTTTGTGCCTTGCAGCTCTAGCGCCATGTAGGACCCGGCAGAGCAGAAGTTCTACTTCAGCCAGATCAGGGCTGGGAAGAAACTGCGTTTCACAGGCCTTTGTAAGACTCGTTCCCTGTAGGCTGTAAAACACCAGTGCAGAGCAAGTTGTTTCTTAGCTGCCCAAAGAGGTGGAAGCCCCACGCTGTGGGGCCTGTCTGCCCTTGAGGAGTCAAGGCAGGACTTTGAGCCTTGCAACTCTAGGCCGATGAAGGACACGGCATAGCAGCAGTTCTACCTCAGCGAGATAAGGCCTGCAAGGAAACTGTATTTCTCAGGCCTTTGCAAGAGATGTTCCCGGTTGGCTGTAAGAGAGGTCTGCAGAGCGAGTTGTTTCTTAGCTTCCCAAAGAGCTGGAAGCAAGATGCTTTGGGGCCCAACTCGCCCTTTGGAAAGAAGACTGGGGGTTGTGCCTCTCAGCTCCAGGGCAATTTAGCACACCCAGAGCAGAAGTTCTACTTCAGCCAGATCAGGCCTGCCAAGAAACTGCCTTTCACAGGCCTTTGTAAGACATGTTCCCGGGAGGCTGTAAGAGCACTGTGCAGAGCAAGTTGTTTCTTCGCTTCCCAAAGAGCTGGAAGCAAGATGCTCTGGGGCCCAACACGCCCTTTGGAAAGAAGCCTGCACGTTGTACATTTCAGCTCTAGGGCCATGTGGCACACCCAGAGCAGAAGTTCTACTTCAGCCAGATCAGGGCTGGGAAGAAACTGCGTTTCACTGTCCGTTTTAAGACATGTTCCCGGTAGGCTGTAAGAGCCCTATGCAGAGCGAGTTGTCTCTTAGCTGCTGAAAGAGCTGGATGCTGGACTTGAGGGACTTGTCTACCCTTGTGGAATCAAGGCAGGACTTTGTGCCTTGCAGCTCTAGCGCCATGTAGGACCCGGCAGAGCAGAAGTTCTACTTAAGCCAGATCAGGCCTGGGAAGAAACTGCGTTTCACAGGCCTTTGTAAGACTCGTTCCCTGTAGGCTGTAAAACACCAGTGCAGAGCAAGTTGTTTCTTAGCTGCCCAAAGAGGTGGAAGCCCCACGCTGTGGGGCCTGTATGCCCTTGAGGAGTCAGGGCAGGACTTTGAGCCTTGCAACTCTAGGCCGATGAAGGACACGGCATAGCAGCAGTTCTACCTCAGCGAGATAAGGCCTGCAAAGAAAATGCGTTTCTCAGGCCTTTGGAAGACATGTTCCCGGTAGGCTGTAAGAGCACTGTGCAGAGCGAGTTGTTTCTTAGCTTCCCAAAGAGCTGGAAGCAAGATGCTTTGGGGCCCAACTCGCCCTTTGGAAAGAAGACTGCGTGTTGTGCCTCTCAGCTCCAGGGCAATTTAGCACACCCAGAGCAGAAGTTCTACTTCAGCCAGATCTGGCCTGCAAACAAACTGCGTTTCACAGGCCTTTGTAAGAGATGTTCCCGGTAGGCTGTAAGAGCACTGTGTAGAGCGAGTTGTTTCTTAGCTTCCCAAAGAGCTGGAAGCAAGATGCTTTGGGGCCCAACTCGCCCTTTGGAAACAAGCCTGCACCTTGTACCTTTCAGCTCTAGTGCCAGGTGGCACACCCAGAGCAGAAGTTCTACTTCAGCCAGATTTGGCCTGCAAAGAAACTGCGTTTCACAGGCCTTTGTAAGAGATGTTACCGGTAGGCTGTAAGAGCACTGTGCAGAGCGAGTTGTTTCTTCGCTTCCCAAAGAGCTGGAAGCAAGATGCTCTGGGGCCCAACTCGCCCTTTGGAAAGAAGCCTGCACGTTGTGCCTTTCAGCTCTAGGGCAATGTGGCACACCCAGAGCAGAAGTTCTACTTCAGCCAGATCAGGCCTGCAAACAAACTGCGTTTCACAGGCCTTTGTAAGAGATGTTCCCGGTAGGCTGTAAGTGCACTGTGCAGAGCGAGTTGTTTCTTAGCTTCCCAAAGAGCTGGAAGCAAGATGCTTTGGGGCCCAACTCGCCCTTTGGAAAGAAGACTGCGTGTTGTGCCTCTCAGCTCCAGGGCAATTTAGCACACCCAGAGCAGAAGTTCTACTTCAGCCAGATCTGGCCTGCAAACAAACTGCGTTTCACAGGCCTTTGTAAGAGATGTTCCCGGTAGGCTGTAAGAGCACTGTGTAGAGCGAGTTGTTTCTTAGCTTCCCAAAGAGCTGGAAGCAAGATGCTTTGGGGCCCAACTCGCCCTTTGGAAACAAGCCTGCACCTTGTACCTTTCAGCTCTAGTGCCAGGTGGCACACCCAGAGCAGAAGTTCTACTTCAGCCAGATTTGGCCTGCAAAGAAACTGCGTTTCACAGGCCTTTGTAAGAGATGTTACCGGTAGGCTGTAAGAGCACTGTGCAGAGCGAGTTGTTTCTTCGCTTCCCAAAGAGCTGGAAGCAAGATGCTCTGGGGCCCAACTCGCCCTTTGGAAAGAAGCCTGCACGTTGTGCCTTTCAGCTCTAGGGCAATGTGGCACACCCAGAGCAGAAGTTCTACTTCAGCCAGATCAGGCCTGCAAAGAAACTGCGTTTCACAGGCCTTTGTAAGAGATGTTCCCTGTAGGCTGTAAGAGCACTGGGCAGAGCGAATTGTTTCTCAGCTTCCCAAAGAGCTGGAATCAAGATGCTTTGGGTCCCAACTCGCCCTTTGGAAAGAAGCCTGCACGTTGTGCCTTTCAGCTCTAGGGCCATGTGACACACCCAGAGCAGAAGTTCTACTTCAGCCAGATCAGGGCTGGGAAGAAACTGCGTTTAACAGGCCTTTGGAAGAGATGTTCCCGGTAGGCTGTAAGAGCACTGTGCTGAGCCAGTTGTTTCTTAGCTGCCGAAAGAGCTGGAAGCTGGACCTGAGGGACTTGTCTACCCTTGTGGAAACAAGGCCGGACTTTGTGCCTTGCAGCTCTAGCGCCATGTAGGACCCGGCAGAGCAGAAGTTCTACTTCAGCCAGATCAGGGCTGGGAAGAAACTGCGTTTCACAGGCCTTTGTAAGACTCGTTCCCTGTAGGCTGTAAAACACCAGTGCAGAGCAAGTTGTTTCTTAGCTGCCCAAAGAGGTGGAAGCCCCACGCTGTGGGGCCTGTCTGCCCTTGAGGAGTCAAGGCAGGACTTTGAGCCTTGCAACTCTAGGCCGATGAAGGACACGGCATAGCAGCAGTTCTACCTCAGCGAGATAAGGCCTGCAAGGAAACTGTATTTCTCAGGCCTTTGCAAGAGATGTTCCCGGTTGGCTGTAAGAGAGGTCTGCAGAGCGAGTTGTTTCTTAGCTTCCCAAAGAGCTGGAAGCAAGATGCTTTGGGGCCCAACTCGCCCTTTGGAAAGAAGACTGGGGGTTGTGCCTCTCAGCTCCAGGGCAATTTAGCACACCCAGAGCAGAAGTTCTACTTCAGCCAGATCAGGCCTGCCAAGAAACTGCCTTTCACAGGCCTTTGTAAGACATGTTCCCGGGAGGCTGTAAGAGCACTGTGCAGAGCAAGTTGTTTCTTCGCTTCCCAAAGAGCTGGAAGCAAGATGCTCTGGGGCCCAACACGCCCTTTGGAAAGAAGCCTGCACGTTGTGCCTTTCAGCTCTAGGGCAATGTGGCACACCCAGAGCAGAAGTTCTACTTCAGCCAGATCGGGCCTGCAAAGAAACTGCGTTTCACAGGCCTTTGTAAGACATGTTCCAGGTAGGCTGTAAGTGCACTGTGCAGAGCGAGTTGTTTCTTACCTGCTCCAAGAGCTGGAAGCTGGACGCTGAGGTACTAGTCTCCCCTTGGGGAAACAAGGCAGGACTTGGTGCCTTGCATCTCTAGGGCCATGTTGCACACGGCAGAGCAGAAGTTCTACTTCAGCCAGATCAGGGCTGGGAAGAAACTGCGTTTCACAGTCCGTTTTAAGACATGTTCCCGGTAGGCTGTAAGAGCCCTATGCAGAGCGAGTTGTTTCTTAGCTGCCGAAAGAGCTGGATGCTGGACTTGAGGGACTTGTCTACCCTTGTGGAATCAAGGCAGGACTTTGTGCCTTGCAGCTCTAGCGCCATGTAGGACCCGGCAGAGCAGAAGTTCTACTTCAGCCAGATCAGGCCTGCAAAGAAATTGCGTTTCACAGGCCTTTGTAAGAGATGTTCCCTGCTGTCTGTAAGAGCACTGGGCAGAGCGAATTGTTTCTCAGCTTCCCAAAGAGCTGGAATCAAGATGCTTTGGGTCCCAACTCGCCCTTTGGAAAGAAGCCTGCACGTTGTGCCTTTCAGCTCTAGGGCCATGTGACACACCCAGAGCAGAAGTTCTACTTCAGCCAGATCAGGCCTGCAAAGAAACTGCGTTTAACAGGCCTTTGGAAGAGATGTTCCCGGTAGGCTGTAAGAGCACTATGCAGAGCGAATTGTTTCTTAGCTTCCCAAAGAGCTGGAAGCAAGATGCTTTGGGGCCCAACTCGCCCTTTGGAAACAAGCCTGCACGTTGTACATTTCAGCTCTAGGGCCATGTGGCACACCCAGAGCAGAAGTTCTACTTCAGCCAGATCAGGGCTGGGAAGAAACTGCGTTTCACTGTCCGTTTTAAGACATGTTCCCGGTAGGCTGTAAGAGCCCTATGCAGAGCGAGTTGTCTCTTAGCTGCTGAAAGAGCTGGATGCTGGACTTGAGGGACTTGTCTACCCTTGTGGAATCAAGGCAGGACTTTGTGCCTTGCAGCTCTAGCGCCATGTAGGACCCGGCAGAGCAGAAGTTCTACTTAAGCCAGATCAGGCCTGGGAAGAAACTGCGTTTCACAGGCCTTTGTAAGACTCGTTCCCTGTAGGCTGTAAAACACCAGTGCAGAGCAAGTTGTTTCTTAGCTGCCCAAAGAGGTGGAAGCCCCACGCTGTGGGGCCTGTCTGCCCTTGAGGAGTCAGGGCAGGACTTTGAGCCTTGCAACTCTAGGCCGATGTAGGACACGGCATAGCAGCAGTTCTACCTCAGCGAGATAAGGCCTGCAAAGAAAATGCGTTTCTCAGGCCTTTGGAAGACATGTTCCCGGTAGGCTGTAAGAGCACTGTGCAGAGCGAGTTGTTTCTTAGCTTCCCAAAGAGCTGGAAGCAAGATGCTTTGGGGCCCAACTCGCCCTTTGGAAAGAAGACTGCGGGTTGTGCCTTTCAGCTCCAGGGCAATGTAGCACACCCAGAGCAGAAGTTCTACTTCAGCCAGATCAGGCCTGCAAACAAACTGCGTTTCACAGGCCTTTGTAAGAGATGTTCCCGGTAGGCTGTAAGAGCACTGTGCAGAGCGAGTTGTTTCTCAGCTTCCCAAAGAGCTGGAATCAAGATGCTTTGGGTCCCAACTCGCCCTTTGGAAAGAAGCCTGCACGTTGTGCCTTTCAGCTCTAGGGCCATGTGACACACCCAGAGCAGAAGTTCTACTTCAGCCAGATCAGGCCTGCAAAGAAACTGCGTTTAAGAGGCCTTTGGAAGAGATGTTCCCGGTAGGCTGTAAGAGCACTATGCAGAGCGAATTGTTTCTTACCTTCCCAAAGAGCTGGAAGCAAGATGCTTTGGGGCCCAACTCGCCCTTTGGAAACAAGCCTGCACCTTGTACCTTTCAGCTCTAGTGCCAGGTGGCACACCCAGAGCAGAAGTTCTACTTCAGCCAGATTTGGCCTGCAAAGAAACTGCGTTTCACAGGCCTTTGTAAGAGATGTTACCGGTAGGCTGTAAGAGCACTGTGCAGAGCGAGTTGTTTCTTCGCTTCCCAAAGAGCTGGAAGCAAGATGCTCTGGGGCCCAACTCGCCCTTTGGAAAGAAGCCTGCACGTTGTGCCTTTCAGCTCTAGGGCAATGTGGCACACCCAGAGCAGAAGTTCTACTTCAGCCAGATCAGGCCTGCAAACAAACTGCGTTTCACAGGCCTTTGTAAGAGATGTTCCCGGTAGGCTGTAAGTGCACTGTGCAGAGCGAGTTGTTTCTTAGCTTCCCAAAGAGCTGGAAGCAAGATGCTTTGGGGCCCAGCTCGCCCTTTGGAAAGAAGACTGCGTGTTGTGCCTCTCAGCTCCAGGGCAATTTAGCACACCCAGAGCAGAAGTTCTACTTCAGCCAGATCTGGCCTGCAAACAAACTGCGTTTCACAGGCCTTTGTAAGAGATGTTCCCGGTAGGCTGTAAGAGCACTGTGTAGAGCGAGTTGTTTCTTAGCTTCCCAAAGAGCTGGAAGCAAGATGCTTTGGGGCCCAACTCGCCCTTTGGAAACAAGCCTGCACCTTGTACCTTTCAGCTCTAGTGCCAGGTGGCACACCCAGAGCAGAAGTTCTACTTCAGCCAGATTTGGCCTGCAAAGAAACTGCGTTTCACAGGCCTTTGTAAGAGATGTTACCGGTAGGCTGTAAGAGCACTGTGCAGAGCGAGTTGTTTCTTCGCTTCCCAAAGAGCTGGAAGCAAGATGCTCTGGGGCCCAACTCGCCCTTTGGAAAGAAGCCTGCACGTTGTGCCTTTCAGCTCTAGGGCAATGTGGCACACCCAGAGCAGAAGTTCTACTTCAGCCAGATCAGGCCTGCAAAGAAACTGCGTTTCACAGGCCTTTGTAAGAGATGTTCCCTGTAGGCTGTAAGAGCACTGGGCAGAGCGAATTGTTTCTCAGCTTCCCAAAGAGCTGGAATCAAGATGCTTTGGGTCCCAACTCGCCCTTTGGAAAGAAGCCTGCACGTTGTGCCTTTCAGCTCTAGGGCCATGTGACACACCCAGAGCAGAAGTTCTACTTCAGCCAGATCAGGGCTGGGAAGAAACTGCGTTTAACAGGCCTTTGGAAGAGATGTTCCCGGTAGGCTGTAAGAGCACTGTGCTGAGCCAGTTGTTTCTTAGCTGCCGAAAGAGCTGGAAGCTGGACCTGAGGGACTTGTCTACCCTTGTGGAAACAAGGCCGGACTTTGTGCCTTGCAGCTCTAGCGCCATGTAGGACCCGGCAGAGCAGAAGTTCTACTTCAGCCAGATCAGGGCTGGGAAGAAACTGCGTTTCACAGGCCTTTGTAAGACTCGTTCCCTGTAGGCTGTAAAACACCAGTGCAGAGCAAGTTGTTTCTTAGCTGCCCAAAGAGGTGGAAGCCCCACGCTGTGGGGCCTGTCTGCCCTTGAGGAGTCAAGGCAGGACTTTGAGCCTTGCAACTCTAGGCCGATGAAGGACACGGCATAGCAGCAGTTCTACCTCAGCGAGATAAGGCCTGCAAGGAAACTGTATTTCTCAGGCCTTTGCAAGAGATGTTCCCGGTTGGCTGTAAGAGAGGTCTGCAGAGCGAGTTGTTTCTTAGCTTCCCAAAGAGCTGGAAGCAAGATGCTTTGGGGCCCAACTCGCCCTTTGGAAAGAAGACTGGGGGTTGTGCCTCTCAGCTCCAGGGCAATTTAGCACACCCAGAGCAGAAGTTCTACTTCAGCCAGATCAGGCCTGCCAAGAAACTGCCTTTCACAGGCCTTTGTAAGACATGTTCCCGGGAGGCTGTAAGAGCACTGTGCAGAGCAAGTTGTTTCTTCGCTTCCCAAAGAGCTGGAAGCAAGATGCTCTGGGGCCCAACACGCCCTTTGGAAAGAAGCCTGCACGTTGTACATTTCAGCTCTAGGGCCATGTGGCACACCCAGAGCAGAAGTTCTACTTCAGCCAGATCAGGGCTGGGAAGAAACTGCGTTTCACTGTCCGTTTTAAGACATGTTCCCGGTAGGCTGTAAGAGCCCTATGCAGAGCGAGTTGTCTCTTAGCTGCTGAAAGAGCTGGATGCTGGACTTGAGGGACTTGTCTACCCTTGTGGAATCAAGGCAGGACTTTGTGCCTTGCAGCTCTAGCGCCATGTAGGACCCGGCAGAGCAGAAGTTCTACTTAAGCCAGATCAGGCCTGGGAAGAAACTGCGTTTCACAGGCCTTTGTAAGACTCGTTCCCTGTAGGCTGTAAAACACCAGTGCAGAGCAAGTTGTTTCTTAGCTGCCCAAAGAGGTGGAAGCCCCACGCTGTGGGGCCTGTATGCCCTTGAGGAGTCAGGGCAGGACTTTGAGCCTTGCAACTCTAGGCCGATGAAGGACACGGCATAGCAGCAGTTCTACCTCAGCGAGATAAGGCCTGCAAAGAAAATGCGTTTCTCAGGCCTTTGGAAGACATGTTCCCGGTAGGCTGTAAGAGCACTGTGCAGAGCGAGTTGTTTCTTAGCTTCCCAAAGAGCTGGAAGCAAGATGCTTTGGGGCCCAACTCGCCCTTTGGAAAGAAGACTGCGTGTTGTGCCTCTCAGCTCCAGGGCAATTTAGCACACCCAGAGCAGAAGTTCTACTTCAGCCAGATCTGGCCTGCAAACAAACTGCGTTTCACAGGCCTTTGTAAGAGATGTTCCCGGTAGGCTGTAAGAGCACTGTGTAGAGCGAGTTGTTTCTTAGCTTCCCAAAGAGCTGGAAGCAAGATGCTTTGGGGCCCAACTCGCCCTTTGGAAACAAGCCTGCACCTTGTACCTTTCAGCTCTAGTGCCAGGTGGCACACCCAGAGCAGAAGTTCTACTTCAGCCAGATTTGGCCTGCAAAGAAACTGCGTTTCACAGGCCTTTGTAAGAGATGTTACCGGTAGGCTGTAAGAGCACTGTGCAGAGCGAGTTGTTTCTTCGCTTCCCAAAGAGCTGGAAGCAAGATGCTCTGGGGCCCAACTCGCCCTTTGGAAAGAAGCCTGCACGTTGTGCCTTTCAGCTCTAGGGCAATGTGGCACACCCAGAGCAGAAGTTCTACTTCAGCCAGATCAGGCCTGCAAACAAACTGCGTTTCACAGGCCTTTGTAAGAGATGTTCCCGGTAGGCTGTAAGTGCACTGTGCAGAGCGAGTTGTTTCTTAGCTTCCCAAAGAGCTGGAAGCAAGATGCTTTGGGGCCCAACTCGCCCTTTGGAAAGAAGACTGCGTGTTGTGCCTCTCAGCTCCAGGGCAATTTAGCACACCCAGAGCAGAAGTTCTACTTCAGCCAGATCTGGCCTGCAAACAAACTGCGTTTCACAGGCCTTTGTAAGAGATGTTCCCGGTAGGCTGTAAGAGCACTGTGTAGAGCGAGTTGTTTCTTAGCTTCCCAAAGAGCTGGAAGCAAGATGCTTTGGGGCCCAACTCGCCCTTTGGAAACAAGCCTGCACCTTGTACCTTTCAGCTCTAGTGCCAGGTGGCACACCCAGAGCAGAAGTTCTACTTCAGCCAGATTTGGCCTGCAAAGAAACTGCGTTTCACAGGCCTTTGTAAGAGATGTTACCGGTAGGCTGTAAGAGCACTGTGCAGAGCGAGTTGTTTCTTCGCTTCCCAAAGAGCTGGAAGCAAGATGCTCTGGGGCCCAACTCGCCCTTTGGAAAGAAGCCTGCACGTTGTGCCTTTCAGCTCTAGGGCAATGTGGCACACCCAGAGCAGAAGTTCTACTTCAGCCAGATCAGGCCTGCAAAGAAACTGCGTTTCACAGGCCTTTGTAAGAGATGTTTCCTGTAGGCTGTAAGAGCACTGGGCAGAGCGAATTGTTTCTCAGCTTCCCAAAGAGCTGGAATCAAGATGCTTTGGGTCCCAACTCGCCCTTTGGAAAGAAGCCTGCACGTTGTGCCTTTCAGCTCTAGGGCCATGTGACACACCCAGAGCAGAAGTTCTACTTCAGCCAGATCAGGGCTGGGAAGAAACTGCGTTTAACAGGCCTTTGGAAGAGATGTTCCCGGTAGGCTGTAAGAGCACTGTGCTGAGCCAGTTGTTTCTTAGCTGCCGAAAGAGCTGGAAGCTGGACCTGAGGGACTTGTCTACCCTTGTGGAAACAAGGCCGGACTTTGTGCCTTGCAGCTCTAGCGCCATGTAGGACCCGGCAGAGCAGAAGTTCTACTTCAGCCAGATCAGGGCTGGGAAGAAACTGCGTTTCACAGGCCTTTGTAAGACTCGTTCCCTGTAGGCTGTAAAACACCAGTGCAGAGCAAGTTGTTTCTTAGCTGCCCAAAGAGGTGGAAGCCCCACGCTGTGGGGCCTGTCTGCCCTTGAGGAGTCAAGGCAGGACTTTGAGCCTTGCAACTCTAGGCCGATGAAGGACACGGCATAGCAGCAGTTCTACCTCAGCGAGATAAGGCCTGCAAGGAAACTGTATTTCTCAGGCCTTTGCAAGAGATGTTCCCGGTTGGCTGTAAGAGAGGTCTGCAGAGCGAGTTGTTTCTTAGCTTCCCAAAGAGCTGGAAGCAAGATGCTTTGGGGCCCAACTCGCCCTTTGGAAAGAAGACTGGGGGTTGTGCCTCTCAGCTCCAGGGCAATTTAGCACACCCAGAGCAGAAGTTCTACTTCAGCCAGATCAGGCCTGCCAAGAAACTGCCTTTCACAGGCCTTTGTAAGACATGTTCCCGGGAGGCTGTAAGAGCACTGTGCAGAGCAAGTTGTTTCTTCGCTTCCCAAAGAGCTGGAAGCAAGATGCTCTGGGGCCCAACACGCCCTTTGGAAAGAAGCCTGCACGTTGTGCCTTTCAGCTCTAGGGCAATGTGGCACACCCAGAGCAGAAGTTCTACTTCAGCCAGATCGGGCCTGCAAAGAAACTGCGTTTCACAGGCCTTTGTAAGACATGTTCCAGGTAGGCTGTAAGTGCACTGTGCAGAGCGAGTTGTTTCTTACCTGCTCCAAGAGCTGGAAGCTGGACGCTGAGGTACTAGTCTCCCCTTGGGGAAACAAGGCAGGACTTGGTGCCTTGCATCTCTAGGGCCATGTTGCACACGGCAGAGCAGAAGTTCTACTTCAGCCAGATCAGGGCTGGGAAGAAACTGCGTTTCACAGTCCGTTTTAAGACATGTTCCCGGTAGGCTGTAAGAGCCCTATGCAGAGCGAGTTGTTTCTTAGCTGCCGAAAGAGCTGGATGCTGGACTTGAGGGACTTGTCTACCCTTGTGGAATCAAGGCAGGACTTTGTGCCTTGCAGCTCTAGCGCCATGTAGGACCCGGCAGAGCAGAAGTTCTACTTCAGCCAGATCAGGCCTGCAAAGAAATTGCGTTTCACAGGCCTTTGTAAGAGATGTTCCCTGCTGTCTGTAAGAGCACTGGGCAGAGCGAATTGTTTCTCAGCTTCCCAAAGAGCTGGAATCAAGATGCTTTGGGTCCCAACTCGCCCTTTGGAAAGAAGCCTGCACGTTGTGCCTTTCAGCTCTAGGGCCATGTGACACACCCAGAGCAGAAGTTCTACTTCAGCCAGATCAGGCCTGCAAAGAAACTGCGTTTAACAGGCCTTTGGAAGAGATGTTCCCGGTAGGCTGTAAGAGCACTATGCAGAGCGAATTGTTTCTTAGCTTCCCAAAGAGCTGGAAGCAAGATGCTTTGGGGCCCAACTCGCCCTTTGGAAACAAGCCTGCACGTTGTACATTTCAGCTCTAGGGCCATGTGGCACACCCAGAGCAGAAGTTCTACTTCAGCCAGATCAGGGCTGGGAAGAAACTGCGTTTCACTGTCCGTTTTAAGACATGTTCCCGGTAGGCTGTAAGAGCCCTATGCAGAGCGAGTTGTCTCTTAGCTGCTGAAAGAGCTGGATGCTGGACTTGAGGGACTTGTCTACCCTTGTGGAATCAAGGCAGGACTTTGTGCCTTGCAGCTCTAGCGCCATGTAGGACCCGGCAGAGCAGAAGTTCTACTTAAGCCAGATCAGGCCTGGGAAGAAACTGCGTTTCACAGGCCTTTGTAAGACTCGTTCCCTGTAGGCTGTAAAACACCAGTGCAGAGCAAGTTGTTTCTTAGCTGCCCAAAGAGGTGGAAGCCCCACGCTGTGGGGCCTGTCTGCCCTTGAGGAGTCAGGGCAGGACTTTGAGCCTTGCAACTCTAGGCCGATGTAGGACACGGCATAGCAGCAGTTCTACCTCAGCGAGATAAGGCCTGCAAAGAAAATGCGTTTCTCAGGCCTTTGGAAGACATGTTCCCGGTAGGCTGTAAGAGCACTGTGCAGAGCGAGTTGTTTCTTAGCTTCCCAAAGAGCTGGAAGCAAGATGCTTTGGGGCCCAACTCGCCCTTTGGAAAGAAGACTGCGGGTTGTGCCTTTCAGCTCCAGGGCAATGTAGCACACCCAGAGCAGAAGTTCTACTTCAGCCAGATCAGGCCTGCAAACAAACTGCGTTTCACAGGCCTTTGTAAGAGATGTTCCCGGTAGGCTGTAAGAGCACTGTGCAGAGCGAGTTGTTTCTCAGCTTCCCAAAGAGCTGGAATCAAGATGCTTTGGGTCCCAACTCGCCCTTTGGAAAGAAGCCTGCACGTTGTGCCTTTCAGCTCTAGGGCCATGTGACACACCCAGAGCAGAAGTTCTACTTCAGCCAGATCAGGCCTGCAAAGAAACTGCGTTTAAGAGGCCTTTGGAAGAGATGTTCCCGGTAGGCTGTAAGAGCACTATGCAGAGCGAATTGTTTCTTACCTTCCCAAAGAGCTGGAAGCAAGATGCTTTGGGGCCCAACTCGCCCTTTGGAAACAAGCCTGCACCTTGTACCTTTCAGCTCTAGTGCCAGGTGGCACACCCAGAGCAGAAGTTCTACTTCAGCCAGATTTGGCCTGCAAAGAAACTGCGTTTCACAGGCCTTTGTAAGAGATGTTACCGGTAGGCTGTAAGAGCACTGTGCAGAGCGAGTTGTTTCTTCGCTTCCCAAAGAGCTGGAAGCAAGATGCTCTGGGGCCCAACTCGCCCTTTGGAAAGAAGCCTGCACGTTGTGCCTTTCAGCTCTAGGGCAATGTGGCACACCCAGAGCAGAAGTTCTACTTCAGCCAGATCAGGCCTGCAAACAAACTGCGTTTCACAGGCCTTTGTAAGAGATGTTCCCGGTAGGCTGTAAGTGCACTGTGCAGAGCGAGTTGTTTCTTAGCTTCCCAAAGAGCTGGAAGCAAGATGCTTTGGGGCCCAGCTCGCCCTTTGGAAAGAAGACTGCGTGTTGTGCCTCTCAGCTCCAGGGCAATTTAGCACACCCAGAGCAGAAGTTCTACTTCAGCCAGATCTGGCCTGCAAACAAACTGCGTTTCACAGGCCTTTGTAAGAGATGTTCCCGGTAGGCTGTAAGAGCACTGTGTAGAGCGAGTTGTTTCTTAGCTTCCCAAAGAGCTGGAAGCAAGATGCTTTGGGGCCCAACTCGCCCTTTGGAAACAAGCCTGCACCTTGTACCTTTCAGCTCTAGTGCCAGGTGGCACACCCAGAGCAGAAGTTCTACTTCAGCCAGATTTGGCCTGCAAAGAAACTGCGTTTCACAGGCCTTTGTAAGAGATGTTACCGGTAGGCTGTAAGAGCACTGTGCAGAGCGAGTTGTTTCTTCGCTTCCCAAAGAGCTGGAAGCAAGATGCTCTGGGGCCCAACTCGCCCTTTGGAAAGAAGCCTGCACGTTGTGCCTTTCAGCTCTAGGGCAATGTGGCACACCCAGAGCAGAAGTTCTACTTCAGCCAGATCAGGCCTGCAAAGAAACTGCGTTTCACAGGCCTTTGTAAGAGATGTTCCCTGTAGGCTGTAAGAGCACTGGGCAGAGCGAATTGTTTCTCAGCTTCCCAAAGAGCTGGAATCAAGATGCTTTGGGTCCCAACTCGCCCTTTGGAAAGAAGCCTGCACGTTGTGCCTTTCAGCTCTAGGGCCATGTGACACACCCAGAGCAGAAGTTCTACTTCAGCCAGATCAGGGCTGGGAAGAAACTGCGTTTAACAGGCCTTTGGAAGAGATGTTCCCGGTAGGCTGTAAGAGCACTGTGCTGAGCCAGTTGTTTCTTAGCTGCCGAAAGAGCTGGAAGCTGGACCTGAGGGACTTGTCTACCCTTGTGGAAACAAGGCCGGACTTTGTGCCTTGCAGCTCTAGCGCCATGTAGGACCCGGCAGAGCAGAAGTTCTACTTCAGCCAGATCAGGGCTGGGAAGAAACTGCGTTTCACAGGCCTTTGTAAGACTCGTTCCCTGTAGGCTGTAAAACACCAGTGCAGAGCAAGTTGTTTCTTAGCTGCCCAAAGAGGTGGAAGCCCCACGCTGTGGGGCCTGTCTGCCCTTGAGGAGTCAAGGCAGGACTTTGAGCCTTGCAACTCTAGGCCGATGAAGGACACGGCATAGCAGCAGTTCTACCTCAGCGAGATAAGGCCTGCAAGGAAACTGTATTTCTCAGGCCTTTGCAAGAGATGTTCCCGGTTGGCTGTAAGAGAGGTCTGCAGAGCGAGTTGTTTCTTAGCTTCCCAAAGAGCTGGAAGCAAGATGCTTTGGGGCCCAACTCGCCCTTTGGAAAGAAGACTGGGGGTTGTGCCTCTCAGCTCCAGGGCAATTTAGCACACCCAGAGCAGAAGTTCTACTTCAGCCAGATCAGGCCTGCCAAGAAACTGCCTTTCACAGGCCTTTGTAAGACATGTTCCCGGGAGGCTGTAAGAGCACTGTGCAGAGCAAGTTGTTTCTTCGCTTCCCAAAGAGCTGGAAGCAAGATGCTCTGGGGCCCAACACGCCCTTTGGAAAGAAGCCTGCACGTTGTGCCTTTCAGCTCTAGGGCAATGTGGCACACCCAGAGCAGAAGTTCTACTTCAGCCAGATCGGGCCTGCAAAGAAACTGCGTTTCACAGGCCTTTGTAAGACATGTTCCAGGTAGGCTGTAAGTGCACTGTGCAGAGCGAGTTGTTTCTTACCTGCTCCAAGAGCTGGAAGCTGGACGCTGAGGTACTAGTCTCCCCTTGGGGAAACAAGGCAGGACTTGGTGCCTTGCATCTCTAGGGCCATGTTGCACACGGCAGAGCAGAAGTTCTACTTCAGCCAGATCAGGGCTGGGAAGAAACTGCGTTTCACAGGCATTGGAAGAGATGTTCCCTGTAGGCTATAAGAGCACTGGGCAGAGCGAATTGTTTCTCAGCTTCCCAAAGAGCTGGAAGCAAGATGCTTTGGGTCCCAACTCGCCCTTTGGAAAGAAGCCTGCACGTTGTGCCTTTCAGCTCTAGGGCCATGTGACACACCCAGAGCAGAAGTTCTACTTCAGCCAGATCAGGCCTGCAAAGAAACTGCGTTTAACAGGCCTTTGGAAGAGATGTTCCCGGTAGGCTGTAAGAGCACTATGCAGAGCGAATTGTTTCTTAGCTTCCCAAAGAGCTGGAAGCAAGATGCTTTGGGGCCCAACTCGCCCTTTGGAAACAAGCCTGCACGTTGTACATTTCAGCTCTAGGGCCATGTGGCACACCCAGAGCAGAAGTTCTACTTCAGCCAGATCAGGGCTGGGAAGAAACTGCGTTTCACTGTCCGTTTTAAGACATGTTCCCGGTAGGCTGTAAGAGCCCTATGCAGAGCGAGTTGTCTCTTAGCTGCTGAAAGAGCTGGATGCTGGACTTGAGGGACTTGTCTACCCTTGTGGAATCAAGGCAGGACTTTGTGCCTTGCAGCTCTAGCGCCATGTAGGACCCGGCAGAGCAGAAGTTCTACTTAAGCCAGATCAGGCCTGGGAAGAAACTGCGTTTCACAGGCCTTTGTAAGACTCGTTCCCTGTAGGCTGTAAAACACCAGTGCAGAGCAAGTTGTTTCTTAGCTGCCCAAAGAGGTGGAAGCCCCACGCTGTGGGGCCTGTCTGCCCTTGAGGAGTCAGGGCAGGACTTTGAGCCTTGCAACTCTAGGCCGATGAAGGACACGGCATAGCAGCAGTTCTACCTCAGCGAGATAAGGCCTGCAAAGAAAATGCGTTTCTCAGGCCTTTGGAAGACATGTTCCCGGTAGGCTGTAAGAGCACTGTGCAGAGCGAGTTGTTTCTTAGCTTCCCAAAGAGCTGGAAGCAAGATGCTTTGGGGCCCAACTCGCCCTGTGGAAAGAAGACTGCGTGTTGTGCCTCTCAGCTCCAGGGCAATTTAGCACACCCAGAGCAGAAGTTCTACTTCAGCCAGATCTGGCCTGCAAACAAACTGCGTTTCACAGGCCTTTGTAAGAGATGTTCCCGGTAGGCTGTAAGAGCACTGTGTAGAGCGAGTTGTTTCTTAGCTTCCCAAAGAGCTGGAAGCAAGATGCTTTGGGGCCCAACTCGCCCTTTGGAAACAAGCCTGCACCTTGTACCTTTCAGCTCTAGTGCCAGGTGGCACACCCAGAGCAGAAGTTCTACTTCAGCCAGATTTGGCCTGCAAAGAAACTGCGTTTCACAGGCCTTTGTAAGAGATGTTACCGGTAGGCTGTAAGAGCACTGTGCAGAGCGAGTTGTTTCTTCGCTTCCCAAAGAGCTGGAAGCAAGATGCTCTGGGGCCCAACTCGCCCTTTGGAAAGAAGCCTGCACGTTGTGCCTTTCAGCTCTAGGGCAATGTGGCACACCCAGAGCAGAAGTTCTACTTCAGCCAGATCAGGCCTGCAAACAAACTGCGTTTCACAGGCCTTTGTAAGAGATGTTCCCGGTAGGCTGTAAGTGCACTGTGCAGAGCGAGTTGTTTCTTAGCTTCCCAAAGAGCTGGAAGCAAGATGCTTTGGGGCCCAACTCGCCCTTTGGAAAGAAGACTGCGTGTTGTGCCTCTCAGCTCCAGGGCAATTTAGCACACCCAGAGCAGAAGTTCTACTTCAGCCAGATCTGGCCTGCAAACAAACTGCGTTTCACAGGCCTTTGTAAGAGATGTTCCCGGTAGGCTGTAAGAGCACTGTGTAGAGCGAGTTGTTTCTTAGCTTCCCAAAGAGCTGGAAGCAAGATGCTTTGGGGCCCAACTCGCCCTTTGGAAACAAGCCTGCACCTTGTACCTTTCAGCTCTAGTGCCAGGTGGCACACCCAGAGCAGAAGTTCTACTTCAGCCAGATTTGGCCTGCAAAGAAACTGCGTTTCACAGGCCTTTGTAAGAGATGTTACCGGTAGGCTGTAAGAGCACTGTGCAGAGCGAGTTGTTTCTTCGCTTCCCAAAGAGCTGGAAGCAAGATGCTCTGGGGCCCAACTCGCCCTTTGGAAAGAAGCCTGCACGTTGTGCCTTTCAGCTCTAGGGCAATGTGGCACACCCAGAGCAGAAGTTCTACTTCAGCCAGATCAGGCCTGCAAAGAAACTGCGTTTCACAGGCCTTTGTAAGAGATGTTCCCTGTAGGCTGTAAGAGCACTGGGCAGAGCGAATTGTTTCTCAGCTTCCCAAAGAGCTGGAATCAAGATGCTTTGGGTCCCAACTCGCCCTTTGGAAAGAAGCCTGCACGTTGTGCCTTTCAGCTCTAGGGCCATGTGACACACCCAGAGCAGAAGTTCTACTTCAGCCAGATCAGGGCTGGGAAGAAACTGCGTTTAACAGGCCTTTGGAAGAGATGTTCCCGGTAGGCTGTAAGAGCACTGTGCTGAGCCAGTTGTTTCTTAGCTGCCGAAAGAGCTGGAAGCTGGACCTGAGGGACTTGTCTACCCTTGTGGAAACAAGGCCGGACTTTGTGCCTTGCAGCTCTAGCGCCATGTAGGACCCGGCAGAGCAGAAGTTCTACTTCAGCCAGATCAGGGCTGGGAAGAAACTGCGTTTCACAGGCCTTTGTAAGACTCGTTCCCTGTAGGCTGTAAAACACCAGTGCAGAGCAAGTTGTTTCTTAGCTGCCCAAAGAGGTGGAAGCCCCACGCTGTGGGGCCTGTCTGCCCTTGAGGAGTCAAGGCAGGACTTTGAGCCTTGCAACTCTAGGCCGATGAAGGACACGGCATAGCAGCAGTTCTACCTCAGCGAGATAAGGCCTGCAAGGAAACTGTATTTCTCAGGCCTTTGCAAGAGATGTTCCCGGTTGGCTGTAAGAGAGGTCTGCAGAGCGAGTTGTTTCTTAGCTTCCCAAAGAGCTGGAAGCAAGATGCTTTGGGGCCCAACTCGCCCTTTGGAAAGAAGACTGGGGGTTGTGCCTCTCAGCTCCAGGGCAATTTAGCACACCCAGAGCAGAAGTTCTACTTCAGCCAGATCAGGCCTGCCAAGAAACTGCCTTTCACAGGCCTTTGTAAGACATGTTCCCGGGAGGCTGTAAGAGCACTGTGCAGAGCAAGTTGTTTCTTCGCTTCCCAAAGAGCTGGAAGCAAGATGCTCTGGGGCCCAACACGCCCTTTGGAAAGAAGCCTGCACGTTGTGCCTTTCAGCTCTAGGGCAATGTGGCACACCCAGAGCAGAAGTTCTACTTCAGCCAGATCGGGCCTGCAAAGAAACTGCGTTTCACAGGCCTTTGTAAGACATGTTCCAGGTAGGCTGTAAGTGCACTGTGCAGAGCGAGTTGTTTCTTACCTGCTCCAAGAGCTGGAAGCTGGACGCTGAGGTACTAGTCTCCCCTTGGGGAAACAAGGCAGGACTTGGTGCCTTGCATCTCTAGGGCCATGTTGCACACGGCAGAGCAGAAGTTCTACTTCAGCCAGATCAGGGCTGGGAAGAAACTGCGTTTCACAGTCCGTTTTAAGACATGTTCCCGGTAGGCTGTAAGAGCCCTATGCAGAGCGAGTTGTTTCTTAGCTGCCGAAAGAGCTGGATGCTGGACTTGAGGGACTTGTCTACCCTTGTGGAATCAAGGCAGGACTTTGTGCCTTGCAGCTCTAGCGCCATGTAGGACCCGGCAGAGCAGAAGTTCTACTTCAGCCAGATCAGGCCTGCAAAGAAATTGCGTTTCACAGGCCTTTGTAAGAGATGTTCCCTGCTGTCTGTAAGAGCACTGGGCAGAGCGAATTGTTTCTCAGCTTCCCAAAGAGCTGGAATCAAGATGCTTTGGGTCCCAACTCGCCCTTTGGAAAGAAGCCTGCACGTTGTGCCTTTCAGCTCTAGGGCCATGTGACACACCCAGAGCAGAAGTTCTACTTCAGCCAGATCAGGCCTGCAAAGAAACTGCGTTTAACAGGCCTTTGGAAGAGATGTTCCCGGTAGGCTGTAAGAGCACTATGCAGAGCGAATTGTTTCTTAGCTTCCCAAAGAGCTGGAAGCAAGATGCTTTGGGGCCCAACTCGCCCTTTGGAAACAAGCCTGCACGTTGTACATTTCAGCTCTAGGGCCATGTGGCACACCCAGAGCAGAAGTTCTACTTCAGCCAGATCAGGGCTGGGAAGAAACTGCGTTTCACTGTCCGTTTTAAGACATGTTCCCGGTAGGCTGTAAGAGCCCTATGCAGAGCGAGTTGTCTCTTAGCTGCTGAAAGAGCTGGATGCTGGACTTGAGGGACTTGTCTACCCTTGTGGAATCAAGGCAGGACTTTGTGCCTTGCAGCTCTAGCGCCATGTAGGACCCGGCAGAGCAGAAGTTCTACTTAAGCCAGATCAGGCCTGGGAAGAAACTGCGTTTCACAGGCCTTTGTAAGACTCGTTCCCTGTAGGCTGTAAAACACCAGTGCAGAGCAAGTTGTTTCTTAGCTGCCCAAAGAGGTGGAAGCCCCACGCTGTGGGGCCTGTCTGCCCTTGAGGAGTCAGGGCAGGACTTTGAGCCTTGCAACTCTAGGCCGATGTAGGACACGGCATAGCAGCAGTTCTACCTCAGTGAGATAAGGCCTGCAAAGAAAATGCGTTTCTCAGGCCTTTGGAAGACATGTTCCCGGTAGGCTGTAAGAGCACTGTGCAGAGCGAGTTGTTTCTTAGCTTCCCAAAGAGCTGGAAGCAAGATGCTTTGGGGCCCAACTCGCCCTTTGGAAAGAAGACTGCGGGTTGTGCCTTTCAGCTCCAGGGCAATGTAGCACACCCAGAGCAGAAGTTCTACTTCAGCCAGATCAGGCCTGCAAACAAACTGCGTTTCACAGGCCTTTGTAAGAGATGTTCCCGGTAGGCTGTAAGAGCACTGTGCAGCCGAGTTGTTTCTCAGCTTCCCAAAGAGCTGGAATCAAGATGCTTTGGGTCCCAACTCGCCCTTTGGAAAGAAGCCTGCACGTTGTGCCTTTCAGCTCTAGGGCCATGTGACACACCCAGAGCAGAAGTTCTACTTCAGCCAGATCAGGCCTGCAAAGAAACTGCGTTTAACAGGCCTTTGGAAGAGATGTTCCCGGTAGGCTGTAAGAGCACTATGCAGAGCGAATTGTTTCTTAGCTTCCCAAAGAGCTGGAAGCAAGATGCTTTGGGGCCCAACTCGCCCTTTGGAAACAAGCCTGCACCTTGTACCTTTCAGCTCTAGTGCCAGGTGGCACACCCAGAGCAGAAGTTCTACTTCAGCCAGATTTGGCCTGCAAAGAAACTGCGTTTCACAGGCCTTTGTAAGAGATGTTACCGGTAGGCTGTAAGAGCACTGTGCAGAGCGAGTTGTTTCTTCGCTTCCCAAAGAGCTGGAAGCAAGATGCTCTGGGGCCCAACTCGCCCTTTGGAAAGAAGCCTGCACGTTGTGCCTTTCAGCTCTAGGGCAATGTGGCACACCCAGAGCAGAAGTTCTACTTCAGCCAGATCAGGCCTGCAAACAAACTGCGTTTCACAGGCCTTTGTAAGACATGTTCCCGGTAGGCTGTAAGTGCACTGTGCAGAGCGAGTTGTTTCTTAGCTTCCCAAAGAGCTGGAAGCAAGATGCTTTGGGGCCCAACTCGCCCTTTGGAAAGAAGACTGCGTGTTGTGCCTCTCAGCTCCAGGGCAATTTAGCACACCCAGAGCAGAAGTTCTACTTCAGCCAGATCTGGCCTGCAAACAAACTGCGTTTCACAGGCCTTTGTAAGAGATGTTCCCGGTAGGCTGTAAGAGCACTGTGTAGAGCGAGTTGTTTCTTAGCTTCCCAAAGAGCTGGAAGCAAGATGCTTTGGGGCCCAACTCGCCCTTTGGAAACAAGCCTGCACCTTGTACCTTTCAGCTCTAGTGCCAGGTGGCACACCCACAGCAGAAGTTCTACTTCAGCCAGATTTGGCCTGCAAAGAAACTGCGTTTCACAGGCCTTTGTAAGAGATGTTACCGGTAGGCTGTAAGAGCACTGTGCAGAGCGAGTTGTTTCTTCGCTTCCCAAAGAGCTGGAAGCAAGATGCTCTGGGGCCCAACTCGCCCTTTGGAAAGAAGCCTGCACGTTGTGCCTTTCAGCTCTAGGGCAATGTGGCACACCCAGAGCAGAAGTTCTACTTCAGCCAGATCAGGCCTGCAAAGAAACTGCGTTTCACAGGCCTTTGTAAGAGATGTTCCCTGTAGGCTGTAAGAGCACTGGGCAGAGCGAATTGTTTCTCAGCTTCCCAAAGAGCTGGAATCAAGATGCTTTGGGTCCCAACTCGCCCTTTGGAAAGAAGCCTGCACGTTGTGCCTTTCAGCTCTAGGGCCATGTGACACACCCAGAGCAGAAGTTCTACTTCAGCCAGATCAGGGCTGGGAAGAAACTGCGTTTAACAGGCCTTTGGAAGAGATGTTCCCGGTAGGCTGTAAGAGCACTGTGCTGAGCCAGTTGTTTCTTAGCTGCCGAAAGAGCTGGAAGCTGGACCTGAGGGACTTGTCTACCCTTGTGGAAACAAGGCCGGACTTTGTGCCTTGCAGCTCTAGCGCCATGTAGGACCCGGCAGAGCAGAAGTTCTACTTCAGCCAGATCAGGGCTGGGAAGAAACTGCGTTTCACAGGCCTTTGTAAGACTCGTTCCCTGTAGGCTGTAAAACACCAGTGCAGAGCAAGTTGTTTCTTAGCTGCCCAAAGAGGTGGAAGCCCCACGCTGTGGGGCCTGTCTGCCCTTGAGGAGTCAAGGCAGGACTTTGAGCCTTGCAACTCTAGGCCGATGAAGGACACGGCATAGCAGCAGTTCTACCTCAGCGAGATAAGGCCTGCAAGGAAACTGTATTTCTCAGGCCTTTGCAAGAGATGTTCCCGGTTGGCTGTAAGAGAGGTCTGCAGAGCGAGTTGTTTCTTAGCTTCCCAAAGAGCTGGAAGCAAGATGCTTTGGGGCCCAACTCGCCCTTTGGAAAGAAGACTGGGGGTTGTGCCTCTCAGCTCCAGGGCAATTTAGCACACCCAGAGCAGAAGTTCTACTTCAGCCAGATCAGGCCTGCCAAGAAACTGCCTTTCACAGGCCTTTGTAAGACATGTTCCCGGGAGGCTGTAAGAGCACTGTGCAGAGCAAGTTGTTTCTTCGCTTCCCAAAGAGCTGGAAGCAAGATGCTCTGGGGCCCAACACGCCCTTTGGAAAGAAGCCTGCACGTTGTGCCTTTCAGCTCTAGGGCAATGTGGCACACCCAGAGCAGAAGTTCTACTTCAGCCAGATCGGGCCTGCAAAGAAACTGCGTTTCACAGGCCTTTGTAAGACATGTTCCAGGTAGGCTGTAAGTGCACTGTGCAGAGCGAGTTGTTTCTTACCTGCTCCAAGAGCTGGAAGCTGGACGCTGAGGTACTAGTCTCCCCTTGGGGAAACAAGGCAGGACTTGGTGCCTTGCATCTCTAGGGCCATGTTGCACACGGCAGAGCAGAAGTTCTACTTCAGCCAGATCAGGGCTGGGAAGAAACTGCGTTTCACAGTCCGTTTTAAGACATGTTCCCGGTAGGCTGTAAGAGCCCTATGCAGAGCGAGTTGTTTCTTAGCTGCCGAAAGAGCTGGATGCTGGACTTGAGGGACTTGTCTACCCTTGTGGAATCAAGGCAGGACTTTGTGCCTTGCAGCTCTAGCGCCATGTAGGACCCGGCAGAGCAGAAGTTCTACTTCAGCCAGATCAGGCCTGCAAAGAAATTGCGTTTCACAGGCCTTTGTAAGAGATGTTCCCTGCTGTCTGTAAGAGCACTGGGCAGAGCGAATTGTTTCTCAGCTTCCCAAAGAGCTGGAATCAAGATGCTTTGGGTCCCAACTCGCCCTTTGGAAAGAAGCCTGCACGTTGTGCCTTTCAGCTCTAGGGCCATGTGACACACCCAGAGCAGAAGTTCTACTTCAGCCAGATCAGGCCTGCAAAGAAACTGCGTTTAACAGGCCTTTGGAAGAGATGTTCCCGGTAGGCTGTAAGAGCACTATGCAGAGCGAATTGTTTCTTAGCTTCCCAAAGAGCTGGAAGCAAGATGCTTTGGGGCCCAACTCGCCCTTTGGAAACAAGCCTGCACGTTGTACATTTCAGCTCTAGGGCCATGTGGCACACCCAGAGCAGAAGTTCTACTTCAGCCAGATCAGGGCTGGGAAGAAACTGCGTTTCACTGTCCGTTTTAAGACATGTTCCCGGTAGGCTGTAAGAGCCCTATGCAGAGCGAGTTGTCTCTTAGCTGCTGAAAGAGCTGGATGCTGGACTTGAGGGACTTGTCTACCCTTGTGGAATCAAGGCAGGACTTTGTGCCTTGCAGCTCTAGCGCCATGTAGGACCCGGCAGAGCAGAAGTTCTACTTAAGCCAGATCAGGCCTGGGAAGAAACTGCGTTTCACAGGCCTTTGTAAGACTCGTTCCCTGTAGGCTGTAAAACACCAGTGCAGAGCAAGTTGTTTCTTAGCTGCCCAAAGAGGTGGAAGCCCCACGCTGTGGGGCCTGTCTGCCCTTGAGGAGTCAGGGCAGGACTTTGAGCCTTGCAACTCTAGGCCGATGTAGGACACGGCATAGCAGCAGTTCTACCTCAGCGAGATAAGGCCTGCAAAGAAAATGCGTTTCTCAGGCCTTTGGAAGACATGTTCCCGGTAGGCTGTAAGAGCACTGTGCAGAGCGAGTTGTTTCTTAGCTTCCCAAAGAGCTGGAAGCAAGATGCTTTGGGGCCCAACTCGCCCTTTGGAAAGAAGACTGCGGGTTGTGCCTTTCAGCTCCAGGGCAATGTAGCACACCCAGAGCAGAAGTTCTACTTCAGCCAGATCAGGCCTGCAAACAAACTGCGTTTCACAGGCCTTTGTAAGAGATGTTCCCGGTAGGCTGTAAGAGCACTGTGTAGAGCGAGTTGTTTCTTAGCTTCCCAAAGAGCTGGAAGCAAGATGCTTTGGGGCCCAACTCGCCCTTTGGAAAGAAGACTGCGGGTTGTGCCTTTCAGCTCCAGGGCAATGAAGCACACCCAGAGGAGAAGTTCTACTTAAGCCAGATCAGGCCTGCAAACAAACTGCGTTTCACAGGCCTTTGGAAGAGATGTTCCCGGTAGGCTGTAAGAGCACTGTGCTGAGCCAGTTGTTTCTTAGCTGCCGAAAGAGCTGGAAGCTGGACCTGAGGGACTTGTCTACCCTTGTGGAAACAAGGCCGGACTTTGTGCCTTGCAGCTCTAACGCCATGTAGGACCCGGCAGAGCAGAAGTTCTACTTCAGCCAGATCAGGGCTGGGAAGAAACTGCGTTTCACAGGCCTTTGTAAGACTCGTTCCCTGTAGGCTGTAAAACACCAGTGCAGAGCAAGTTGTTTCTTAGCTGCCCAAAGAGGTGGAAGCCCCACGCTGTGGGGCCTGTCTGCCCTTGAGGAGTCAAGGCAGGACTTTGAGCCTTGCAACTCTAGGCCGATGAAGGACACGGCATAGCAGCAGTTCTACCTCAGCGAGATAAGGCCTGCAAGGAAACTGTATTTCTCAGGCCTTTGCAAGAGATGTTCCCGGTTGGCTGTAAGAGAGGTCTGCAGAGCGAGTTGTTTCTTAGCTTCCCAAAGAGCTGGAAGCAAGATGCTTTGGGGCCCAACTCGCCCTTTGGAAAGAAGACTGGGGGTTGTGCCTCTCAGCTCCAGGGCAATTTAGCACATCCAGAGCAGAAGTTCTACTTCAGCCAGATCAGGCCTGCCAAGAAACTGCCTTTCACAGGCCTTTGTAAGACATGTTCCCGGGAGGCTGTAAGAGCACTGTGCAGAGCAAGTTGTTTCTTCGCTTCCCAAAGAGCTGGAAGCAAGATGCTCTGGGGCCCAACACGCCCTTTGGAAAGAAGCCTGCACGTTGTGCCTTTCAGCTCTAGGGCAATGTGGCACACCCAGAGCAGAAGTTCTACTTCAGCCAGATCGGGCCTGCAAAGAAACTGCGTTTCACAGGCCTTTGTAAGACATGTTCCAGGTAGGCTGTAAGTGCACTGTGCAGAGCGAGTTGTTTCTTACCTGCTCCAAGAGCTGGAAGCTGGACGCTGAGGTACTAGTCTCCCCTTGGGGAAACAAGGCAGGACTTGGTGCCTTGCATCTCTAGGGCCATGTTGCACACGGCAGAGCAGAAGTTCTACTTCAGCCAGATCAGGGCTGGGAAGAAACTGCGTTTCACAGTCCGTTTTAAGACATGTTCCCGGTAGGCTGTAAGAGCCCTATGCAGAGCGAGTTGTTTCTTAGCTGCCGAAAGAGCTGGATGCTGGACTTGAGGGACTTGTCTACCCTTGTGGAATCAAGGCAGGACTTTGTGCCTTGCAGCTCTAGCGCCATGTAGGACCCGGCAGAGCAGAAGTTCTACTTCAGCCAGATCAGGCCTGCAAAGAAATTGCGTTTCACAGGCCTTTGTAAGAGATGTTCCCTGCTGTCTGTAAGAGCACTGGGCAGAGCGAATTGTTTCTCAGCTTCCCAAAGAGCTGGAATCAAGATGCTTTGGGTCCCAACTCGCCCTTTGGAAAGAAGCCTGCACGTTGTGCCTTTCAGCTCTAGGGCCATGTGACACACCCAGAGCAGAAGTTCTACTTCAGCCAGATCAGGCCTGCAAAGAAACTGCGTTTAACAGGCCTTTGGAAGAGATGTTCCCGGTAGGCTGTAAGAGCACTATGCAGAGCGAATTGTTTCTTAGCTTCCCAAAGAGCTGGAAGCAAGATGCTTTGGGGCCCAACTCGCCCTTTGGAAACAAGCCTGCACGTTGTACATTTCAGCTCTAGGGCCATGTGGCACACCCAGAGCAGAAGTTCTACTTCAGCCAGATCAGGGCTGGGAAGAAACTGCGTTTCACTGTCCGTTTTAAGACATGTTCCCGGTAGGCTGTAAGAGCCCTATGCAGAGCGAGTTGTCTCTTAGCTGCTGAAAGAGCTGGATGCTGGACTTGAGGGACTTGTCTACCCTTGTGGAATCAAGGCAGGACTTTGTGCCTTGCAGCTCTAGCGCCATGTAGGACCCGGCAGAGCAGAAGTTCTACTTAAGCCAGATCAGGCCTGGGAAGAAACTGCGTTTCACAGGCCTTTGTAAGACTCGTTCCCTGTAGGCTGTAAAACACCAGTGCAGAGCAAGTTGTTTCTTAGCTGCCCAAAGAGGTGGAAGCCCCACGCTGTGGGGCCTGTCTGCCCTTGAGGAGTCAGGGCAGGACTTTGAGCCTTGCAACTCTAGGCCGATGTAGGACACGGCATAGCAGCAGTTCTACCTCAGCGAGATAAGGCCTGCAAAGAAAATGCGTTTCTCAGGCCTTTGGAAGACATGTTCCCGGTAGGCTGTAAGAGCACTGTGCAGAGCGAGTTGTTTCTTCGCTTCCCAAAGAGCTGGAAGCAAGATGCTCTGGGGCCCAACTCGCCCTTTGGAAAGAAGCCTGCACGTTGTGCCTTTCAGCTCTAGGGCAATGTGGCACACCCAGAGCAGAAGTTCTACTTCAGCCAGATCAGGCCTGCAAACAAACTGCGTTTCACAGGCCTTTGTAAGAGATGTTCCCGGTAGGCTGTAAGTGCACTGTGCAGAGCGAGTTGTTTCTTAGCTTCCCAAAGAGCTGGAAGCAAGATGCTTTGGGGCCCAACTCGCCCTTTGGAAAGAAGACTGCGTGTTGTGCCTCTCAGCTCCAGGGCAATTTAGCACACCCAGAGCAGAAGTTCTACTTCAGCCAGATCTGGCCTGCAAACAAACTGCGTTTCACAGGCCTTTGTAAGAGATGTTCCCGGTAGGCTGTAAGAGCACTGTGTAGAGCGAGTTGTTTCTTAGCTTCCCAAAGACCTGGAAGCAAGATGCTTTGGGGCCCAACTCGCCCTTTGGAAACAAGCCTGCACGTTGTGCCTTTCAGCTCTAGGGCCATGTGACACACCCAGAGCAGAAGTTCTACTTCAGCCAGATCAGGGCTGGGATGAAACTGCGTTTAACAGGCCTTTGGAAGAGATGTTCCCGGTAGGCTGTAAGAGCACTGTGCTGAGCCAGTTGTTTCTTAGCTGCCGAAAGAGCTGGAAGCTGGACCTGAGGGACTTGTCTACCCTTGTGGAAACAAGGCCGGACTTTGTGCCTTGCAGCTCTAGCGCCATGTAGGACCCGGCAGAGCAGAAGTTCTACTTCAGCCAGATCAGGCCTGGGAAGAAACTGCGTTTCACAGGCCTTTGTAAGACTCGTTCCCTGTAGGCTGTAAAACACCAGTGCAGAGCAAGTTGTTTCTTAGCTGCCCAAAGAGGTGGAAGCCCCACGCTGTGGGGCCTGTCTGCCCTTGAGGAGTCAAGGCAGGACTTTGAGCCTTGCAACTCTAGGCCGATGTAGGACACGGCATAGCAGCAGTTCTACCTCAGCGAGATAAGGCCTGCAAGGAAACTGTATTTCTCAGGCCTTTGCAAGAGATGTTCCCGGTTGGCTGTAAGAGAGGTCTGCAGAGCGAGTTGTTTCTTAGCTTCCCAAAGAGCTGGAAGCAAGATGCTTTGGGGCCCAACTCGCCCTTTGGAAAGAAGACTGCGTGTTGTGCCTCTCAGCTCCAGGGCAATTTAGCACACCCAGAGCAGAAGTTCTACTTCAGCCAGATCTGGCCTGCAAACAAACTGCGTTTCACAGGCCTTTGTAAGAGATGTTCCCGGTAGGCTGTAAGAGCACTGTGTAGAGCGAGTTGTTTCTTAGCTTCCCAAAGAGCTGGAAGCAAGATGCTTTGGGGCCCAACTCGCCCTTTGGAAACAAGCCTGCACCTTGTACCTTTCAGCTCTAGGGCAATGTGGCACACCCAGAGCAGAAGTTCTACTTCAGCCAGATCAGGCCTGCAAAGAAACTGCCTTTCACAGGCCTTTGTAAGACATGTTCCCGGGAGGCTGTAAGAGCACTGTGCAGAGCGAGTTGTTTCTTCGCTTCCCAAAGAGCTGGAAGCAAGATGCTCTGGGGCCCAACATGCCCTTTGGAAAGAAGCCTGCACGTTGTGCCTTTCAGCTCTAGGGCAATGTGGCACACCCAGAGCAGAAGTTCTACTTCAGCCACATCAGGCCTGCAAAGAAACTGCGTTTCACAGGCCTTTGTAAGACATGTTCTAGGTAGGCTGGAAGAGCCCTGTGCACAGCAAGCTGTTTCTTACCTGCTCGAAGAGCTGGAAGCTGGACGCTGAGGTACTAGTCTCCCCTTGGGGAAACAAGGCAGGACTTGGTGCCTTGCATCTCTAGGGCCATGTTGCACACGGCAGAGCAGAAGTTCTACTTCAGCCAGATCAGGGCTGGGAAGAAACTGCGTTTCACAGTCCGTTTTAAGACATGTTCCCGGTAGGCTGTAAGAGCCCTATGCAGAGCGAGTTGTTTCTTAGCTGCCGAAAGAGCTGGATGTTTTACTTGAGGGACTTGTCTACCCTTGTGGAATCAAGGCAGGACTTTGTGCCTTGCAGCTCTAGCGCCATGTAGGACCCGGCAGAGCAGAAGTTCTACTTCAGCCAGATCAGGCCTGCAAAGAAATTGCGTTTCACAGGCATTGGAAGAGATGTTCCCTGTAGGCTATAAGAGCACTGGGCAGAGCGAATTGTTTCTCAGCTTCCCAAAGAGCTGGAAGCAAGATGCTTTGGGTCCCAACTCGCCCTTTGGAAAGAAGCCTGCACGTTGTGCCTTTCAGCTCTAGGGCCATGTGACACACCCAGAGCAGAAGTTCTACTTCAGCCAGATCAGGCCTGCAAAGAAACTGCGTTTAACAGGCCTTTGGAAGAGATGTTCCCGGTAGGCTGTAAGAGCACTATGCAGAGCGAATTGTTTCTTAGCTTCCCAAAGAGCTGGAAGCAAGATGCTTTGGGGCCCAACTCGCCCTTTGGAAACAAGCCTGCACGTTGTACATTTCAGCTCTAGGGCCATGTGGCACACCCAGAGCAGAAGTTCTACTTCAGCCAGATCAGGGCTGGGAAGAAACTGCGTTTCACTGTCCGTTTTAAGACATGTTCCCGGTAGGCTGTAAGAGCCCTATGCAGAGCGAGTTGTCTCTTAGCTGCTGAAAGAGCTGGATGCTGGACTTGAGGGACTTGTCTACCCTTGTGGAATCAAGGCAGGACTTTGTGCCTTGCAGCTCTAGCGCCATAGGACCCGGCAGAGCAGAAGTTCTACTTAAGCCAGATCAGGCCTGGGAAGAAACTGCGTTTCACAGGCCTTTGTAAGACTCGTTCCCTGTAGGCTGTAAAACACCAGTGCAGAGCAAGTTGTTTCTTAGCTGCCCAAAGAGGTGGAAGCCCCACGCTGTGGGGCCTGTCTGCCCTTGAGGAGTCAGGGCAGGACTTTGAGCCTTGAAACTCTAGGCCGATGTAGGACACGGCATAGCAGCAGTTCTACCTCAGCGAGATAAGGCCTGCAAAGAAAATGCGTTTCTCAGGCCTTTGGAAGACATGTTCCCGGTAGGCTGTAAGAGCACTGTGCAGAGCGAGTTGTTTCTTAGCTTCCCAAAGAGCTGGAAGCAAGATGCTTTGGGGCCCAACTCGCCCTTTGGAAAGAAGACTGCGTGTTGTGCCTCTCAGCTCCAGGGCAATTTAGCACACCCAGAGCAGAAGTTCTACTTCAGCCAGATCTGGCCTGCAAACAAACTGCGTTTCACAGGCCTTTGTAAGAGATGTTCCCGGTAGGCTGTAAGAGCACTGTGTAGAGCGAGTTGTTTCTTAGCTTCCCAAAGAGCTGGAAGCAAGATGCTTTGGGGCCCAACTCGCCCTTTGGAAACAAGCCTGCACCTTGTACCTTTCAGCTCTAGTGCCAGGTGGCACACCCAGAGCAGAAGTTCTACTTCAGCCAGATTTGGCCTGCAAAGAAACTGCGTTTCACAGGCCTTTGTAAGAGATGTTACCGGTAGGCTGTAAGAGCACTGTGCAGAGCGAGTTGTTTCTTCGCTTCCCAAAGAGCTGGAAGCAAGATGCTCTGGGGCCCAACTCGCCCTTTGGAAAGAAGCCTGCACGTTGTGCCTTTCAGCTCTAGGGCAATGTGGCACACCCAGAGCAGAAGTTCTACTTCAGCCAGATCAGGCCTGCAAACAAACTGCGTTTCACAGGCCTTTGTAAGAGATGTTCCCGGTAGGCTGTAAGTGCACTGTGCAGAGCGAGTTGTTTCTTAGCTTCCCAAAGAGCTGGAAGCAAGATGCTTTGGGGCCCAACTCGCCCTTTGGAAAGAAGACTGCGTGTTGTGCCTCTCAGCTCCAGGGCAATTTAGCACACCCAGAGCAGAAGTTCTACTTCAGCCAGATCTGGCCTGCAAACAAACTGCGTTTCACAGGCCTTTGTAAGAGATGTTCCCGGTAGGCTGTAAGAGCACTGTGTAGAGCGAGTTGTTTCTTAGCTTCCCAAAGAGCTGGAAGCAAGATGCTTTGGGGCCCAACTCGCCCTTTGGAAACAAGCCTGCACCTTGTACCTTTCAGCTCTAGTGCCAGGTGGCACACCCAGAGCAGAAGTTCTACTTCAGCCAGATTTGGCCTGCAAAGAAACTGCGTTTCACAGGCCTTTGTAAGAGATGTTACCGGTAGGCTGTAAGAGCACTGTGCAGAGCGAGTTGTTTCTTCGCTTCCCAAAGAGCTGGAAGCAAGATGCTCTGGGGCCCAACTCGCCCTTTGGAAAGAAGCCTGCACGTTGTGCCTTTCAGCTCTAGGGCAATGTGGCACACCCAGAGCAGAAGTTCTACTTCAGCCAGATCAGGCCTGCAAAGAAACTGCGTTTCACAGGCCTTTGTAAGAGATGTTCCCTGTAGGCTGTAAGAGCACTGGGCAGAGCGAATTGTTTCTCAGCTTCCCAAAGAGCTGGAATCAAGATGCTTTGGGTCCCAACTCGCCCTTTGGAAAGAAGCCTGCACGTTGTGCCTTTCAGCTCTAGGGCCATGTGACACACCCAGAGCAGAAGTTCTACTTCAGCCAGATCAGGGCTGGGAAGAAACTGCGTTTAACAGGCCTTTGGAAGAGATGTTCCCGGTAGGCTGTAAGAGCACTGTGCTGAGCCAGTTGTTTCTTAGCTGCCGAAAGAGCTGGAAGCTGGACCTGAGGGACTTGTCTACCCTTGTGGAAACAAGGCCGGACTTTGTGCCTTGCAGCTCTAGCGCCATGTAGGACCCGGCAGAGCAGAAGTTCTACTTCAGCCAGATCAGGGCTGGGAAGAAACTGCGTTTCACAGGCCTTTGTAAGACTCGTTCCCTGTAGGCTGTAAAACACCAGTGCAGAGCAAGTTGTTTCTTAGCTGCCCAAAGAGGTGGAAGCCCCACGCTGTGGGGCCTGTCTGCCCTTGAGGAGTCAAGGCAGGACTTTGAGCCTTGCAACTCTAGGCCGATGAAGGACACGGCATAGCAGCAGTTCTACCTCAGCGAGATAAGGCCTGCAAGGAAACTGTATTTCTCAGGCCTTTGCAAGAGATGTTCCCAGTTGGCTGTAAGAGAGGTCTGCAGAGCGAGTTGTTTCTTAGCTTCCCAAAGAGCTGGAAGCAAGATGCTTTGGGGCCCAACTCGCCCTTTGGAAAGAAGACTGGGGGTTGTGCCTCTCAGCTCCAGGGCAATTTAGCACACCCAGAGCAGAAGTTCTACTTCAGCCAGATCAGGCCTGCCAAGAAACTGCCTTTCACAGGCCTTTGTAAGACATGTTCCCGGGAGGCTGTAAGAGCACTGTGCAGAGCAAGTTGTTTCTTCGCTTCCCAAAGAGCTGGAAGCAAGATGCTCTGGGGCCCAACACGCCCTTTGGAAAGAAGCCTGCACGTTGTGCCTTTCAGCTCTAGGGCAATGTGGCACACCCAGAGCAGAAGTTCTACTTCAGCCAGATCGGGCCTGCAAAGAAACTGCGTTTCACAGGATTTTGTAAGACATGTTCCAGGTAGGCTGTAAGTGCACTGTGCAGAGCGAGTTGTTTCTTACCTGCTCCAAGAGCTGGAAGCTGGACGCTGAGGTACTAGTCTCCCCTTGGGGAAACAAGGCAGGACTTGGTGCCTTGCATCTCTAGGGCCATGTTGCACACGGCAGAGCAGAAGTTCTACTTCAGCCAGATCAGGGCTGGGAAGAAACTGCGTTTCACTGTCCGTTTTAAGACATGTTCCCGGTAGGCTGTAAGAGCCCTATGCAGAGCGAGTTGTCTCTTAGCTGCTGAAAGAGCTGGATGCTGGACTTGAGGGACTTGTCTACCCTTGTGGAATCAAGGAAGGACTTTGTGCCTTGCAGCTCTAGCGCCATGTAGGACCCGGCAGAGCAGAAGTTCTACTTAAGCCAGATCAGGCCTGGGAAGAAACTGCGTTTCACAGGCCTTTGTAAGACTCGTTCCCTGTAGGCTGTAAAACACCAGTGCAGAGCAAGTTGTTTCTTAGCTGCCCAAAGAGGTGGAAGCCCCACGCTGTGGGGCCTGTCTGCCCTTGAGGAGTCAGGGCAGGACTTTGAGCCTTGCAACTCTAGGCCGATGTAGGACACGGCATAGCAGCAGTTCTACCTCAGCGAGATAAGGCCTGCAAAGAAAATGCGTTTCACAGGCCTTTGTAAGAGATGTTCCCGGTAGGCTGTAAGAGCACTGTGCAGAGCGAGTTGTTTCTTAGCTTCCCAAAGAGCTGGAAGCAAGATGCTTTGGGGCCCAACTCGCCCTTTGGAAAGAAGACTGCGGGTTGTGCCTTTCAGCTCCAGGGCAATGTAGCACACCCAGAGCAGAAGTTCTACTTAAGCCAGATCAGGCCTGCAAACAAACTGCGTTTCACAGGCCTTTGTAAGAGATGTTCCCGGTAGGCTGTAAGAGCACTGTGCAGAGCGAGTTGTTTCTTCGCTTCCCAAAGAGCTGGAAGCAAGATGCTCTGGGGCCCAACTCGCCCTTTGGAAAGAAGCCTGCACGTTGTGCCTTTCAGCTCTAGGGCAATGTGGCACGCCCAGAGCAGAAGTTCTACTTCAGCCACATCAGGCCTGCAAAGAAACTGCGTTTCACAGGCCTTTGGAAGACATGTTCCCAGTAGGCTGTAAGAGCACTATGCAGAGCGAGTTGTTTCTTAGCTTCCCAAAGAGCTGGAAGCAAGATTCTTTGGGGCCCAACTCGCTTTTTGGAAAGGAGACTGCGGGTTGTGCCTTTCAGCTCCAGGGCAATGTAGCACACCCAGAGCAGAAGTTCTACTTCAGCCAGATCAGGCCTGCAAAGAAACTGCGTTTAACAGGCCTTTGGAAGAGATGTTCCCTGTAGGCTGTAAGAGCACTGTGCAGAGCGAGTTGTTTCTTCGCTTCCCAAAGAGCTGGAAGCAACATGCTCTGGGGCCCAACACGCCCTTTGGAAAGAAGCTTGCACGTTGTGCCTTTCAGCTCTAGGGCCATGTGACACACCCAGAGCAGAAGTTCTACTTCAGCCAGATCAGGGCTGGGAAGAAACTGCGTTTAACAGGCCTTTGGAAGAGATGTTCCCTGTAGGCTGTAAGAGCACTGTGCAGAGCGAGTTGTTTCTTCGCTTCCCAAAGAGCTGGAAGCAACATGCTCTGGGGCCCAACACGCCCTTTGGAAAGAAGCTTGCACGTTGTGCCTTTCAGCTCTAGGGCCATGTGACACACCCAGAGCAGAAGTTCTACTTCAGCCAGATCAGGGCTGGGAAGAAACTGCGTTTCACAGTCCGTTTTAAGACATGTTCCCGGTAGGCTGTAAGAGCCGTATGCAGAGCGAGTTGTCTCTTAGCTGCTGAAAGAGCTGGATGCTGGACTTGAGGGACTTGTCTACCCTTGTGGAATCAAGGCAGGACTTTGTGCCTTGCAGCTCTAGCGACATGTAGGACCCGGCAGAGCAGAAGTTCTACTTAAGCCAGATCAGGCCTGGGAAGAAACTGCGTTTCACAGGCCTTTGTAAGACTCGTTCCCTGTAGGCTGTAAAACACCAGTGCAGAGCAAGTTGTTTCTTAGCTGCCCAAAGAGGTGGAAGCCCCACGCTGTGGGGCCTGTCTGCCCTTGAGGAGTCAGGGCAGGACTTTGAGCCTTGCAACTCTAGGCCGATGTAGGACACGGCATAGCAGCAGTTCTACCTCAGCGAGATAAGGCCTGCAAGGAAACTGTATTTCTCAGGCCTTTGCAAGAGATGTTCCCGGTTGGCTGTAAGAGAGGTCTGCAGAGCGAGTAGTTTCTTAGCTTCCCAAAGAGCTGGAAGCAAGATGCTTTGGGGCCCAACTCGCCCTTTGGAAAGAAGACTGCGGGTTGTGCCTCTCAGCTCCAGGGCAATTTAGCACACCCAGAGCAGAAGTTCTACTTCAGCCAGATCAGGCCTGCAAACAAACTGCGTTTCACAGGCCTTTGTAAGAGATGTTCCCGGTAGGCTGTAAGTGCACTGTGCAGAGCGAGTTGTTTCTTAGCTTCCCAAAGAGCTGGAAGCAAGATGCTTTGGGGCCCAACTCGCCCTTTGGAAACAAGCCTGCACGTTGTGCCTTTCAGCTCTAGGGCCATGTGACACACCCAGAGCAGAAGTTCTACTTCAGCCAGATCAGGGCTGGGAAGAAACTGCGTTTAACAGGCCTTTGGAAGAGATGTTCCCGGTAGGCTGTAAGAGCACTGTGCTGAGCCAGTTGTTTCTTAGCTGCCGAAAGAGCTGGAAGCTGGACCTGAGGGACTTGTCTACCCTTGTGGAAACAAGGCCGGACTTTGTGCCTTGCAGCTCTAGCACCATGTAGGACCCGGCAGAGCAGAAGTTCTACTTCAGCCAGATCAGGGCTGGGAAGAAACTGCGTTTCACAGGCCTTTGTAAGACTCGTTCCCTGTAGGCTGTAAAACACCAGTGCAGAGCAAGTTGTTTCTTAGCTGCCCAAAGAGGTGGAAGCCCCACGCTGTGGGGCCTGTCTGCCCTTGAGGAGTCAAGGCAGGACTTTGAGCCTTGCAACTCTAGGCCGATGAAGGACACGGCATAGCAGCAGTTCTACCTCAGCGAGATAAGGCCTGCAAGGAAACTGTATTTCTCAGGCCTTTGCAAGAGATGTTCCCGGTTGGCTGTAAGAGAGGTCTGCAGAGCGAGTTGTTTCTTCGCTTCCCAAAGAGCTGGAAGCAACATGCTCTGGGGCCCAACACGCCCTTTGGAAAGAAGCCAGCACGTTGTGCCTCTCAGCTCTAGGGCAATGTGGCACACCCAGAGCAGAAGTTCTACTTCAGCCACATCAGGCCTGCAAAGAAACTGCGTTTCACAGGCCTTTGTAAGACATGTTCTAGGTAGGCTGGAAGAGCCCTGTGCACAGCAAGCTGTTTCTTAGCTGCTCCAAGAGCTGGAAGCTGGACGCTGAGGTGCTAGTCTCCCCTTGGGGAAACAAGGCAGGACTTTGTGCCTTGCATCTCTAGGGCCATGTTGCACACGGCAGAGCAGAAGTTCTACTTCAGCCAGATCAGGGCTGGGAAGGAACTGCGTTTCACAGTCCGTTTTAAGACATGTTCCCGCTAGGCTGTAAGAGCCCTATGCAGAGCGAGTTGTTTCTTAGCAGCCGAAAGAGCTGGATGCTGGACTTGAGGGACTTGTCTACCCTTGTGGAATCAAGGCAGGACTTTGTGCCTTGCAGCTCTAGCGCCATGTAGGACCCGGCAGAGCAGAAGTTCTACTTAAGCCAGATCAGGCCTGCAAAGAAACTGCGTTTAACAGGCCTTTGGAAGAGATGTTCCCGGTAGGCTGTAAGAGCACTATGCAGAGCGAATTGTTTCTTAGCTTCCCAAAGAGCTGGAAGCAAGATGCTTTGGGGCCCAACTCGCCCTTTGGAAACAAGCCTGCACGTTGTACATTTCAGCTCTAGGGCCATGTGGCACACCCAGAGCAGAAGTTCTACTTCAGCCAGATCAGGGCTGGGAAGAAACTGCGTTTCACAGTCCGTTCTAAGACATGTTCCCGTTAGGCTGTAAGAGCCCTATGCAGAGCGAGTTGTTTCTTAGCTGCCGAAAGAGCTAGATGCTGGACTTGAGGGACTTGTCTACCCTTGTGGAATCAAGGCAGGACTTTGTGCCTTGCAGCTCTAGCGCCATGTAGGACACAGCAGAGCAGAAGTTCTACTTAAGCCAGATCAGGGCTGGGAAGAAACTGCGTTTCACAGGCCTTTGTAAGACTCGTTCCCTGTAGGCTGTAAAACACCAGTGCAGAGCAAGTTGTTTCTTAGCTGCCCAGAGAGGTGGAAGCCCCACGCTGTGGGGCCTGTCTGCCCTTGAGGAGTCAAGGCATGGCTTTGAGCCTTGCAACTCTAGGCCGATGTAGGACACGGCATAGCAGCAGTTCTACCTCAGCGAGATAAGGCCTGCAAGGAAACTGTATTTCTCAGGCCTTTGGAAGACATGTTCCCGGTAGGCTGTAAGAGCACTGTGCAGAGCGAGTTGTTTCTTATCTTCCCAAAGAGCTGGAAGCAAGATGCTTTGGGGCCCAACTCGCCCTTTGGAAAGAAGACTGCGGGTTGTGCCTTTCAGTTCCAGGGCAATGTAGCACACCCAGAGCAGAAGTTCTACTTAAGCCAGATCAGGCCTGCAAACAAACTGCGTTTCACAGGCCTTTGTAAGTGATGTTCCCGGTAGGCTGTAAGAGCACTGTGCAGAGCGAGTTGTTTCTTCGCTTCCCAAAGAGCTGGAAGCAAGATGCTTTGGGGCCCAACTCGCCCTTTGGAAAGAAGCCTAAACGTTGTGCCTTTCAGCTCTAGGGCAATGTGGCACACCCAGAGCAGAAGTTCTACTTCAGCCACATCAGGCCTGCAAAGAAACTGCGTTTCACAGGCCTTTGTAAGACATGGTCCAGGTAGGCTGGAAGAGCCCTGTGCACAGCAAGCTGTTTCTTAGCTGCTCCAAGAGCTGGAAGCTGGACGCTGAGGTACTAGTCTCCCCTTGGGGAAACAAGGCAGGACTTTGTGCCTTGCATCTCTAGGGCCATGTTGCACACGGCAGAGCAGAAGTTCTACTTCAGCCAGATTAGGCCTGCAAAGAAACTGCGTTTCACAGGCCTTTGTAAGAGATGTTACCGGTAGGCTGTAAGAGCACTGTGCAGAGTGAGTTGTTTCTTCGCTTCCCAAAGAGCTGGAAGCAAGATGCTCTGGGGCCCAACTCGCCCTTTGGAAAGAAGCCTGCACCTTGTGCTTTTCAGCTCTAGGGCAATGTTGCAGACCCAGAGCAGAAGTTCTACTTCAGCCAGATCAGGCCTGCAAAGAAACTGCGTTTCACAGGCCTTTGTAAGAGATGTTCCCTGTAGGCTGTAAGAGCACTGGGCAGAGCGAATTGTTTCTCAGCTTCCCAAAGAGCTGGAATCAAGATGCTTTGGGTCCCAACTCGCCCTTTGGAAAGAAGCCTGCACGTTGTGCCTTTCAGCTCTAGGGCCATGTGACACACCCAGAGCAGAAGTTCTACTTCAGCCAGATCAGGGCTGGGAAGAAACTGCGTTTCACAGTCCGTTTTAAGACATGTTCCCGGTAGGCTGTAAGAGCCCTATGCAGAGCGAGTTGTTTCTTAGCTGCCGAAAGAGCTGGATGCTTTACTTGAGGGACTTGTCTACCCTTGTGGAATCAAGGCAGGACTTTGTGCCTTGCAGCTCTAGCGCCATGTAGGACCCGGCAGAGCAGAAGTTCTACTTAAGCCAGATCAGGCCTGGGAAGAAACTGCGTTTCACAGGCCTTTGTAAGACTCGTTCCCTGTAGGCTGTAAAACACCAGTGCAGAGCAAGTTGTTTCTTAGCTGCCCAAAGAGGTGGAAGCCCCACGCTGTGGGGCCTGTCTGCCCTTGAGGAGTCAGGGCAGGACTTTGAGCCTTGAAACTCTAGGCCGATGTAGGACACGGCATAGCAGCAGTTCTACCTCAGCGAGATAAGGCCTGCAAAGAAAATGCGTTTCTCAGGCCTTTGGAAGACATGTTCCCGGTAGGCTGTAAGAGCACTGTGCAGAGCGAGTTGTTTCTTAGCTTCCCAAAGAGCTGGAAGCAAGATGCTTTGGGGCCCAACTCGCCCTTTGGAAAGAAGACTGCGTGTTGTGCCTCTCAGCTCCAGGGCAATTTAGCACACCCAGAGCAGAAGTTCTACTTCAGCCAGATCTGGCCTGCAAACAAACTGCGTTTCACAGGCCTTTGTAAGAGATGTTCCCGGTAGGCTGTAAGAGCACTGTGTAGAGCGAGTTGTTTCTTAGCTTCCCAAAGAGCTGGAAGCAAGATGCTTTGGGGCCCAACTCGCCCTTTGGAAACAAGCCTGCACCTTGTACCTTTCAGCTCTAGTGCCAGGTGGCACACCCAGAGCAGAAGTTCTACTTCAGCCAGATTTGGCCTGCAAAGAAACTGCGTTTCACAGGCCTTTGTAAGAGATGTTACCGGTAGGCTGTAAGAGCACTGTGCAGAGCGAGTTGTTTCTTCGCTTCCCAAAGAGCTGGAAGCAAGATGCTCTGGGGCCCAACTCGCCCTTTGGAAAGAAGCCTGCACGTTGTGCCTTTCAGCTCTAGGGCAATGTGGCACACCCAGAGCAGAAGTTCTACTTCAGCCAGATCAGGCCTGCAAACAAACTGCGTTTCACAGGCCTTTGTAAGAGATGTTCCCGGTAGGCTGTAAGTGCACTGTGCAGAGCGAGTTGTTTCTTAGCTTCCCAAAGAGCTGGAAGCAAGATGCTTTGGGGCCCAACTCGCCCTTTGGAAAGAAGACTGCGTGTTGTGCCTCTCAGCTCCAGGGCAATTTAGCACACCCAGAGCAGAAGTTCTACTTCAGCCAGATCTGGCCTGCAAACAAACTGCGTTTCACAGGCCTTTGTAAGAGATGTTCCCGGTAGGCTGTAAGAGCACTGTGTAGAGCGAGTTGTTTCTTAGCTTCCCAAAGAGCTGGAAGCAAGATGCTTTGGGGCCCAACTCGCCCTTTGGAAACAAGCCTGCACCTTGTACCTTTCAGCTCTAGTGCCAGGTGGCACACCCAGAGCAGAAGTTCTACTTCAGCCAGATTTGGCCTGCAAAGAAACTGCGTTTCACAGGCCTTTGTAAGAGATGTTACCGGTAGGCTGTAAGAGCACTGTGCAGAGCGAGTTGTTTCTTCGCTTCCCAAAGAGCTGGAAGCAAGATGCTCTGGGGCCCAACTCGCCCTTTGGAAAGAAGCCTGCACGTTGTGCCTTTCAGCTCTAGGGCAATGTGGCACACCCAGAGCAGAAGTTCTACTTCAGCCAGATCAGGCCTGCAAAGAAACTGCGTTTCACAGGCCTTTGTAAGAGATGTTCCCTGTAGGCTGTAAGAACACTGGGCAGAGCGAATTGTTTCTCAGCTTCCCAAAGAGCTGGAATCAAGATGCTTTGGGTCCCAACTCGCCCTTTGGAAAGAAGCCTGCACGTTGTGCCTTTCAGCTCTAGGGCCATGTGACACACCCAGAGCAGAAGTTCTACTTCAGCCAGATCAGGGCTGGGAAGAAACTGCGTTTAACAGGCCTTTGGAAGAGATGTTCCCGGTAGGCTGTAAGAGCACTGTGCTGAGCCAGTTGTTTCTTAGCTGCCGAAAGAGCTGGAAGCTGGACCTGAGGGACTTGTCTACCCTTGTGGAAACAAGGCCGGACTTTGTGCCTTGCAGCTCTAGCGCCATGTAGGACCCGGCAGAGCAGAAGTTCTACTTCAGCCAGATCAGGGCTGGGAAGAAACTGCGTTTCACAGGCCTTTGTAAGACTCGTTCCCTGTAGGCTGTAAAACACCAGTGCAGAGCAAGTTGTTTCTTAGCTGCCCAAAGAGGTGGAAGCCCCACGCTGTGGGGCCTGTCTGCCCTTGAGGAGTCAAGGCAGGACTTTGAGCCTTGCAACTCTAGGCCGATGAAGGACACGGCATAGCAGCAGTTCTACCTCAGCGAGATAAGGCCTGCAAGGAAACTGTATTTCTCAGGCCTTTGCAAGAGATGTTCCCAGTTGGCTGTAAGAGAGGTCTGCAGAGCGAGTTGTTTCTTAGCTTCCCAAAGAGCTGGAAGCAAGATGCTTTGGGGCCCAACTCGCCCTTTGGAAAGAAGACTGGGGGTTGTGCCTCTCAGCTCCAGGGCAATTTAGCACACCCAGAGCAGAAGTTCTACTTCAGCCAGATCAGGCCTGCCAAGAAACTGCCTTTCACAGGCCTTTGTAAGACATGTTCCCGGGAGGCTGTAAGAGCACTGTGCAGAGCAAGTTGTTTCTTCGCTTCCCAAAGAGCTGGAAGCAAGATGCTCTGGGGCCCAACACGCCCTTTGGAAAGAAGCCTGCACGTTGTGCCTTTCAGCTCTAGGGCAATGTGGCACACCCAGAGCAGAAGTTCTACTTCAGCCAGATCGGGCCTGCAAAGAAACTGCGTTTCACAGGCCTTTGTAAGACATGTTCCAGGTAGGCTGTAAGTGCACTGTGCAGAGCGAGTTGTTTCTTACCTGCTCCAAGAGCTGGAAGCTGGACGCTGAGGTACTAGTCTCCCCTTGGGGAAACAAGGCAGGACTTGGTGCCTTGCATCTCTAGGGCCATGTTGCACACGGCAGAGCAGAAGTTCTACTTCAGCCAGATCAGGGCTGGGAAGAAACTGCGTTTCACAGTCCGTTTTAAGACATGTTCCCGGTAGGCTGTAAGAGCCCTATGCAGAGCGAGTTGTTTCTTAGCTGCCGAAAGAGCTGGATGCTGGACTTGAGGGACTTGTCTACCCTTGTGGAATCAAGGCAGGACTTTGTGCCTTGCAGCTCTAGCGCCATGTAGGACCCGGCAGAGCAGAAGTTCTACTTCAGCCAGATCAGGCCTGCAAAGAAATTGCGTTTCACAGGCCTTTGTAAGAGATGTTCCCTGCTGTCTGTAAGAGCACTGGGCAGAGCGAATTGTTTCTCAGCTTCCCAAAGAGCTGGAATCAAGATGCTTTGGGTCCCAACTCGCCCTTTGGAAAGAAGCCTGCACGTTGTGCCTTTCAGCTCTAGGGCCATGTGACACACCCAGAGCAGAAGTTCTACTTCAGCCAGATCAGGCCTGCAAAGAAACTGCGTTTAACAGGCCTTTGGAAGAGATGTTCCCGGTAGGCTGTAAGAGCACTATGCAGAGCGAATTGTTTCTTAGCTTCCCAAAGAGCTGGAAGCAAGATGCTTTGGGGCCCAACTCGCCCTTTGGAAACAAGCCTGCACGTTGTACATTTCAGCTCTAGGGCCATGTGGCACACCCAGAGCAGAAGTTCTACTTCAGCCAGATCAGGGCTGGGAAGAAACTGCGTTTCACTGTCCGTTTTAAGACATGTTCCCGGTAGGCTGTAAGAGCCCTATGCAGAGCGAGTTGTCTCTTAGCTGCTGAAAGAGCTGGATGCTGGACTTGAGGGACTTGTCTACCCTTGTGGAATCAAGGCAGGACTTTGTGCCTTGCAGCTCTAGCGCCATGTAGGACCCGGCAGAGCAGAAGTTCTACTTAAGCCAGATCAGGCCTGGGAAGAAACTGCGTTTCACAGGCCTTTGTAAGACTCGTTCCCTGTAGGCTGTAAAACACCAGTGCAGAGCAAGTTGTTTCTTAGCTGCCCAAAGAGGTGGAAGCCCCACGCTGTGGGGCCTGTCTGCCCTTGAGGAGTCAGGGCAGGACTTTGAGCCTTGCAACTCTAGGCCGATGTAGGACACGGCATAGCAGCAGTTCTACCTCAGCGAGATAAGGCCTGCAAGGAAACTGTATTTCTCAGGCCTTTGCAAGAGATGTTCCCGGTCGGCTGTAAGAGAGGTCTGCAGAGCGAGTAGTTTCTTAGCTTCCCAAAGAGCTGGAAGCAAGATGCTTTGGGGCCCAACTCGCCCTTTGGAAAGAAGACTGCGTGTTGTGCCTCTCAGCTCCAGGGCAATTTAGCACACCCAGAGCAGAAGTTCTACTTCAGCCAGATCTGGCCTGCAAACAAACTGCGTTTCACAGGCCTTTGTAAGAGATGTTCCCGGTAGGCTGTAAGAGCACTGTGTAGAGCGAGTTGTTTCTTAGCTTCCCAAAGAGCTGGAAGCAAGATGCTTTGGGGCCCAACTCGCCCTTTGGAAACAAGCCTGCACCTTGTACCTTTCAGCTCTAGTGCCAGGTGGCACACCCAGAGCAGAAGTTCTACTTCAGCCAGATTTGGCCTGCAAAGAAACTGCGTTTCACAGGCCTTTGTAAGAGATGTTACCGGTAGGCTGTAAGAGCACTGTGCAGAGCGAGTTGTTTCTTCGCTTCCCAAAGAGCTGGAAGCAAGATGCTCTGGGGCCCAACTCGCCCTTTGGAAAGAAGCCTGCACGTTGTGCCTTTCAGCTCTAGGGCAATGTGGCACACCCAGAGCAGAAGTTCTACTTCAGCCAGATCAGGCCTGCAAAGAAACTGCGTTTCACAGGCCTTTGTAAGAGATGTTCCCTGTAGGCTGTAAGAGCACTGGGCAGAGCGAATTGTTTCTCAGCTTCCCAAAGAGCTGGAATCAAGATGCTTTGGGTCCCAACTCGCCCTTTGGAAAGAAGCCTGCACGTTGTGCCTTTCAGCTCTAGGGCCATGTGACACACCCAGAGCAGAAGTTCTACTTCAGCCAGATCAGGGCTGGGAAGAAACTGCGTTTAACAGGCCTTTGGAAGAGATGTTCCCGGTAGGCTGTAAGAGCACTGTGCTGAGCCAGTTGTTTCTTAGCTGCCGAAAGAGCTGGAAGCTGGACCTGAGGGACTTGTCTACCCTTGTGGAAACAAGGCCGGACTTTGTGCCTTGCAGCTCTAGCGCCATGTAGGACCCGGCAGAGCAGAAGTTCTACTTCAGCCAGATCAGGGCTGGGAAGAAACTGCGTTTCACAGGCCTTTGTAAGACTCGTTCCCTGTAGGCTGTAAAACACCAGTGCAGAGCAAGTTGTTTCTTAGCTGCCCAAAGAGGTGGAAGCCCCACGCTGTGGGGCCTGTCTGCCCTTGAGGAGTCAAGGCAGGACTTTGAGCCTTGCAACTCTAGGCCGATGAAGGACACGGCATAGCAGCAGTTCTACCTCAGCGAGATAAGGCCTGCAAGGAAACTGTATTTCTCAGGCCTTTGCAAGAGATGTTCCCAGTTGGCTGTAAGAGAGGTCTGCAGAGCGAGTTGTTTCTTAGCTTCCCAAAGAGCTGGAAGCAAGATGCTTTGGGGCCCAACTCGCCCTTTGGAAAGAAGACTGGGGGTTGTGCCTCTCAGCTCCAGGGCAATTTAGCACACCCAGAGCAGAAGTTCTACTTCAGCCAGATCAGGCCTGCCAAGAAACTGCCTTTCACAGGCCTTTGTAAGACATGTTCCCGGGAGGCTGTAAGAGCACTGTGCAGAGCAAGTTGTTTCTTCGCTTCCCAAAGAGCTGGAAGCAAGATGCTCTGGGGCCCAACACGCCCTTTGGAAAGAAGCCTGCACGTTGTGCCTTTCAGCTCTAGGGCAATGTGGCACACCCAGAGCAGAAGTTCTACTTCAGCCAGATCGGGCCTGCAAAGAAACTGCGTTTCACAGGCCTTTGTAAGACATGTTCCAGGTAGGCTGTAAGTGCACTGTGCAGAGCGAGTTGTTTCTTACCTGCTCCAAGAGCTGGAAGCTGGACGCTGAGGTACTAGTCTCCCCTTGGGGAAACAAGGCAGGACTTGGTGCCTTGCATCTCTAGGGCCATGTTGCACACGGCAGAGCAGAAGTTCTACTTCAGCCAGATCAGGGCTGGGAAGAAACTGCGTTTCACAGTCCGTTTTAAGACATGTTCCCGGTAGGCTGTAAGAGCCCTATGCAGAGCGAGTTGTTTCTTAGCTGCCGAAAGAGCTGGATGCTGGACTTGAGGGACTTGTCTACCCTTGTGGAATCAAGGCAGGACTTTGTGCCTTGCAGCTCTAGCGCCATGTAGGACCCGGCAGAGCAGAAGTTCTACTTCAGCCAGATCAGGCCTGCAAAGAAATTGCGTTTCACAGGCCTTTGTAAGAGATGTTCCCTGCTGTCTGTAAGAGCACTGGGCAGAGCGAATTGTTTCTCAGCTTCCCAAAGAGCTGGAATCAAGATGCTTTGGGTCCCAACTCGCCCTTTGGAAAGAAGCCTGCACGTTGTGCCTTTCAGCTCTAGGGCCATGTGACACACCCAGAGCAGAAGTTCTACTTCAGCCAGATCAGGCCTGCAAAGAAACTGCGTTTAACAGGCCTTTGGAAGAGATGTTCCCGGTAGGCTGTAAGAGCACTATGCAGAGCGAATTGTTTCTTAGCTTCCCAAAGAGCTGGAAGCAAGATGCTTTGGGGCCCAACTCGCCCTTTGGAAACAAGCCTGCACGTTGTACATTTCAGCTCTAGGGCCATGTGGCACACCCAGAGCAGAAGTTCTACTTCAGCCAGATCAGGGCTGGGAAGAAACTGCGTTTCACTGTCCGTTTTAAGACATGTTCCCGGTAGGCTGTAAGAGCCCTATGCAGAGCGAGTTGTCTCTTAGCTGCTGAAAGAGCTGGATGCTGGACTTGAGGGACTTGTCTACCCTTGTGGAATCAAGGCAGGACTTTGTGCCTTGCAGCTCTAGCGCCATGTAGGACCCGGCAGAGCAGAAGTTCTACTTAAGCCAGATCAGGCCTGGGAAGAAACTGCGTTTCACAGGCCTTTGTAAGACTCGTTCCCTGTAGGCTGTAAAACACCAGTGCAGAGCAAGTTGTTTCTTAGCTGCCCAAAGAGGTGGAAGCCCCACGCTGTGGGGCCTGTCTGCCCTTGAGGAGTCAGGGCAGGACTTTGAGCCTTGCAACTCTAGGCCGATGTAGGACACGGCATAGCAGCAGTTCTACCTCAGCGAGATAAGGCCTGCAAGGAAACTGTATTTCTCAGGCCTTTGCAAGAGATGTTCCCGGTCGGCTGTAAGAGAGGTCTGCAGAGCGAGTAGTTTCTTAGCTTCCCAAAGAGCTGGAAGCAAGATGCTTTGGGGCCCAACTCGCCCTTTGGAAAGAAGACTGCGTGTTGTGCCTCTCAGCTCCAGGGCAATTTAGCACACCCAGAGCAGAAGTTCTACTTCAGCCAGATCTGGCCTGCAAACAAACTGCGTTTCACAGGCCTTTGTAAGAGATGTTCCCAGTAGGCTGTAAGAACACTGTGTAGAGCGAGTTGTTTCTTAGCTTCCCAAAGAGCTGGAAGCAAGATGCTTTGGGGCCCAACTCGCCCTTTGGAAACAAGCCTGCACCTTGTACCTTTCAGCTCTAGTGCCAGGTGGCACACCCAGAGCAGAAGTTCTACTTCAGCCAGATTTGGCCTGCAAAGAAACTGCGTTTCACAGGCCTTTGTAAGAGATGTTACCGGTAGGCTGTAAGAGCACTGTGCAGAGCGAGTTGTTTCTTCGCTTCCCAAAGAGCTGGAAGCAAGATGCTCTGGGGCCCAACTCGCCCTTTGGAAAGAAGCCTGCACGTTGTGCCTTTCAGCTCTAGGGCAATGTGGCACACCCAGAGCAGAAGTTCTACTTCAGCCAGATCAGGCCTGCAAAGAAACTGCGTTTCACAGGCCTTTGTAAGAGATGTTCCCTGTAGGCTGTAAGAGCACTGGGCAGAGCGAATTGTTTCTCAGCTTCCCAAAGAGCTGGAAGCAAGATGCTTTGGGGCCCAACTCGCCCTTTGGAAAGAAGCCTGCACGTTGTGCCTTTCAGCTCTAGGGCCATGTGACACACCCAGAGCAGAAGTTCTACTTCAGCCAGATCAGGGCTGGGAAGAAACTGCGTTTAACAGGCCTTTGGAAGAGATGTTCCCGGTAGGCTGTAAGAGCACTGTGCTGAGCCAGTTGTTTCTTAGCTGCCGAAAGAGCTGGAAGCTGGACCTGAGGGACTTGTCTACCCTTGTGGAAACAAGGCCGGACTTTGTGCCTTGCAGCTCTAGCGCCATGTAGGACCCGGCAGAGCAGAAGTTCTACTTCAGCCAGATCAGGGCTGGGAAGAAACTGCGTTTCACAGGCCTTTGTAAGACTCGTTCCCTGTAGGCTGTAAAACACCAGTGCAGAGCAAGTTGTTTCTTAGCTGCCCAAAGAGGTGGAAGCCCCACGCTGTGGGGCCTGTCTGCCCTTGAGGAGTCAAGGCAGGACTTTGAGCCTTGCAACTCTAGGCCGATGAAGGACACGGCATAGCAGCAGTTCTACCTCAGCGAGATAAGGCCTGCAAGGAAACTGTATTTCTCAGGCCTTTGCAAGAGATGTTCCCAGTTGGCTGTAAGAGAGGTCTGCAGAGCGAGTTGTTTCTTAGCTTCCCAAAGAGCTGGAAGCAAGATGATTTGGGGCCCAACTCGCCCTTTGGAAAGAAGACTGGGGGTTGTGCCTCTCAGCTCCAGGGCAATTTAGCACACCCAGAGCAGAAGTGCTACTTCAGCCAGATCAGGCCTGCAAAGAAACTGCCTTTCACAGGCCTTTGTAAGACATGTTCCCGGGAGGCTGTAAGAGCACTGTGCAGAGCAAGTTGTTTCTTCGCTTCCCAAAGAGCTGGAAGCAAGATGCTCTGGGGCCCAACACGCCCTTTGGAAAGAAGCCTGCACGTTGTGCCTTTCAGCTCTAGGGCAATGTGGCACACCCAGAGCAGAAGTTCTACTTCAGCCAGATCGGGCCTGCAAAGAAACTGCGTTTCACAGGCCTTTGTAAGACATGTTCCAGGTAGGCTGTAAGTGCACTGTGCAGAGCGAGTTGTTTCTTACCTGCTCCAAGAGCTGGAAGCTGGACGCTGAGGTACTAGTCTCCCCTTGGGGAAACAAGGCAGGACTTGGTGCCTTGCATCTCTAGGGCCATGTTGCACACAGCAGAGCAGAAGTTCTACTTCAGCCAGATCAGGGCTGGGAAGAAACTGCGTTTCACAGTCCGTTTTAAGACATGTTCCCGGTAGGCTGTAAGAGCCCTATGCAGAGCGAGTTGTTTCTTAGCTGCCGAAAGAGCTGGATGCTGGACTTGAGGGACTTGTCTACCCTTGTGGAATCAAGGCAGGACTTTGTGCCTTGCAGCTCTAGCGCCATGTAGGACCCGGCAGAGCAGAAGTTCTACTTCAGCCAGATCAGGCCTGCAAAGAAATTGCGTTTCACAGGCCTTTGTAAGAGATGTTCCCTGCTGTCTGTAAGAGCACTGGGCAGAGCGAATTGTTTCTCAGCTTCCCAAAGAGCTGGAATCAAGATGCTTTGGGTCCCAACTCGCCCTTTGGAAAGAAGCCTGCACGTTGTGCCTTTCAGCTCTAGGGCCATGTGACACACCCAGAGCAGAAGTTCTACTTCAGCCAGATCAGGCCTGCAAAGAAACTGCGTTTCACAGGCCTTTGGAAGAGATGTTCCCGGTAGGCTGTAAGAGCACTATGCAGAGCGAATTGTTTCTTAGCTTCCCAAAGAGCTGGAAGCAAGATGCTTTGGGGCCCAACTCGCCCTTTGGAAACAAGCCTGCACGTTGTACATTTCAGCTCTAGGGTCATGTGGCACACCCAGAGCAGAAGTTCTACTTCAGCCAGATCAGGGCTGGGAAGAAACTGCGTTTCACTGTCCGTTTTAAGACATGTTCCCGGTAGGCTGTAAGAGCCCTATGCAGAGCGAGTTGTCTCTTAGCTGCTGAAAGAGCTGGATGCTGGACTTGAGGGACTTGTCTACCCTTGTGGAATCAAGGCAGGACTTTGTGCCTTGCAGCTCTAGCGCCATGTAGGACCCGGCAGAGCAGAAGTTCTACTTAAGCCAGATCAGGCCTGGGAAGAAACTGCGTTTCACAGGCCTTTGTAAGACTCGTTCCCTGTAGGCTGTAAAACACCAGTGCAGAGCAAGTTGTTTCTTAGCTGCCCAAAGAGGTGGAAGCCCCACGCTGTGGGGCCTGTCTGCCCTTGAGGAGTCAGGGCAGGACTTTGAGCCTTGCAACTCTAGGCCGATGTAGGACACGGCATAGCAGCAGTTCTACCTCAGCGAGATAAGGCCTGCAAAGAAAATGCGTTTCTCAGGCCTTTGGAAGACATGTTCCTGGTAGGCTGTAAGAGCACTGTGCAGAGCGAGTTGTTTCTTAGCTTCCCAAAGAGCTGGAAGCAAGATGCTTTGGGGCCCAACTCGCCCTTTGGAAAGAAGACTGCGGGTTGTGCCTTTCAGCTCCAGGGCAATGTAGCACACCCAGAGCAGAAGTTCTACTTAAGCCAGATCAGGCCTGCAAACAAACTGCGTTTCACAGGCCTTTGTAAGAGATGTTCCCGGTAGGCTGTAAGAGCACTGTGCAGAGCGAGTTGTTTCTTAGCTTCCCAAAGAGCTGGAAGCAAGATGCTTTGGGGCCCAACTCGCCCTTTGGAAAGAAGACTGCGGGTTGTGCCTTTCAGCTCCAGGGCAATGTAGCACACCCAGAGCAGAAGTTCTACTTAAGCCAGATCAGGCCTGCAAACAAACTGCGTTTCACAGGCCTTTGTAAGAGATGTTCCCGGTAGGCTGTAAGAGCACTGTGCAGAGCGAGTTGTTTCTTCGCTTCCCAAAGAGCTGGAAGCAAGATGCTCTGGGGCCCAACTCGCCCTTTGGAAAGAAGCCTGCACGTTGTGCCTTTCAGCTCTAGGGCAATGTGGCACGCCCAGAGCAGAAGTTCTACTTCAGCCACATCAGGCCTGCAAAGAACCTGCGTTTCACAGGCCTTTGGAAGACATGTTCCCAGTAGGCTGTAAGAGCACTATGCAGAGCGAGTTGTTTCTTAGCTTCCCAAAGAGCTGGAAGCAAGATTCTTTGGGGCCCAACTCGCTTTTTGGAAAGGAGACTGCGGGTTGTGCCTTTCAGCTCCAGGGCAATGTAGCACACCCAGAGCAGAAGTTCTACTTCAGCCAGATCAGGCCTGCAAAGAAACTGCGTTTAACAGGCCTTTGGAAGAGATGTTCCCTGTAGGCTGTAAGAGCACTGTGCAGAGCGAGTTGTTTCTTCGCTTCCCAAAGAGCTGGAAGCAACATGCTCTGGGGCCCAACACGCCCTTTGGAAACAAGCCTGCACGTTGTACATTTCAGCTCTAGGGCCATGTGGCACACCCAGAGCAGAAGTTCTACTTCAGCCAGATCAGGGCTGGGAAGAAACTGCGTTTCACTGTCCGTTTTAAGACATGTTCCCGGTAGGCTGTAAGAGCCCTATGCAGAGCGAGTTGTCTCTTAGCTGCTGAAAGAGCTGGATGCTGGACTTGAGGGACTTGTCTACCCTTGTGGAATCAAGGCAGGACTTTGTGCCTTGCAGCTCTAGCGACATGTAGGACCCGGCAGAGCAGAAGTTCTACTTAAGCCAGATCAGGCCTGGGAAGAAACTGCGTTTCACAGGCCTTTGTAAGACTCGTTCCCTGTAGGCTGTAAAACACCAGTGCAGAGCAAGTTGTTTCTTAGCTGCCCAAAGAGGTGGAAGCCCCACGCTGTGGGGCCTGTCTGCCCTTGAGGAGTCAGGGCAGGACTTTGAGCCTTGCAACTCTAGGCCGATGTAGGACACGGCATAGCAGCAGTTCTACCTCAGCGAGATAAGGCCTGCAAGGAAACTGTATTTCTCAGGCCTTTGCAAGAGATGTTCCCGGTCGGCTGTAAGAGAGGTCTGCAGAGCGAGTAGTTTTTTAGCTTCCCAAAGAGCTGGAAGCAAGATGCTTTGGGGCCCAACTCGCCCTTTGGAAAGAAGACTGCGGGTTGTGCCTCTCAGCTCCAGGGCAATTTAGCACACCCAGAGCAGAAGTTCTACTTCAGCCAGATCAGGCCTGCAAACAAACTGCGTTTCACAGGCCTTTGTAAGAGATGTTCCCGGTAGGCTGTAAGTGCACTGTGCAGAGCGAGTTGTTTCTTAGCTTCCCAAAGAGCTGGAAGCAAGATGCTTTGGGGCCCAACTCGCCCTTTGGAAAGAAGCCTGCACGTTGTGCCTTTCAGCTCTAGGGCCATGTGACACACCCAGAGCAGAAGTTCTACTTCAGCCAGATCAGGGCTGGGAAGAAACTGCGTTTAACAGGCCTTTGGAAGAGATGTTCCCGGTAGGCTGTAAGAGCACTGTGCTGAGCCAGTTGTTTCTTAGCTGCCGAAAGAGCTGGAAGCTGGACCTGAGGGACTTGTCTACCCTTGTGGAAACAAGGCCGGACTTTGTGCCTTGCAGCTCTAGCACCATGTAGGACCCGGCAGAGCAGAAGTTCTACTTCAGCCAGATCAGGGCTGGGAAGAAACTGCGTTTCACAGGCCTTTGTAAGACTCGTTCCCTGTAGGCTGTAAAACACCAGTGCAGAGCAAGTTGTTTCTTAGCTGCCCAAAGAGGTGGAAGCCCCACGCTGTGGGGCCTGTCTGCCCTTGAGGAGTCAAGGCAGGACTTTGAGCCTTGCAACTCTAGGCCGATGAAGGACACGGCATAGCAGCAGTTCTACCTCAGCGAGATAAGGCCTGCAAGGAAACTGTATTTCTCAGGCCTTTGCAAGAGATGTTCCCGGTTGGCTGTAAGAGAGGTCTGCAGAGCGAGTTGTTTCTTAGCTTCCCAAAGAGCTGGAAGCAAGATGCTTTGGGGCCCAACTCGCCCTTTGGAAAGAAGACTGGGGGTTGTGCCTTTCAGCTCCAGGGCAATTTAGCACACCCAGAGCAGAAGTTCTACTTCAGCCAGATCAGGCCTGCAAAAAAACTGCGTTTCACAGGCCTTTGTAAGACATGTTCCCGGTAGGCTGTAAGAGCACTGTGCAGAGCGAGTTGTTTCTTAGCTTCCCAAAGAGCTGGAAGCAAGATTCTTTGGGGCCCAACTCGCTTTTTGGAAAGGAGACTGCGGGTTGTGCCTTTCAGCTCCAGGGCAATGTAGCACACCCAGAGCAGAAGTTCTACTTCAGCCAGATCAGGCCTGCAAAGAAACTGCCTTTCACAGGCCTTTGGAAGAGATGTTCCCTGTAGGCTGTAAGAGCACTGTGCAGAGCGAATTGTTTCTTCGCTTCCCAAAGAGCTGGAAGCAACATGCTCTGGGGCCCAACACGCCCTTTGGAAAGAAGCCAGCACGTTGTGCCTCTCAGCTCTAGGGCAATGTGGCACACCCAGAGCAGAAGTTCTACTTCAGCCACATCAGGCCTGCAAAGAAACTGCGTTTCACAGGCCTTTGTAAGACATGTTCTAGGTAGGCTGGAAGAGCCCTGTGCACAGCAAGCTGTTTCTTAGCTGCTCCAAGAGCTGGAAGCTGGACGCTGAGGTGCTAGTCTCCCCTTGGGGAAACAAGGCAGGACTTTGTGCCTTGCACCTCTAGGGCCAGGTTGCACACGGCAGAGCAGAAGTTCTACTTCAGCCAGATCAGGGCTGGGAAGGAACTGCGTTTCACAGTCCGTTTTAAGACATGTTCCGGTAGCTGTAAGAGCCCTATGCAGAGCGAGTTGTTTCTTAGCAGCCGAAAGAGCTGGATGCTGGACTTGAGGGACTTGTCTACCCTTGTGGAATCAAGGCAGGACTTTGTGCCTTGCAGCTCTAGCGCCATGTAGGACCCGGCAGAGCAGAAGTTCTACTTCAGCCAGGTCAGGCCTGCAAAGAAACTGCCTTTCACAGGCCTTTGTAAGAGATGATCCCGGTAGGCTGTAAGAGCACTGTGCAGAGCGAGTTGTTTCTTCACTTCCCAAAGAGCTGGAAGCAAGAGGCTCTGGGGCCCAACTCGCCCTTTGGAAAGAAGCTTGCACGTTGTGCCTTTCAGCTCTAGGGCCATGTGACATACCCAGAGCAGAAGTTCTACTTCAGCCAGATCAGGCCTGCAAAGAAACTGCCTTTCACAGGCCTTTGTAAGACATGTTCCCCGGAGGCTGTAAGAGCACTGTGCAGAGCGAGTTGTTTCTTAGCTTCCCAAAGAGCTGGAAGCAAGATGCTTTGGGGCCCAACTCGCCCTTTGGAAACAAGCCTGCACGTTGTACATTTCAGCTCTAGGGCCAGGTGGCACACCCAGAGCAGAAGTTCTACTTCAGCCAGATTAGGCCTGCAAAGAAACTGCGTTTCACAGGCCTTTGTAAGAGATGTTAACGGTAGGCTGTAAGAGCACTGTGCAGAGCGAGTTGTTTCTTCGCTTCCCAAAGAGCTGGAAGCAAGATGCTCTGGGGCCCAACTCGCTTTGTGGAAAGGAGAGTGCACGTTGTGCCTTTCAGCTCTAGGACAATGTAGCACACCCAGAGCAGAAGTTCTACTTCAGCCAGATCAGGCCTGCAAAGAAACTGCCTTTCACAGGCCTTTGGAAGAGATGTTCCCTGTAGGCTGTAAGAGCACTGTGCAGAGCGAGTTGTTTCTTCGCTTCCCAAAGAGCTGGAAGCAACATGCTCTGGGGCCCAACATGCCCTTTGGAAAGAAGCCAGCACGTTGTGCCTCTCAGCTCTAGGGCAATGTGGCACACCCAGAGCAGAAGTTCTACTTCAGCCACATCAGGCCTGCAAAGAAACTGCGTTTCACAGGCCTTTGTAAGACATGTTCTAGGTAGGCTGGAAGAGCCCTGTGCACAGCAAGCTGTTTCTTAGCTGCTCCAAGAGCTGGAAGCTGGACGCTGAGGTGCTAGTCTCCCCTTGGGGAAACAAGGCAGGACTTTGTGCCTTGCATCTCTAGGGCCATGTTGCACACGGCAGAGCAGAAGTTCTACTTCAGCCAGATCAGGGCTGGGAAGGAACTGCGTTTCACAGTCCGTTTTAAGACATGTTCCCGCTAGGCTGTAAGAGCCCTATGCAGAGCGAGTTGTTTCTTAGCAGCCGAAAGAGCTGGATGCTGGACTTGAGGGACTTGTCTACCCTTGTGGAATCAAGGCAGGACTTTGTGCCTTGCAGCTCTAGCGCCATGTAGGACCCGGCAGAGCAGAAGTTCTACTTCAGCCAGATCAGGCCTGCAAAGAAATTGCGTTTCACAGGCCTTTGTAAGAGATGTTCCCTGCTGTCTGTAAGAGCACTGGGCAGAGCGAATTGTTTCTCAGCTTCCCAAAGAGCTGGAATCAAGATGCTTTGGGTCCCAACTCGCCCTTTGGAAAGAAGCCTGCACGTTGTGCCTTTCAGCTCTAGGGCCATGTGACACACCCAGAGCAGAAGTTCTACTTAAGCCAGATCAGGCCTGCAAAGAAACTGCGTTTAACAGGCCTTTGGAAGAGATGTTCCCGGTAGGCTGTAAGAGCACTATGCAGAGCGAATTGTTTCTTAGCTTCCCAAAGAGCTGGAAGCAAGATGCTTTGGGGCCCAACTCGCCCTTTGGAAACAAGCCTGCACGTTGTTCATTTCAGCTCTAGGGCCATGTGGCACACCCAGAGCAGAAGTTCTACTTCAGCCAGATCAGGGCTGGGAAGAAACTGCGTTTCACAGTCCGTTCTAAGACATGTTCCCGTTAGGCTGTAAGAGCCCTATGCAGAGCGAGTTGTTTCTTAGCTGCCGAAAGAGCTAGATGCTGGACTTGAGGGACTTGTCTACCCTTGTGGAATCAAGGCAGGACTTTGTGCCTTGCAGCTCTAGCGCCATGTAGGACACAGCAGAGCAGAAGTTCTACTTAAGCCAGATCAGGGCTGGGAAGAAACTGCGTTTCACAGGCCTTTGTAAGACTCGTTCCCTGTAGGCTGTAAAACACCAGTGCAGAGCAAGTTGTTTCTTAGCTGCCCAGAGAGGTGGAAGCCCCACGCTGTGGGGCCTGTCTGCCCTTGAGGAGTCAAGGCATGGCTTTGAGCCTTGCAACTCTAGGCCGATGTAGGACACGGCATAGCAGCAGTTCTACCTCAGCGAGATAAGGCCTGCAAGGAAACTGTATTTCTCAGGCCTTTGGAAGACATGTTCCCGGTAGGCTGTAAGAGCACTGTGCAGAGCGAGTTGTTTCTTATCTTCCCAAAGAGCTGGAAGCAAGATGCTTTGGGGCCCAACTCGCCCTTTGGAAAGAAGACTGCGGGTTGTGCCTTTCAGTTCCAGGGCAATGTAGCACACCCAGAGCAGAAGTTCTACTTAAGCCAGATCAGGCCTGCAAACAAACTGCGTTTCACAGGCCTTTGTAAGTGATGTTCCCGGTAGGCTGTAAGAGCACTGTGCAGAGCGAGTTGTTTCTTCGCTTCCCAAAGAGCTGGAAGCAAGATGCTCTGGGGCCCAACTCGCCCTTTGGAAAGAAGCCTGCACGTTGTGCCTTTCAGCTCTAGGGCAATGTGGCACACCCAGAGCAGAAGTTCTACTTCAGCCACATCAGGCCTGCAAAGAAACTGCGTTTCACAGGCCTTTGTAAGACATGGTCCAGGTAGGCTGGAAGAGCCCTGTGCACAGCAAGCTGTTTCTTAGCTGCTCCAAGAGCTGGAAGCTGGACGCTGAGGTACTAGTCTCCCCTTGGGGAAACAAGGCAGGACTTTGTGCCTTGCATCTCTAGGGCCATGTTGCACACGGCAGAGCAGAAGTTCTACTTCAGCCAGATTAGGCCTGCAAAGAAACTGCGTTTCACAGGCCTTTGTAAGAGATGTTACCGGTAGGCTGTAAGAGCACTGTGCAGAGTGAGCTGTTTCTTCGCTTCCCAAAGAGCTGGAAGCAAGATGCTCTGGGGCCCAACTCGCCCTTTGGAAAGAAGCCTGCACGTTGTGCCTTTCAGCTCTAGGGCAATGTGGCACACCCAGAGCAGAAGTTCTACTTCAGCCAGATCAGGCCTGCAAAGAAACTGCGTTTCACAGGCCTTTGTAAGAGATGTTCCCTGTAGGCTGTAAGAGCACTGGGCAGAGCGAATTGTTTCTCAGCTTCCCAAAGAGCTGGAATCAAGATGCTTTGGGTCCCAACTCGCCCTTTGGAAAGAAGCCTGCACGTTGTGCCTTTCAGCTCTAGGGCCATGTGACACACCCAGAGCAGAAGTTCTACTTCAGCCAGATCAGGGCTGGGAAGAAACTGCGTTTAACAGGCTTTTGGAAGACATGTTCACGGTAGGCTGTAAGAGCACTGTGCTGAGCCAGTTGTTTCTTAGCTGCCGAAAGAGCTGGAAGCTGGACCTGAGGGACTTGTCTACCCTTGTGGAAACAAGGCCGGACTTTGTGCCTTGCAGCTCTAGCGCCATGAAGGACCCGGCAGAGCAGAAGTTCTACTTCAGCCAGATCAGGGCTGGGAAGAAACTGCGTTTCACAGGCCTTTGTAAGACTCGTTCCCTGTAGGCTGTAAAACACCAGTGCAGAGCAAGTTGTTTCTTAGCTGCCCAAAGAGGTGGAAGCCCCACGCTGTGGGGCCTGTCTGCCCTTGAGGAGTCAAGGCAGGACTTTGAGCCTTGCAACTCTAGGCCGATGAAGGACACGGCATAGCAGCAGTTCTACCTCAGCGAGATAAGGCCTGCAAGGAAACTGTATTTCTCAGGCCTTTGTAAGAGATGTTCCCGGTTGGCTGTAAGAGAGGTCTGCAGAGCGAGTTGTTTCTTAGCTTCCCAAAGAGCTGGAAGCAAGATGCTTTGGGGCCCAACTCGCCCTTTGGAAACAAGCCTGCACGTTGTACATTTCAGCTCTAGGGCCAGGTGGCACACCCAGAGCATAAGTTCTACTTCAGCCAGATTAGGCCTGCAAAGAAACTGCGTTTCACAGGCCTTTGTAAGAGATGTTACCGGTAGGCTGTAAGAGCACTGTGCAGAGCGAGTTGTTTCTTCGCTTCCCAAAGAGCTGGAAGCAAGATGCTCTGGGGCCCAACTCGCCCTTTGGAAAGAAGCCTGCACGTTGTGCCTTTCAGCTCTAGAGCAATGTGGCACACCCAGAGCAGAAGGTCTACTTCAGCCAGATCAGGCCTGCAAAGAAACTGCGTTTCACAGGCCTTTGTAAGACATGTTCCCGGTAGGCTGTAAGAGCACTGTGCAGAGCGAGTTGTTTCTTAGCTTCCCAAAGAGCTGGAAGCAAGATGCTTTGGGGCCCAACTCGCCCTTTGGAAAGAAGACTGCGGGTTGTGCCTTTCAGTTCCAGGGCAATGTAGCACACCCAGAGCAGAAGTTCTACTTAAGCCAGATCAGGCCTGCAAACAAACTGCGTTTCACAGGCCTTTGTAAGTGATGTTCCCGGTAGGCTGTAAGAGCACTGTGCAGAGCGAGTTGTTTCTTCGCTTCCCAAAGAGCTGGAAGCAAGATGCTGTGGGGCCCAACTCGCCCTTTGGAAAGAAGCCTGCACGTTGTGCCTTTCAGCTCTAGGGCAATGTGGCACACCCAGAGCAGAAGTTCTACTTCAGCCACATCAGGCCTGCAAAGAAACTGCGTTTCTCACGCCTTTGTGAGACATGGTCCAGGTAGGCTGGAAGAGCCCTGTGCACAGCAAGCTGTTTCTTAGCTGCTCCAAGAGCTGGAAGCTGGACGCTGAGGTACTGGTCTCCCCTTGGGGAAACAAGGCAGGACTTTGTGCCTTGCATCTCTAGGGCCATGTTGCACACGGCAGAGCAGAAGTTCTACTTCAGCCAGATTAGGCCTGCAAAGAAACTGCGTTTCACAGGCCTTTGTAAGAGATGTTACCGGTAGGCTGTAAGAGCACTGTGCAGAGTGAGCTGTTTCTTCGCTTCCCAAAGAGCTGGAAGCAAGATGCTCTGGGGCCCAACTCGCCCTTTGGAAAGAAGCCTGCACGTTGTGCCTTTCAGCTCTAGGGCAATGTGGCACACCCAGAGCAGAAGTTCTACTTCAGCCAGATCAGGCCTGCAAAGAAACTGCGTTTCACAGGCCTTTGTAAGAGATGTTCCCTGTAGGCTGTAAGAGCACTGGGCAGAGCGAATTGTTTCTCAGCTTCCCAAAGAGCTGGAATCAAGATGCTTTGGGTCCCAACTCGCCCTTTGGAAAGAAGCCTGCACGTTGTGCCTTTCAGCTCTAGGGCCATGTGACACACCCAGAGCAGAAGTTCTACTTCAGCCAGATCAGGGCTGGGAAGAAACTGCGTTTAACAGGCTTTTGGAAGACATGTTCACGGTAGGCTGTGAGAGCACTGTGCTGAGCCAGTTGTTTCTTAGCTGCCGAAAGAGCTGGAAGCTGGACCTGAGGGACTTGTCTACCCTTGTGGAAACAAGGCCGGACTTTGTGCCTTGCAGCTCTAGCGCCATGAAGGACCCGGCAGAGCAGAAGTTCTACTTCAGCCAGATCAGGGCTGGGAAGAAACTGCGTTTCACAGGCCTTTGTAAGACTCGTTCCCTGTAGGCTGTAAAACACCAGTGCAGAGCAAGTTGTTTCTTAGCTGCCCAAAGAGGTGGAAGCCCCACGCTGTGGGGCCTGTCTGCCCTTGAGGAGTCAAGGCAGGACTTTGAGCCTTGCAACTCTAGGCCGATGAAGGACACGGCATAGCAGCAGTTCTACCTCAGCGAGATAAGGCCTGCAAGGAAACTGTATTTCTCAGGCCTTTGTAAGAGATGTTCCCGGTTGGCTGTAAGAGAGGTCTGCAGAGCGAGTTGTTTCTTGGCTTCCCAAAGAGCTGGAAGCAAGATGCTTTGGGGCCCAACTCGCCCTTTGGAAACAAGCCTGCACGTTGTACATTTCAGCTCTAGGGCCAGGTGGCACACCCAGAGCAGAAGTTCTACTTCAGCCAGATTTGGCCTGCAAAGAAACTGCGTTTCACAGGCCTTTGTAAGAGATGTTACCGGTAGGCTGTAAGAGCACTGTGCAGAGCGAGTTGTTTCTTCGCTTCCCAAAGAGCTGGAAGCAAGATGCTCTGGGGCCCAACTCGCCCTTTGGAAAGAAGCCTGCACGTTGTGCCTTTCAGCTCTAGGGCAATGTGGCACACCCAGAGCAGAAGTTCTACTTCAGCCAGATCAGGCCTGCAAAGAAACTGCGTTTCACAGGCCTTTATACGACATGTTCCCGGTAGGCTGTAAGAGCACTGTGCAGAGCGAGTTGTTTCTTAGCTTCCCAAAGAGCTGGAAGCAAGATTCTTTGGGGCCCAACTCGCTTTGTGGAAAGGAGAGTGCACGTTGTGCCTTTCAGCTCTAGGACAATGTAGCACACCCAGAGCAGAAGTTCTACTTCAGGCAAATCATGCCTGCAAAGAAACTGCGATTCACAGACCTTTGTAAGAGATGTTCCCTGTAGGCTGTAAGAGCACTGTGCAGAGCGAGTTGTTTCTTAGCTTCCCAAAGAGCTGGAAGCAAGATGCTTTGGGGCCCAACTCGCCCTTTGGAAAGAAGACTGCGGGTTGTGCCTTTCAGTTCCAGGGCAATGTAGCACACCCAGAGCAGAAGTTCTACTTAAGCCAGATCAGGCCTGCAAACAAACTGCGTTTCACAGGCCTTTGTAAGTGATGTTCCCGGTAGGCTGTAAGAGCACTGTGCAGAGCGAGTTGTTTCTTCGCTTCCCAAAGAGCTGGAAGCAAGATGCTCTGGGGCCCAACTCGCCCTTTGGAAAGAAGCCTGCACGTTGTGCCTTTCAGCTCTAGGGCAATGTGGCACACCCAGAGCAGAAGTTCTACTTCAGCCACATCAGGCCTGCAAAGAAACTGCGTTTCACAGGCCTTTGTAAGACATGGTCCAGGTAGGCTGGAAGAGCCCTGTGCACAGCAAGCTGTTTCTTAGCTGCTCCAAGAGCTGGAAGCTGGACGCTGAGGTACTAGTCTCCCCTTGGGGAAACAAGGCAGGACTTTGTGCCTTGCATCTCTAGGGCCATGTTGCACACGGCAGAGCAGAAGTTCTACTTCAGCCAGATTAGGCCTGCAAAGAAACTGCGTTTCACAGGCCTTTGTAAGAGATGTTACCGGTAGGCTGTAAGAGCACTGTGCAGAGTGAGCTGTTTCTTCGCTTCCCAAAGAGCTGGAAGCAAGATGCTCTGGGGCCCAACTCGCCCTTTGGAAAGAAGCCTGCACGTTGTGCCTTTCAGCTCTAGGGCAATGTGGCACACCCAGAGCAGAAGTTCTACTTCAGCCAGATCAGGCCTGCAAAGAAACTGCGTTTCACAGGCCTTTGGAAGACATGTTCCTGGTAGGCTGTAAGAGCACTGTGCAGAGCGAGTTGTTTCTTAGCTTCCCAAAGAGCTGGAAGCAAGATGCTGTGGGGCCCAACTCGCCCTTTGGAAAGAAGCCTGCACGTTGTGCCTTTCAGCTCTAGGGCAAAGTAGCACACCCAGAGCAGAAGTCCTACTTCAGCCAGATCAGGCCTGCAAAGAAACTGCGTTTCACAGGCCTTTGGAAGAGATGTTCCCACTAGGCTGTAAGAGCACTGTGCAGAGCGAGTTGTTCTTAGCTTCCCAAAGAGCTGGAAGCAAGATGCTGTGGGGCCCAACTCGCCCTTTGGAAAGAAGCCTGCACGTTGTGCCTTTCAGCTCTAGGGCAAAGTAGCACACCCAGAGCAGAAGTCCTACTTCAGCCAGATCAGGCCTGCAAAGAAACTGCGTTTCACAGGCCTTTGGAAGACATGTTCCTGGTAGGCTGTAAGAGCACTGTGCAGAGCGAGATGTTTCTTAGCTTCCCAAAGAGCTGGAAGCAAGATGCTGTGGGGCCCAACTCGCCCTTTGGAAAGAAGCCTGCACGTTGTGCCTTTCAGCTCTAGGGCAAAGTAGCACACCCAGAGCAGAAGTCCTACTTCAGCCAGATCAGGCCTGCAAAGAAACTGCGTTTCACAGGCCTTTGGAAGAGAGGTTCCCACTAGGCTGTAAGAGCACTGTGCAGAGCGAGTTGTTTCTTAGCTTCCCAAAGAGCTGGAAGCAAGATGCTGTGGGGCCCAACTCGCCCTTTGGAAAGAAGCCTGCACGTTGTGCCTTTCAGCTCTAGGGCAAAGTAGCACACCCAGAGCAGAAGTGCTACTTCAGCCAGATCAGGCCTGCAAAGAAACTGGGTTTCACAGGCCTTTGGAACACATGTTCCCGGTAGGCTGTAAGAGCACTGTGCAGAGCGAGTTGTTTCTTAGCTTCCCAAAGAGCTGGAAGCAAGATGCTGTGGGGCCCAACTCGCCCTTTGGAAAGAAGCCTGCACGTTGTGCCTTTCAGCTCTAGGGCAAAGTAGCACACCCAGAGCAGAAGTCCTACTTCAGCCAGATCAGGCCTGCAAAGAAACTGCGTTTCACAGGCCTTTGGAAGAGAGGTTCCCACTAGGCTGTAAGAGCACTGTGCAGAGCGAGTTGTTTCTTAGCTTCCCAAAGAGCTGGAAGCAAGATGCTGTGGGGCCCAACTCGCCCTTTGGAAAGAAGCCTGCACGTTGTGCCTTTCAGCTCTAGGGCAAAGTAGCACACCCAGAGCAGAAGTCCTACTTCAGCCAGATCAGGCCTGCAAAGAAACTGCGTTTCACAGGCCTTTGGAAGAGATGTTCCCACTAGGCTGTAAGAGCACTGTGCAGAGCGAGTTGTTTCTTAGCTTCCCAAAGAGCTGGAAGCAAGATGCTGTGGGGCCCAACTCGCCCTTTGGAAAGAAGCCTGCACGTTGTGTCTTTCAGCTCTATGGCAAAGTAGCACACCCAGAGCAGAAGTCCTACTTCAGCCAGATCAAGCCTGCAAAGAAACTGCGTTTCACAGGCCTTTGGAAGAGATGTTCCCGGTAGGCTGTAAGAGCACTGTGCAGAGCGAGTTGTTTCTTAGCTTCCCAAAGAGCTGGAAGCAAGATGCTGTGGGGCCCAACTCGCCCTTTGGAAAGAAGCCTGCACGTTGTGCCTTTCAGCTCTAGGGCAAAGTAGCACACCCAGAGCAGAAGTCCTACTTCAGCCAGATCAGGCCTGCAAAGAAACTGCGTTTCACAGGCCTTTGGAAGAGATGTTCCCGGTAGGCTGTAAGAGCACTGTGCAGAGCGAGTTGTTTCTTAGCTTCACAAAGAGCTGGAAGCAAGATGCCGTGGGGCCCAACTCGCCCTTTATAAAGAAGCCTGCACGTTGTGCTTTTCAGCTCTGGGGCAAAGTAGCACACCCAGAGCAGAAGTGCTACTTCAGCCAGATCAGGCCTGCAAAGAAACTGCGTTTCACAGGCCTTTGGAAGAGATGTTCCCACTAGGCTGTAAGAGCACTGTGCAGAGCGAGTTGTTTCTTAGCTTCCCAAAGAGCTGGAAGCAAGATGCTGTGGGGCCCAACTCGCCCTTTGGAAAGAAGCCTGCACGTTGTGCCTTTCAGCTCTAGGGCAAAGTAGCACACCCAGAGCAGAAGTCCTACTTCAGCCAGATCAGGCCTGCAAAGAAACTGCGTTTCACAGGCCTTTGGAAGAGATGTTCCCGGTAGGCTGTAAGAGCGCTGTGCAGAGAGAGTGGTTTCTTATCTTCCCAAAGAGCTGGAAGCAAGATGCTGTGGGGCCCAACTCGCCCTTTGGAAAGAAGCCTGCACGTTGTGCCTTTCAGCTCTAGGGCAAAGTAGCACACCCAGAGCAGAAGTCCTACTTCAGCCAGATCAGGCCTGCAAAGAAACTGCGTTTCACAGGCCTTTGGAAGACATGTTCCCACTAGGCTGTAAGAGCACTGTGCAGAGCGAGTTGTTTCTTAGCTTCCCAAAGAGCTGGAAGCAAGATGCTTTGGGGCCCAACTCGCCCTTTGGAAAGAAGACTGCGTGTTGTGCCTCTCAGCTCCAGGGCAATTTAGCACACCCAGAGCAGAAGTTCTACTTCAGCCAGATCTGGCCTGCAAACAAACTGCGTTTCACAGGCCTTTGTAAGAGATGTTCCCGGTAGGCTGTAAGAGCACTGTGTAGAGCGAGTTGTTTCTTAGCTTCCCAAAGAGCTGGAAGCAAGATGCTTTGGGGCCCAACTCGCCCTTTGGAAACAAGCCTGCACCTTGTACCTTTCAGCTCTAGTGCCAGGTGGCACACCCAGAGCAGAAGTTCTACTTCAGCCAGATTTGGCCTGCAAAGAAACTGCGTTTCACAGGCCTTTGTAAGAGATGTTACCGGTAGGCTGTAAGAGCACTGTGCAGAGCGAGTTGTTTCTTCGCTTCCCAAAGAGCTGGAAGCAAGATGCTCTGGGGCCCAACTCGCCCTTTGGAAAGAAGCCTGCACGTTGTGCCTTTCAGCTCTAGGGCAATGTGGCACACCCAGAGCAGAAGTTCTACTTCAGCCAGATCAGGCCTGCAAAGAAACTGCGTTTCACAGGCCTTTGGAAGAGATGTTCCAGGTAGGCTGTAAGAGCACTGTGCAGAGCGAGTTGTTTCTTAGCTTCCCAAAGAGCTGGAAACAAGATGCTCTGGGGCCCAACTCGCCCTTTGGAAACAAGCCTGCACGTTGTACCTTTCAGCTCTAGTGCCAGGTGGCACACCCAGAGCAAGAGTTCTACTTCAGCCAGATTTGGCCTGCAAAGAAACTGCGTTTCACAGGCCTTTGTAAGAGATGTTCCCGGTAGGCTGTAAGAGCACTGTGCAGAGCGAGTTGTTTCTTCGCTTCCCAAAGAGCTGGAAGCAAGATGCTCTGGGGCCCAACTCGCCCTTTGGAAAGAAGCCTGCACGTTGTGCCTTTCAGCTCTAGGGCAATGTGGCACACCCAGAGCAGAAGTTCTACTTCAGCCAGATCAGGCCTGCAAACAAACTGCGTTTCACAGGCCTTTGTAAGAGATGTTCCCGGTAGGCTGTAAGTGCACTGTGCAGAGCGAGTTGTTTCTTAGCTTCCCAAAGAGCTGGAAGCAAGATGCTTTGGGGCCCAACTCGCCCTTTGGAAAGAAGACTGCGTGTTGTGCCTCTCAGCTCCAGGGCAATTTAGCACACCCAGAGCAGAAGTTCTACTTCAGCCAGATCTGGCCTGCAAACAAACTGCGTTTCACAGGCCTTTGTAAGAGATGTTCCCGGTAGGCTGTAAGAGCACTGTGTAGAGCGAGTTGTTTCTTAGCTTCCCAAAGAGCTGGAAGCAAGATGCTTTGGGGCCCAACTCGCCCTTTGGAAACAAGCCTGCACCTTTTACCTTTCAGCTCTAGGGCAATGTGGCACACCCAGAGCAGAAGTTCTACTTCAGCCTGATCAGGCCTGCAAAGAAACTGCCTTTCACAGGCCTTTGTAAGACATGTTCCCGGGAGGCTGTAAGAGCACTGTGCAGAGCGAGCTGTTTCTTCGCTTCCCAAAGAGCTGGAAGCAAGATGCTCTGGGGCCCAACACGCCCTTTGGAAAGAAGCCTGCACGTTGAGCCTTTCAGCTCTAGGGCAATGTGGCACACCCAGAGCAGAAGTTCTACTTCAGCCACATCAGGCCTGCAAAGAAACTGCGTTTCACAGGCCTTTGTAAGACATGTTCTAGGTAGGCTCGAAGAGCCCTGTGCACAGCAAGCTGTTTCTTACCTGCTCGAAGAGCTGGAAGCTGGACGCTGAGGTACTAGTCTCCCCTTGGGGAAACAAGGCAGGACTTGGTGCCTTGCATCTCTAGGGCCATGTTGCACACGGCAGAGCAGAAGTTCTACTTCAGCCAGATCAGGGCTGGGAAGAAACTGCGTTTCACAGTCCGTTTTAAGACATGTTCCCGGTAGGCTGTAAGAGCCCTATGCAGAGCGAGTTGTTTCTTAGCTGCCGAAAGAGCTGGATGCTTTACTTGAGGGACTTGTCTACCCTTGTGGAATCAAGGCAGGACTTTGTGCCTTGCAGCTCTAGCGCCATGTAGGACCCGGCAGAGCAGAAGTTCTACTTCAGCCAGATCAGGCCTGCAAAGAAATTGCGTTTCACAGGCATTGGAAGAGATGTTCCCTGTAGGCTATAAGAGCACTGGGCAGAGCGAATTGTTTCTCAGCTTCCCAAAGAGCTGGAAGCAAGATGCTTTGGGTCCCAACTCGCCCTTTGGAAAGAAGCCTGCACGTTGTGCCTTTCAGCTCTAGGGCCATGTGACACACCCAGAGCAGAAGTTCTACTTCAGCCAGATCAGGCCTGCAAAGAAACTGCGTTTAACAGGCCTTTGGAAGAGATGTTCCCGGTAGGCTGTAAGAGCACTATGCAGAGCGAATTGTTTCTTAGCTTCCCAAAGAGCTGGAAGCAAGATGCTTTGGGGCCCAACTCGCCCTTTGGAAACAAGCCTGCACGTTGTACATTTCAGCTCTAGGGCCATGTGGCACACCCAGAGCAGAAGTTCTACTTCAGCCAGATCAGGGCTGGGAAGAAACTGCGTTTCACTGTCCGTTTTAAGACATGTTCCCGGTAGGCTGTAAGAGCCCTATGCAGAGCGAGTTGTCTCTTAGCTGCTGAAAGAGCTGGATGCTGGACTTGAGGGACTTGTCTACCCTTGTGGAATCAAGGCAGGACTTTGTGCCTTGCAGCTCTAGCGCCATGTAGGACCCGGCAGAGCAGAAGTTCTACTTAAGCCAGATCAGGCCTGGGAAGAAACTGCGTTTCACAGGCCTTTGTAAGACTCGTTCCCTGTAGGCTGTAAAACACCAGTGCAGAGCAAGTTGTTTCTTAGCTGCCCAAAGAGGTGGAAGACCCACGCTGTGGGGCCTGTCTGCCCTTGAGGAGTCAGGGCAGGACTTTGAGCCTTGAAACTCTAGGCCGATGTAGGACACGGCATAGCAGCAGTTCTACCTCAGCGAGATAAGGCCTGCAAAGAAAATGCGTTTCTCAGGCCTTTGGAAGACATGTTCCCGGTAGGCTGTAAGAGCACTGTGCAGAGCGAGTTGTTTCTTAGCTTCCCAAAGAGCTGGAAGCAAGATGCTGTGGGGCCCAACTCGCCCTTTGGAAAGAAGCCTGCACGTTGTGCCTTTCAGCTCTAGGGCAAAGTAGCACACCCAGAGCAGAAGTCCTACTTCAGCCAGATCAGGCCTGCAAAGAAACTGCGTTTCACAGGCCTTTGGAAGAGATGTTCCCGGTAGGCTGTAAGAGCACTGTGCAGAGCGAGTTGTTTCTTAGCTTCCCTAAGAGCTGGAAGCAAGATGCTGTGGGGCCCAACTCGCCCTTTGGAAAGAAGCCTGCACGTTGTGCCTTTCAGCTCTAGGGCAAAGTAGCACACCCAGAGCAGAAGTCCTACTTCAGCCAGATCAGGCCTGCAAAGAAACTGCGTTTCACAGGCCTTTGGAAGAGATGTTCCCACTAGGCTGTAAGAGCACTGTGCAGAGCGAGTTGTTTCTTAGCTTCCCAAAGAGCTGGAAGCAAGATGCTGTGGGGCCCAACTCGCCCTTTGGAAAGAAGCCAGCACATTGTGCCTTTCAGCTCTAGGGCAAAGTAGCACACCCAGAGCAGAAGTGCTACTTCAGCCAGATCAGGCCTGCAAAGAAACTGGGTTTCACAGGCCTTTGGAAGAGATGTTCCCGGTAGGCTGTAAGAGCACTGTGCAGAGCGAGTTGTTTCTTAGCTTCCCAAAGAGCTGGAAGCAAGATGCTGTGGGGCCCAACTCGCCCTTTGGAAAGAAGCCTGCACGTTGTGCCTTTCAGCTCTAGGGCAAAGTAGCACACCCAGAGCAGAAGTCCTACTTCAGCCAGATCAGGCCTGCAAAGAAACTGCGTTTCACAGGCCTTTGGAAGAGATGTTCCCGGTAGGCTGTAAGAGCACTGTGCAGAGCGAGTTGTTTCTTAGCTTCCCAAAGAGCTGGAAGCAAGATGCTGTGGGGCCCAACTCGCCCTTTGGAAAGAAGCCTGCACGTTGTGCCTTTCAGCTCTAGGGCAAAGTAGCACACCCAGAGCAGAAGTCCTACTTCAGCCAGATCAGGCCTGCAAAGAAACTGCGTTTCACAGGCCTTTCGAAGTGATGTTCCCCGTAGGCTGTAAGAGCACTGTGCAGAGCGAGTTGTTTCTTAGCTTCCCAAAGAGCTGGAAGCAAGATGCTGTGGGGCCCAACTCGCCCTTTGGAAAGAAGCCTGCACGTTGTGCCTTTCAGCTCTAGGGCAAAGTAGCACACCCAGAGCAGAAGTCCTACTTCATCCAGATCAGGCCTGCAAAGAAACTGCGTTTCACAGGCATTTGGAAGACATGTTCCTGGTAAGCTGTAAGAGCACTGTGCAGAGCGAGTTGTTTCATAGCTTCCCAAAGAGCTGGAAGCAAGATGCTGTGGGGCCCAACTCGCCCTTTGGAAAGAAGCCTGCACGTTGTGCCTTTCAGCTCTAGGGCAAAGTAGCACACCCAGAGCAGAAGTCCTACTTCAGCCAGATCAGGCCTGCAAAGAAACTGCGTTTCACAGGCCTTTGGAAGAGAGGTTCCCACTAGGCTGTAAGAGCACTGTGCAGAGCGAGTTGTTTCTTAGCTTCCCAAAGAGCTGGAAGCAAGATGCTGTGGGGCCCAACTCGCCCTTTGGAAAGAAGCCTGCACGTTGTGCCTTTCAGCTCTAGGGCAAAGTAGCACACCCAGAGCAGAAGTCCTACTTCAGCCAGATCAGGCCTGCAAAGAAACTGCGTTTCACAGGCCTTTGGAAGAGATGTTCCCACTAGGCTGTAAGAGCACTGTGCAGAGCGAGTTGTTTCTTAGCTTCCCAAAGAGCTGGAAGCAAGATGCTGTGGGGCCCAACTCGCCCTTTGGAAAGAAGCCTGCACGTTGTGTCTTTCAGCTCTATGGCAAAGTAGCACACCCAGAGCAGAAGTCCTACTTCAGCCAGATCAAGCCTGCAAAGAAAATGCGTTTCACAGGCCTTTGGAAGAGATGTTCCCGGTAGGCTGTAAGAGCACTGTGCAGAGCGAGTTGTTTCTTAGCTTCCCAAAGAGCTGGAAGCAAGATGCTGTGGGGCCCAACTCGCCCTTTGGAAAGAAGCCTGCACGTTGTGCCTTTCAGCTCTAGGGCAAAGTAGCACACCCAGAGCAGAAGTCCTACTTCAGCCAGATCAGGCCTGCAAAGAAACTGCGTTTCACAGGCCTTTGGAAGAGATGTTCCCGGTAGGCTGTAAGAGCACTGTGCAGAGCGAGTTGTTTCTTAGCTTCCCAAAGAGCTGGAAGCAAGATGCCGTGGGGCCCAACTCGCCCTTTATAAAGAAGCCTGCACGTTGTGCTTTTCAGCTCTGGGGCAAAGTAGCACACCCAGAGCAGAAGTGCTACTTCAGCCAGATCAGGCCTGCAAAGAAACTGCGTTTCACAGGCCTTTGGAAGAGATGTTCCCACTAGGCTGTAAGAGCACTGTGCAGAGCGAGTTGTTTCTTAGCTTCCCAAAGAGCTGGAAGCAAGATGCTGTGGGGCCCAACTCGGCCTTTGGAAAGAAGCCTGCACGTTGTGCCTTTCAGCTCTAGGGCAAAGTAGCACACCCAGAGCAGAAGTCCTACTTCAGCCAGATCAGGCCTGCAAAGAAACTGCGTTTCACAGGCCTTTGGAAGACATGTTCCTGGTAGGCTGTAAGAGCACTGTGCAGAGCGAGATGTTTCTTAGCTTCCCAAAGAGCTGGAAGCAAGATGCTGTGGGGCCCAACTCGCCCTTTGGAAAGAAGCCTGCACGTTGTGCCTTTCAGCTCTAGGGCAAAGTAGCACACCCAGAGCAGAAGTCCTACTTCAGCCAGATCAGGCCTGCAAAGAAACTGCGTTTCACAGGCCTTTGGAAGAGAGGTTCCCACTAGGCTGTAAGAGCACTGTGCAGAGCGAGTTGTTTCTTAGCTTCCCAAAGAGCTGGAAGCAAGATGCTGTGGGGCCCAACTCGCCCTTTGGAAAGAAGCCTGCACGTTGTGCCTTTCAGCTCTAGGGCAAAGTAGCACACCCAGAGCAGAAGTGCTACTTCAGCCAGATCAGGCCTGCAAAGAAACTGCGTTTCACAGGCCTTTGGAAGAGATGTTCCCACTAGGCTGTAAGAGCACTGTGCAGAGCGAGTTGTTTCTTAGCTTCCCAAAGAGCTGGAAGCAAGATGCTGTGGGGCCCAACTCGCCCTTTGGAAAGAAGCCTGCACGTTGTGCCTTTCAGCTCTAGGGCAAAGTAGCACACCCAGAGCAGAAGTCCTACTTCAGCCAGATCAGGCCTGCAAAGAAACTGCGTTTCACAGTCCTTTGGAAGAGATGTTCCCGGTAGGCTGTAAGAGCGCTGTGCAGAGAGAGTGGTTTCTTATCTTCCCAAAGAGCTGGAAGCAAGATGCTGTGGGGCCCAACTCGCCCTTTGGAAAGAAGCCTGCACGTTGTGCCTTTCAGCTCTAGGGCAAAGTAGCACACCCAGAGCAGAAGTCCTACTTCAGCCAGATCAGGCCTGCAAAGAAACTGCGTTTCACAGGCCTTTGGAAGACATGTTCCCACTAGGCTGTAAGAGCACTGTGCAGAGCGAGTTGTTTCTTAGCTTCCCAAAGAGCTGGAAGCAAGATGCTGTGGGGCCCAACTCGCCCTTTGGAAAGAAGCCTGCACGTTGTGCCTTTCAGCTCTAGGGCAAAGTAGCACACCCAGAGCAGAAGTCCTACTTCAGCCAGATCAGGCCTGCAAAGAAACTGGGTTTCACAGGCCTTTGGAACACATGTTCCCGGTAGGCTGTAAGAGCACTGTGCAGAGCGAGTTGTTTCTTAGCTTCCCAAAGAGCTGGAAGCAAGATGCTGTGGGGCCCAACTCGCCCTTTGGAAAGAAGCCTGCACGTTGTGCCTTTCAGCTCTAGGGCAAAGTAGCACACCCAGAGCAGAAGTCCTACTTCAGCCAGATCAGGCCTGCAAAGAAACTGCGTTTCACAGGCCTTTGGAAGAGAGGTTCCCACTAGGCTGTAAGAGCACTGTGCAGAGCGAGTTGTTTCTTAGCTTCCCAAAGAGCTGGAAGCAAGATGCTGTGGGGCCCAACTCGCCCTTTGGAAAGAAGCCTGCACGTTGTGCCTTTCAGCTCTAGGGCAAAGTAGCACACCCAGAGCAGAAGTCCTACTTCAGCCAGATCAGGCCTGCAAAGAAACTGCGTTTCACAGGCCTTTGGAAGAGATGTTCCCACTAGGCTGTAAGAGCACTGTGCAGAGCGAGTTGTTTCTTAGCTTCCCAAAGAGCTGGAAGCAAGATGCTGTGGGGCCCAACTCGCCCTTTGGAAAGAAGCCTGCACGTTGTGTCTTTCAGCTCTATGGCAAAGTAGCACACCCAGAGCAGAAGTCCTACTTCAGCCAGATCAAGCCTGCAAAGAAACTGCGTTTCACAGGCCTTTGGAAGAGATGTTCCCGGTAGGCTGTAAGAGCACTGTGCAGAGCGAGTTGTTTCTTAGCTTCCCAAAGAGCTGGAAGCAAGATGCTGTGGGGCCCAACTCGCCCTTTGGAAAGAAGCCTGCACGTTGTGCCTTTCAGCTCTAGGGCAAAGTAGCACACCCAGAGCAGAAGTCCTACTTCAGCCAGATCAGGCCTGCAAAGAAACTGCGTTTCACAGGCCTTTGGAAGAGATGTTCCCGGTAGGCTGTAAGAGCACTGTGCAGAGCGAGTTGTTTCTTAGCTTCCCAAAGAGCTGGAAGCAAGATGCCGTGGGGCCCAACTCGCCCTTTATAAAGAAGCCTGCACGTTGTGCTTTTCAGCTCTGGGGCAAAGTAGCACACCCAGAGCAGAAGTGCTACTTCAGCCAGATCAGGCCTGCAAAGAAACTGCGTTTCACAGTCCTTTGGAAGAGATGTTCCCGGTAGGCTGTAAGAGCGCTGTGCAGAGAGAGTGGTTTCTTATCTTCCCAAAGAGCTGGAAGCAAGATGCTGTGGGGCCCAACTCGCCCTTTGGAAAGAAGCCTGCACGTTGTGCCTTTCAGCTCTAGGGCAAAGTAGCACACCCAGAGCAGAAGTCCTACTTCAGCCAGATCAGGCGTGCAAAGAAACTGCGTTTCACAGGCCTTTGGAAGACATGTTCCCACTAGGCTGTAAGAGCACTGTGCAGAGCGAGTTGTTTCTTAGCTTCCCAAAGAGCTGGAAGCAAGATGCTTTGGGGCCCAACTCGCCCTTTGGAAAGAAGACTGCGTGTTGTGCCTCTCAGCTCCAGGGCAATTTAGCACACCCAGAGCAGAAGTTCTACTTCAGCCAGATCTGGCCTGCAAACAAACTGCGTTTCACAGGCCTTTGTAAGAGATGTTCCCGGTAGGCTGTAAGAGCACTGTGTAGAGCGAGTTGTTTCTTAGCTTCCCAAAGAGCTGGAAGCAAGATGCTTTGGGGCCCAACTCGCCCTTTGGAAACAAGCCTGCACCTTGTACCTTTCAGCTCTAGTGCCAGGTGGCACACCCAGAGCAGAAGTTCTACTTCAGCCAGATTTGGCCTGCAAAGAAACTGCGTTTCACAGGCCTTTGTAAGAGATGTTACTGGTAGGCTGTAAGAGCACTGTGCAGAGCGAGTTGTTTCTTCGCTTCCCAAAGAGCTGGAAGCAAGATGCTCTGGGGCCCAACTCGCCCTTTGGAAAGAAGCCTGCACGTTGTGCCTTTCAGCTCTAGGGCAATGTGGCACACCCAGAGCAGAAGTTCTACTTCAGCCAGATCAGGCCTGCAAAGAAACTGCGTTTCACAGGCCTTTGGAAGAGATGTTCCAGGTAGGCTGTAAGAGCACTGTGCAGAGCGAGTTGTTTCTTAGCTTCCCAAAGAGCTGGAAACAAGATGCTCTGGGGCCCAACTCGCCCTTTGGAAACAAGCCTGCACGTTGTACCTTTCAGCTCTAGTGCCAGGTGGCACACCCAGAGCAAGAGTTCTACTTCAGCCAGATTTGGCCTGCAAAGAAACTGCGTTTCACAGGCCTTTGTAAGAGATGTTCCCGGTAGGCTGTAAGAGCACTGTGCAGAGCGAGTTGTTTCTTCGCTTCCCAAAGAGCTGGAAGCAAGATGCTCTGGGGCCCAACTCGCCCTTTGGAAAGAAGCCTGCACGTTGTGCCTTTCAGCTCTAGGGCAATGTGGCACACCCAGAGCAGAAGTTCTACTTCAGCCAGATCAGGCCTGCAAACAAACTGCGTTTCACAGGCCTTTGTAAGAGATGTTCCCGGTAGGCTGTAAGTGCACTGTGCAGAGCGAGTTGTTTCTTAGCTTCCCAAAGAGCTGGAAGCAAGATGCTTTGGGGCCCAACTCGCCCTTTGGAAAGAAGACTGCGTGTTGTGCCTCTCAGCTCCAGGGCAATTTAGCACACCCAGAGCAGAAGTTCTACTTCAGCCAGATCTGGCCTGCAAACAAACTGCGTTTCACAGGCCTTTGTAAGAGATGTTCCCGGTAGGCTGTAAGAGCACTGTGTAGAGCGAGTTGTTTCTTAGCTTCCCAAAGAGCTGGAAGCAAGATGCTTTGGGGCCCAACTCGCCCTTTGGAAACAAGCCTGCACCTTGTACCTTTCAGCTCTAGGGCAATGTGGCACACCCAGAGCAGAAGTTCTACTTCAGCCAGATCAGGCCTGCAAAGAAACTGCCTTTCACAGGCCTTTGTAAGACATGTTCCCGGGAGGCTGTAAGAGCACTGTGCAGAGCGAGCTGTTTCTTCGCTTCCCAAAGAGCTGGAAGCAAGATGCTCTGGGGCCCAACACTCCCTTTGGAAAGAAGCCTGCACGTTGAGCCTTTCAGCTCTAGGGCAATGTGGCACACCCAGAGCAGAAGTTCTACTTCAGCCACATCAGGCCTGCAAAGAAACTGCGTTTCACAGGCCTTTGTAAGACATGTTCTAGGTAGGCTCGAAGAGCCCTGTGCACAGCAAGCTGTTTCTTACCTGCTCGAAGAGCTGGAAGCTGGACGCTGAGGTACTAGTCTCCCCTTGGGGAAACAAGGCAGGACTTGGTGCCTTGCATCTCTAGGGCCATGTTGCACACGGCAGAGCAGAAGTTCTACTTCAGCCAGATCAGGGCTGGGAAGAAACTGCGTTTCACAGTCCGTTTTAAGACATGTTCCCGGTAGGCTGTAAGAGCCCTATGCAGAGCGAGTTGTTTCTTAGCTGCCGAAAGAGCTGGATGCTTTACTTGAGGGACTTGTCTACCCTTGTGGAATCAAGGCAGGACTTTGTGCCTTGCAGCTCTAGCGCCATGTAGGACCCAGCAGAGCAGAAGTTCTACTTCAGCCAGATCAGGCCTGCAAAGAAATTGCGTTTCACAGGCATTGGAAGAGATGTTCCCTGTAGGCTATAAGAGCACTGGGCAGAGCGAATTGTTTCTCAGCTTCCCAAAGAGCTGGAAGCAAGATGCTTTGGGTCCCAACTCGCCCTTTGGAAAGAAGCCTGCACGTTGTGCCTTTCAGCTCTAGGGCCATGTGACACACCCAGAGCAGAAGTTCTACTTCAGCCAGATCAGGCCTGCAAAGAAACTGCGTTTAACAGGCCTTTGGAAGAGATGTTCCCGGTAGGCTGTAAGAGCACTATGCAGAGCGAATTGTTTCTTAGCTTCCCAAAGAGCTGGAAGCAAGATGCTTTGGGGCCCAACTCGCCCTTTGGAAACAAGCCTGCACGTTGTACATTTCAGCTCTAGGGCCATGTGGCACACCCAGAGCAGAAGTTCTACTTCAGCCAGATCAGGGCTGGGAAGAAACTGCGTTTCACTGTCCGTTTTAAGACATGTTCCCGGTAGGCTGTAAGAGCCCTATGCAGAGCGAGTTGTCTCTTAGCTGCTGAAAGAGCTGGATGCTGGACTTGAGGGACTTGTCTACCCTTGTGGAATCAAGGCAGGACTTTGTGCCTTGCAGCTCTAGCGCCATGTAGGACCCGGCAGAGCAGAAGTTCTACTTAAGCCAGATCAGGCCTGGGAAGAAACTGCGTTTCACAGGCCTTTGTAAGACTCGTTCCCTGTAGGCTGTAAAACACCAGTGCAGAGCAAGTTGTTTCTTAGCTGCCCAAAGAGGTGGAAGCCCCACGCTGTGGGGCCTGTCTGCCCTTGAGGAGTCAGGGCAGGACTTTGAGCCTTGCAACTCTAGGCCGATGTAGGACACGGCATAGCAGCAGTTCTACCTCAGCGAGATAAGGCCTGCAAAGAAAATGCGTTTCTCAGGCCTTTGGAAGACATGTTCCCGGTAGGCTGTAAGAGCACTGTGCAGAGCGAGTTGTTTCTTAGCTTCCCAAAGAGCTGGAAGCAAGATGCTATGGGGCCCAACTCGCCCTTTGGAAAGAAGACTGCGGGTTGTGCCTTTCAGCTCCAGGGCAATGTAGCACACCCAGAGCAGAAGTTCTACTTAAGCCAGATCAGGCCTGCAAACAAACTGCGTTTCACAGGCCTTTGTAAGAGATGTTCCCGGTAGGCTGTAAGAGCACTGTGCAGAGCGAGTTGTTTCTTAGCTTCCCAAAGAGCTGGAAGCAAGATGCTTTGGGGCCCAACTCGCCCTTTGGAAAGAAGACTGCGGGTTGTGCCTTTCAGCTCCAGGGCAATGTAGCACACCCAGAGGAGAAGTTCTACTTAAGCCAGATCAGGCCTGCAAACAAACTGCGTTTCACAGGCCTTTGTAAGAGATGTTCCCGGTAGGCTGTAAGAGCACTGTGCAGAGCGAGTTGTTTCTTCGCTTCCCAAAGAGCTGGAAGCAAGATGCTCTGGGGCCCAACTCGCCCTTTGGAAAGAAGCCTGCACGTTGTGCCTTTCAGCTCTAGGGCAATGTGGCACGCCCAGAGCAGAAGTTCTACTTCAGCCACATCAGGCCTGCAAAGAAACTGCGTTTCACAGGCCTTTGGAAGACATGTTCCAAGTAGGCTGTAAGAGCACTATGCAGAGCGAGTTGTTTCTTAGCTTCCCAAAGAGCTGGAAGCAAGATTCTTTGGGGCCCAACTCGCTTTTTGGAAAGGAGACTGCGGGTTGTGCCTTTCAGCTCCAGGGCAATGTAGCACACCCAGAGCAGAAGTTCTACTTCAGCCAGATCAGGCCTGCAAAGAAACTGCGTTTAACAGGCCTTTGGAAGAGATGTTCCCTGTAGGCTGTAAGAGCACTGTGCAGAGCGAGTTGTTTCTTAGCTTCCCAAAGAGCTGGAAGCAACATGCTCTGGGGCCCAACACGCCCTTTGGAAACAAGCCTGCACGTTGTACATTTCAGAGCAGAAGTTCTACTTAAGCCAGATCAGGCCTGGGAAGAAACTGCGTTTCACAGGCCTTTGTAAGACTCGTTCCCTGTAGGCTGTAAAACACCAGTGCAGAGCAAGTTGTTTCTTAGCTGCCCAAAGAGGTGGAAGCCCCACGCTGTGGGGCCTGTCTGCCCTTGAGGAGTCAGGGCAGGACTTTGAGCCTTGCAACTCTAGGCCGATGTAGGACACGGCATAGCAGCAGTTCTACCTCAGCGAGATAAGGCCTGCAAGGAAACTGTATTTCTCAGGCCTTTGCAAGAGATGTTCCCGGTCGGCTGTAAGACAGGTCTGCAGAGCGAGTAGTTTCTTAGCTTCCCAAAGAGCTGGAAGCAAGATGCTTTGGGGCCCAACTCGCCCTTTGGAAAGAAGACTGGGGGTTGTGCCTCTCAGCTCCAGGGCAATTTAGCACACCCAGAGCAGAAGTTCTACTTCAGCCAGATCAGGCCTGCAAACAAACTGCGTTTCACCGGCCCTTGTAAGAGATGTTCCCGGTAGGCTGTAAGTGCACTGTGCAGAGCGAGTTGTTTCTTAGCTTCCCAAAGAGCTGGAAGCAAGATGCTTTGGGGCCCAACTCGCCCTTTGGAAAGAAGCCTGCACGTTGTGCCTTTCAGCTCTAGGGCCATGTGACACACCCAGAGCAGAAGTTCTACTTCAGCCAGATCAGGGCTGGGAAGAAACTGCGTTTAACAGGCCTTTGGAAGAGATGTTCCCGGTAGGCTGTAAGAGCACTGTGCTGAGCCAGTTGTTTCTTAGCTGCCGAAAGAGCTGGAAGCTGGACCTGAGGGACTTGTCTACCCTTGTGGAAACAAGGCCGGACTTTGTGCCTTGCAGCTCTAGCACCATGTAGGACCCGGCAGAGCAGAAGTTCTACTTCAGCCAGATCAGGGCTGGGAAGAAACTGCGTTTCACAGGCCTTTGTAAGACTCGTTCCCTGTAGGCTGTAAAACACCAGTGCAGAGCAAGTTGTTTCTTAGCTGCCCAAAGAGGTGGAAGCCCCACGCTGTGGGGCCTGTCTGCCCTTGAGGAGTCAAGGCAGGACTTTGAGCCTTGCAACTCTAGGCCGATGAAGGACACGGCATAGCAGCAGTTCTACCTCAGCGAGATAAGGCCTGCAAGGAAACTGTATTTCTCAGGCCTTTGCAAGAGATGTTCCCGGTTGGCTGTAAGAGAGGTCTGCAGAGCGAGTTGTTTCTTAGCTTCCCAAAGAGCTGGAAGCAAGATGCTTTGGGGCCCAACTCGCCCTTTGGAAAGAAGACTGGGGGTTGTGCCTCTCAGGTCCAGGGCAATTTAGCACACCCAGAGCAGAAGTTCTACTTCAGCCAGATCAGGCCTGCAAAAAAACTGCCTTTCACAGGCCTTTGTAAGACATGTTCCCGGTAGGCTGTAAGAGCACTGTGCAGAGCGAGTTGTTTCTTAGCTTCCCAAAGAGCTGGAAGCAAGATTCTTTGGGGCCCAACTCGCTTTTTGGAAAGGAGACTGCGGGTTGTGCCTTTCAGCTCCAGGGCAATGTAGCACACCCAGAGCAGAAGTTCTACTTCAGCCAGATCAGGCCTGCAAAGAAACTGCCTTTCACAGGCCTTTGGAAGAGATGTTCCCTGTAGGCTGTAAGAGCACTGTGCAGAGCGAGTTGTTTCTTCGCTTCCCAAAGAGCTGGAAGCAACATGCTCTGGGGCCCAACACGCCCTTTGGAAAGAAGCCAGCACGTTGTGCCTCTCAGCTCTAGGGCAATGTGGCACACCCAGAGCAGAAGTTCTACTTCAGCCACATCAGGCCTGCAAAGAAACTGCGTTTCACAGGCCTTTGTAAGACATGTTCTAGGTAGGCTGGAAGAGCCCTGTGCACAGCAAGCTGTTTCTTAGCTGCTCCAAGAGCTGGAAGCTGGACGCTGAGGTGCTAGTCTCCCCTTGGGGAAACAAGGCAGGACTTTGTGCCTTGCATCTCTAGGGCAAGGTTGCACACGGCAGAGCAGAAGTTCTACTTCAGCCAGATCAGGGCTGGGAAGGAACTGCGTTTCACAGTCCGTTTTAAGACATGTTCCGGTAGCTGTAAGAGCCCTATGCAGAGCGAGTTGTTTCTTAGCAGCCGAAAGATCTGGATGCTGGACTTGAGGGACTTGTCTACCCTTGTGGAATCAAGGCAGGACTTTGTGCCTTGCAGCTCTAGCGCCATGTAGGACCCAGCAGAGCAGAAGTTCTACTTCAGCCAGGCCAGGCCTGCAAAGAAACTGCCTTTCACAGGCCTTTGTAAGAGATGATCCCGGTAGGCTGTAAGAGCACTGTGCAGAGCGAGTTGTTTCTTCACTTCCCAAAGAGCTGGAAGCAAGAGGCTCTGGGGCCCAACTCGCCCTTTGGAAAGAAGCTTGCACGTTGTGCCTTTCAGCTCTAGGGCCATGTGACACACCCAGAGCAGAAGTTCTACTTCAGCCAGATCAGGCCTGCAAAGAAACTGCCTTTCACAGGCCTTTGTAAGACATGTTCCCCGGAGGCTGTAAGAGCACTGTGCAGAGCGAGTTGTTTCTTAGCTTCCCAAAGAGCTGGAAGCAAGATGCTTTGGGGCCCAACTCGCCCTTTGGAAACAAGCCTGCACGTTGTACATTTCAGCTCTAGGGCCAGGTGGCACACCCAGAGCAGAAGTTCTACTTCAGCCAGATTAGGCCTGCAAAGAAACTGCGTTTCACAGGCCTTTGTAAGAGATGTTACCGGTAGGCTGTAAGAGCACTGTGCAGAGCGAGTTGTTTCTTCGCTTCCCAAAGAGCTGGAAGCAAGATGCTCTGGGGCCCAACTCGCTTTGTGGAAAGGAGAGTGCACGTTGTGCCTTTCAGCTCTAGGACAATGTAGCACACCCAGAGCAGAAGTTCTACTTCAGCCAGATCAGGCCTGCAAAGAAACTGCCTTTCACAGGCCTTTGGAAGAGATGTTCCCTGTAGGCTGTAAGAGCACTGTGCAGAGCGAGTTGTTTCTTCGCTTCCCAAAGAGCTGGAAGCAACATGCTCTGGGGCCCAACACGCCCTTTGGAAAGAAGCCAGCACGTTGTGCCTCTCAGCTCTAGGGCAATGTGGCACACCCAGAGCAGAAGTTCTACTTCAGCCACATCAGGCCTGCAAAGAAACTGCGTTTCACAGGCCTTTGTAAGACATGTTCTAGGTAGGCTGGAAGAGCCCTGTGCACAGCAAGCTGTTTCTTAGCTGCTCCAAGAGCTGGAAGCTGGACGCTGAGGTGCTAGTCTCCCCTTGGGGAAACAAGGCAGGACTTTGTGCCTTGCATCTCTAGGGCCATGTTGCACACGGCAGAGCAGAAGTTCTACTTCAGCCAGATCAGGGCTGGGAAGGAACTGCGTTTCACAGTCCGTTTTAAGACATGTTCCCGCTAGGCTGTAAGAGCCCTATGCAGAGCGAGTTGTTTCTTAGCAGCCGAAAGAGCTGGATGCTGGACTTGAGGGACTTGTCTACCCTTGTGGAATCAAGGCAGGACTTTGTGCCTTGCAGCTCTAGCGCCATGTAGGACCCGGCAGAGCAGAAGTTCTACTTCAGCCAGATCAGGCCTGCAAAGAAATTGCGTTTCACAGGCCTTTGTAAGAGATGTTCCCTGCTGTCTGTAAGAGCACTGGGCAGAGCGAATTGTTTCTCAGCTTCCCAAAGAGCTGGAATCAAGATGCTTTGGGTCCCAACTCGCCCTTTGGAAAGAAGCCTGCACGTTGTGCCTTTCAGCTCTAGGGCCATGTGACACACCCAGAGCAGAAGTTCTACTTAAGCCAGATCAGGCCTGCAAAGAAACTGCGTTTAACAGGCCTTTGGAAGAGATGTTCCCGGTAGGCTGTAAGAGCACTATGCAGAGCGAATTGTTTCTTAGCTTCCCAAAGAGCTGGAAGCAAGATGCTTTGGGGCCCAACTCGCCCTTTGGAAACAAGCCTGCACGTTGTACATTTCAGCTCTAGGGCCATGTGGCACACCCAGAGCAGAAGTTCTACTTCAGCCAGATCAGGGCTGGGAAGAAACTGCGTTTCACAGTCCGTTCTAAGACATGTTCCCGTTAGGCTGTAAGAGCCCTATGCAGAGCGAGTTGTTTCTTAGCTGCCGAAAGAGCTAGATGCTGGACTTGAGGGACTTGTCTACCCTTGTGGAATCAAGGCAGGACTTTGTGCCTTGCAGCTCTAGCGCCATGTAGGACACAGCAGAGCAGAAGTTCTACTTAAGCCAGATCAGGGCTGGGAAGAAACTGCGTTTCACAGGCCTTTGTAAGACTCGTTCCCTGTAGGCTGTAAAACACCAGTGCAGAGCAAGTTGTTTCTTAGCTGCCCAGAGAGGTGGAAGCCCCACGCTGTGGGGCCTGTCTGCCCTTGAGGAGTCAAGGCATGGCTTTGAGCCTTGCAACTCTAGGCCGATGTAGGACACGGCATAGCAGCAGTTCTACCTCAGCGAGATAAGGCCTGCAAGGAAACTGTATTTCTCAGGCCTTTGGAAGACATGTTCCCGGTAGGCTGTAAGAGCACTGTGCAGAGCGAGTTGTTTCTTATCTTCCCAAAGAGCTGGAAGCAAGATGCTTTGGGGCCCAACTCGCCCTTTGGAAAGAAGACTGCGGGTTGTGCCTTTCAGTTCCAGGGCAATGTAGCACACCCAGAGCAGAAGTTCTACTTAAGCCAGATCAGGCCTGCAAACAAACTGCGTTTCACAGGCCTTTGTAAGTGATGTTCCCGGTAGGCTGTAAGAGCACTGTGCAGAGCGAGTTGTTTCTTCGCTTCCCAAAGAGCTGGAAGCAAGATGCTCTGGGGCCCAACTCGCCCTTTGGAAAGAAGCCTGCACGTTGTGCCTTTCAGCTCTAGGGCAATGTGGCACACCCAGAGCAGAAGTTCTACTTCAGCCACATCAGGCCTGCAAAGAAACTGCGTTTCACAGGCCTTTGTAAGACATGGTCCAGGTAGGCTGGAAGAGCCCTGTGCACAGCAAGCTGTTTCTTAGCTGCTCCAAGAGCTGGAAGCTGGACGCTGAGGTACTAGTCTCCCCTTGGGGAAACAAGGCAGGACTTTGTGCCTTGCATCTCTAGGGCCATGTTGCACACGGCAGAGCAGAAGTTCTACTTCAGCCAGATTAGGCCTGCAAAGAAACTGCGTTTCACAGGCCTTTGTAAGAGATGTTACCGGTAGGCTGTAAGAGCACTGTGCAGAGTGAGCTGTTTCTTCGCTTCCCAAAGAGCTGGAAGCAAGATGCTCTGGGGCCCAACTCGCCCTTTGGAAAGAAGCCTGCACGTTGTGCCTTTCAGCTCTAGGGCAATGTGGCACACCCAGAGCAGAAGTTCTACTTCAGCCAGATCAGGCCTGCAAAGAAACTGCGTTTCACAGGCCTTTGTAAGAGATGTTCCCTGTAGGCTGTAAGAGCACTGGGCAGAGCGAATTGTTTCTCAGCTTCCCAAAGAGCTGGAATCAAGATGCTTTGGGTCCCAACTCGCCCTTTGGAAAGAAGCCTGCACGTTGTGCCTTTCAGCTCTAGGGCCATGTGACACACCCAGAGCAGAAGTTCTACTTCAGCCAGATCAGGGCTGGGAAGAAACTGCGTTTAACAGGCTTTTGGAAGACATGTTCACGGTAGGCTGTAAGAGCACTGTGCTGAGCCAGTTGTTTCTTAGCTGCCGAAAGAGCTGGAAGCTGGACCTGAGGGACTTGTCTACCCTTGTGGAAACAAGGCCGGACTTTGTGCCTTGCAGCTCTAGCGCCATGAAGGACCCGGCAGAGCAGAAGTTCTACTTCAGCCAGATCAGGGCTGGGAAGAAACTGCGTTTCACAGGCCTTTGTAAGACTCGTTCCCTGTAGGCTGTAAAACACCAGTGCAGAGCAAGTTGTTTCTTAGCTGCCCAAAGAGGTGGAAGCCCCACGCTGTGGGGCCTGTCTGCCCTTGAGGAGTCAAGGCAGGACTTTGAGCCTTGCAACTCTAGGCCGATGAAGGACACGGCATAGCAGCAGTTCTACCTCAGCGAGATAAGGCCTGCAAGGAAACTGTATTTCTCAGGCCTTTGTAAGAGATGTTCCCGGTTGGCTGTAAGAGAGGTCTGCAGAGCGAGTTGTTTCTTGGCTTCCCAAAGAGCTGGAAGCAAGATGCTTTGGGGCCCAACTCGCCCTTTGGAAACAAGCCTGCACGTTGTACATTTCAGCTCTAGGGCCAGGTGGCACACCCAGAGCAGAAGTTCTACTTCAGCCAGATTTGGCCTGCAAAGAAACTGCGTTTCACAGGCCTTTGTAAGAGATGTTACCGGTAGGCTGTAAGAGCACTGTGCAGAGCGAGTTGTTTCTTCGCTTCCCAAAGAGCTGGAAGCAAGATGCTCTGGGGCCCAACTCGCCCTTTGGAAAGAAGCCTGCACGTTGTGCCTTTCAGCTCTAGGGCAATGTGGCACACCCAGAGCAGAAGTTCTACTTCAGCCAGATCAGGCCTGCAAAGAAACTGCGTTTCACAGGCCTTTATACGACATGTTCCCGGTAGGCTGTAAGAGCACTGTGCAGAGCGAGTTGTTTCTTAGCTTCCCAAAGAGCTGGAAGCAAGATGCTTTGGGGCCCAACTCGCCCTTTGGAAAGAAGACTGCGGGTTGTGCCTTTCAGTTCCAGGGCAATGTAGCACACCCAGAGCAGAAGTTCTACTTAAGCCAGATCAGGCCTGCAAACAAACTGCGTTTCACAGGCCTTTGTAAGTGATGTTCCCGGTAGGCTGTAAGAGCACTGTGCAGAGCGAGTTGTTTCTTCGCTTCCCAAAGAGCTGGAAGCAAGATGCTCTGGGGCCCAACTCGCCCTTTGGAAAGAAGCCTGCACGTTGTGCCTTTCAGCTCTAGGGCAATGTGGCACACCCAGAGCAGAAGTTCTACTTCAGCCACATCAGGCCTGCAAAGAAACTGCGTTTCACAGGCCTTTGTAAGACATGGTCCAGGTAGGCTGGAAGAGCCCTGTGCACAGCAAGCTGTTTCTTAGCTGCTCCAAGAGCTGGAAGCTGGACGCTGAGGTACTAGTCTCCCCTTGGGGAAACAAGGCAGGACTTTGTGCCTTGCATCTCTAGGGCCATGTTGCACACGGCAGAGCAGAAGTTCTACTTCAGCCAGATTAGGCCTGCAAAGAAACTGCGTTTCACAGGCCTTTGTAAGAGATGTTACCGGTAGGCTGTAAGAGCACTGTGCAGAGTGAGCTGTTTCTTCGCTTCCCAAAGAGCTGGAAGCAAGATGCTCTGGGGCCCAACTCGCCCTTTGGAAAGAAGCCTGCACGTTGTGCCTTTCAGCTCTAGGGCAATGTGGCACACCCAGAGCAGAAGTTCTACTTCAGCCAGATCAGGCCTGCAAAGAAACTGCGTTTCACAGGCCTTTGTAAGAGATGTTCCCTGTAGGCTGTAAGAGCACTGGGCAGAGCGAATTGTTTCTCAGCTTCCCAAAGAGCTGGAATCAAGATGCTTTGGGTCCCAACTCGCCCTTTGGAAAGAAGCCTGCACGTTGTGCCTTTCAGCTCTAGGGCCATGTGACACACCCAGAGCAGAAGTTCTACTTCAGCCAGATCAGGGCTGGGAAGAAACTGCGTTTAACAGGCTTTTGGAAGACATGTTCACGGTAGGCTGTAAGAGCACTGTGCTGAGCCAGTTGTTTCTTAGCTGCCGAAAGAGCTGGAAGCTGGACCTGAGGGACTTGTCTACCCTTGTGGAAACAAGGCCGGACTTTGTGCCTTGCAGCTCTAGCGCCATGAAGGACCCGGCAGAGCAGAAGTTCTACTTCAGCCAGATCAGGGCTGGGAAGAAACTGCGTTTCACAGGCCTTTGTAAGACTCGTTCCCTGTAGGCTGTAAAACACCAGTGCAGAGCAAGTTGTTTCTTAGCTGCCCAAAGAGGTGGAAGCCCCACGCTGTGGGGCCTGTCTGCCCTTGAGGAGTCAAGGCAGGACTTTGAGCCTTGCAACTCTAGGCCGATGAAGGACACGGCATAGCAGCAGTTCTACCTCAGCGAGATAAGGCCTGCAAGGAAACTGTATTTCTCAGGCCTTTGTAAGAGATGTTCCCGGTTGGCTGTAAGAGAGGTCTGCAGAGCGAGTTGTTTCTTGGCTTCCCAAAGAGCTGGAAGCAAGATGCTTTGGGGCCCAACTCGCCCTTTGGAAACAAGCCTGCACGTTGTACATTTCAGCTCTAGGGCCAGGTGGCACACCCAGAGCAGAAGTTCTACTTCAGCCAGATTTGGCCTGCAAAGAAACTGCGTTTCACAGGCCTTTGTAAGAGATGTTACCGGTAGGCTGTAAGAGCACTGTGCAGAGCGAGTTGTTTCTTCGCTTCCCAAAGAGCTGGAAGCAAGATGCTCTGGGGCCCAACTCGCCCTTTGGAAAGAAGCCTGCACGTTGTGCCTTTCAGCTCTAGGGCAATGTGGCACACCCAGAGCAGAAGTTCTACTTCAGCCAGATCAGGCCTGCAAAGAAACTGCGTTTCACAGGCCTTTATACGACATGTTCCCGGTAGGCTGTAAGAGCACTGTGCAGAGCGAGTTGTTTCTTAGCTTCCCAAAGAGCTGGAAGCAAGATTCTTTGGGGCCCAACTCGCTTTGTGGAAAGGAGAGTGCACGTTGTGCCTTTCAGCTCTAGGACAATGTAGCACACCCAGAGCAGAAGTTCTACTTCAGGCAAATCATGCCTGCAAAGAAACTGCGATTCACAGACCTTTGTAAGAGATGTTCCCTGTAGGCTGTAAGAGCACTGTGCAGAGCGAGTTGTTTCTTAGCTTCCCAAAGAGCTGGAAGCAAGATGCTTTGGGGCCCAACTCGCCCTTTGGAAAGAAGACTGCGGGTTGTGCCTTTCAGTTCCAGGGCAATGTAGCACACCCAGAGCAGAAGTTCTACTTAAGCCAGATCAGGCCTGCAAACAAACTGCGTTTCACAGGCCTTTGTAAGTGATGTTCCCGGTAGGCTGTAAGAGCACTGTGCAGAGCGAGTTGTTTCTTCGCTTCCCAAAGAGCTGGAAGCAAGATGCTCTGGGGCCCAACTCGCCCTTTGGAAAGAAGCCTGCACGTTGTGCCTTTCAGCTCTAGGGCAATGTGGCACACCCAGAGCAGAAGTTCTACTTCAGCCACATCAGGCCTGCAAAGAAACTGCGTTTCACAGGCCTTTGTAAGACATGGTCCAGGTAGGCTGGAAGAGCCCTGTGCACAGCAAGCTGTTTCTTAGCTGCTCCAAGAGCTGGAAGCTGGACGCTGAGGTACTAGTCTCCCCTTGGGGAAACAAGGCAGGACTTTGTGCCTTGCATCTCTAGGGCCATGTTGCACACGGCAGAGCAGAAGTTCTACTTCAGCCAGATTAGGCCTGCAAAGAAACTGCGTTTCACAGGCCTTTGTAAGAGATGTTACCGGTAGGCTGTAAGAGCACTGTGCAGAGTGAGCTGTTTCTTCGCTTCCCAAAGAGCTGGAAGCAAGATGCTCTGGGGCCCAACTCGCCCTTTGGAAAGAAGCCTGCACGTTGTGCCTTTCAGCTCTAGGGCAATGTGGCACACCCAGAGCAGAAGTTCTACTTCAGCCAGATCAGGCCTGCAAAGAAACTGCGTTTCACAGGCCTTTGGAAGACATGTTCCTGGTAGGCTGTAAGAGCACTGTGCAGAGCGAGTTGTTTCTTAGCTTCCCAAAGAGCTGGAAGCAAGATGCTGTGGGGCCCAACTCGCCCTTTGGAAAGAAGCCTGCACGTTGTGCCTTTCAGCTCTAGGGCAAAGTAGCACACCCAGAGCAGAAGTCCTACTTCAGCCAGATCAGGCCTGCAAAGAAACTGCGTTTCACAGGCCTTTGGAAGAGATGTTCCCACTAGGCTGTAAGAGCACTGTGCAGAGCGAGTTGTTCTTAGCTTCCCAAAGAGCTGGAAGCAAGATGCTGTGGGGCCCAACTCGCCCTTTGGAAAGAAGCCTGCACGTTGTGCCTTTCAGCTCTAGGGCAAAGTAGCACACCCAGAGCAGAAGTCCTACTTCAGCCAGATCAGGCCTGCAAAGAAACTGCGTTTCACAGGCCTTTGGAAGACATGTTCCTGGTAGGCTGTAAGAGCACTGTGCAGAGCGAGATGTTTCTTAGCTTCCCAAAGAGCTGGAAGCAAGATGCTGTGGGGCCCAACTCGCCCTTTGGAAAGAAGCCTGCACGTTGTGCCTTTCAGCTCTAGGGCAAAGTAGCACACCCAGAGCAGAAGTCCTACTTCAGCCAGATCAGGCCTGCAAAGAAACTGCGTTTCACAGGCCTTTGGAAGAGAGGTTCCCACTAGGCTGTAAGAGCACTGTGCAGAGCGAGTTGTTTCTTAGCTTCCCAAAGAGCTGGAAGCAAGATGCTGTGGGGCCCAACTCGCCCTTTGGAAAGAAGCCTGCACGTTGTGCCTTTCAGCTCTAGGGCAAAGTAGCACACCCAGAGCAGAAGTGCTACTTCAGCCAGATCAGGCCTGCAAAGAAACTGGGTTTCACAGGCCTTTGGAACACATGTTCCCGGTAGGCTGTAAGAGCACTGTGCAGAGCGAGTTGTTTCTTAGCTTCCCAAAGAGCTGGAAGCAAGATGCTGTGGGGCCCAACTCGCCCTTTGGAAAGAAGCCTGCACGTTGTGCCTTTCAGCTCTAGGGCAAAGTAGCACACCCAGAGCAGAAGTCCTACTTCAGCCAGATCAGGCCTGCAAAGAAACTGCGTTTCACAGGCCTTTGGAAGAGAGGTTCCCACTAGGCTGTAAGAGCACTGTGCAGAGCGAGTTGTTTCTTAGCTTCCCAAAGAGCTGGAAGCAAGATGCTGTGGGGCCCAACTCGCCCTTTGGAAAGAAGCCTGCACGTTGTGCCTTTCAGCTCTAGGGCAAAGTAGCACACCCAGAGCAGAAGTCCTACTTCAGCCAGATCAGGCCTGCAAAGAAACTGCGTTTCACAGGCCTTTGGAAGAGATGTTCCCACTAGGCTGTAAGAGCACTGTGCAGAGCGAGTTGTTTCTTAGCTTCCCAAAGAGCTGGAAGCAAGATGCTGTGGGGCCCAACTCGCCCTTTGGAAAGAAGCCTGCACGTTGTGTCTTTCAGCTCTATGGCAAAGTAGCACACCCAGAGCAGAAGTCCTACTTCAGCCAGATCAAGCCTGCAAAGAAACTGCGTTTCACAGGCCTTTGGAAGAGATGTTCCCGGTAGGCTGTAAGAGCACTGTGCAGAGCGAGTTGTTTCTTAGCTTCCCAAAGAGCTGGAAGCAAGATGCTGTGGGGCCCAACTCGCCCTTTGGAAAGAAGCCTGCACGTTGTGCCTTTCAGCTCTAGGGCAAAGTAGCACACCCAGAGCAGAAGTCCTACTTCAGCCAGATCAGGCCTGCAAAGAAACTGCGTTTCACAGGCCTTTGGAAGAGATGTTCCCGGTAGGCTGTAAGAGCACTGTGCAGAGCGAGTTGTTTCTTAGCTTCACAAAGAGCTGGAAGCAAGATGCCGTGGGGCCCAACTCGCCCTTTATAAAGAAGCCTGCACGTTGTGCTTTTCAGCTCTGGGGCAAAGTAGCACACCCAGAGCAGAAGTGCTACTTCAGCCAGATCAGGCCTGCAAAGAAACTGCGTTTCACAGGCCTTTGGAAGAGATGTTCCCACTAGGCTGTAAGAGCACTGTGCAGAGCGAGTTGTTTCTTAGCTTCCCAAAGAGCTGGAAGCAAGATGCTGTGGGGCCCAACTCGCCCTTTGGAAAGAAGCCTGCACGTTGTGCCTTTCAGCTCTAGGGCAAAGTAGCACACCCAGAGCAGAAGTCCTACTTCAGCCAGATCAGGCCTGCAAAGAAACTGCGTTTCACAGGCCTTTGGAAGAGATGTTCCCGGTAGGCTGTAAGAGCGCTGTGCAGAGAGAGTGGTTTCTTATCTTCCCAAAGAGCTGGAAGCAAGATGCTGTGGGGCCCAACTCGCCCTTTGGAAAGAAGCCTGCACGTTGTGCCTTTCAGCTCTAGGGCAAAGTAGCACACCCAGAGCAGAAGTCCTACTTCAGCCAGATCAGGCCTGCAAAGAAACTGCGTTTCACAGGCCTTTGGAAGACATGTTCCCACTAGGCTGTAAGAGCACTGTGCAGAGCGAGTTGTTTCTTAGCTTCCCAAAGAGCTGGAAGCAAGATGCTTTGGGGCCCAACTCGCCCTTTGGAAAGAAGACTGCGTGTTGTGCCTCTCAGCTCCAGGGCAATTTAGCACACCCAGAGCAGAAGTTCTACTTCAGCCAGATCTGGCCTGCAAACAAACTGCGTTTCACAGGCCTTTGTAAGAGATGTTCCCGGTAGGCTGTAAGAGCACTGTGTAGAGCGAGTTGTTTCTTAGCTTCCCAAAGAGCTGGAAGCAAGATGCTTTGGGGCCCAACTCGCCCTTTGGAAACAAGCCTGCACCTTGTACCTTTCAGCTCTAGTGCCAGGTGGCACACCCAGAGCAGAAGTTCTACTTCAGCCAGATTTGGCCTGCAAAGAAACTGCGTTTCACAGGCCTTTGTAAGAGATGTTACCGGTAGGCTGTAAGAGCACTGTGCAGAGCGAGTTGTTTCTTCGCTTCCCAAAGAGCTGGAAGCAAGATGCTCTGGGGCCCAACTCGCCCTTTGGAAAGAAGCCTGCACGTTGTGCCTTTCAGCTCTAGGGCAATGTGGCACACCCAGAGCAGAAGTTCTACTTCAGCCAGATCAGGCCTGCAAAGAAACTGCGTTTCACAGGCCTTTGGAAGAGATGTTCCAGGTAGGCTGTAAGAGCACTGTGCAGAGCGAGTTGTTTCTTAGCTTCCCAAAGAGCTGGAAACAAGATGCTCTGGGGCCCAACTCGCCCTTTGGAAACAAGCCTGCACGTTGTACCTTTCAGCTCTAGTGCCAGGTGGCACACCCAGAGCAAGAGTTCTACTTCAGCCAGATTTGGCCTGCAAAGAAACTGCGTTTCACAGGCCTTTGTAAGAGATGTTCCCGGTAGGCTGTAAGAGCACTGTGCAGAGCGAGTTGTTTCTTCGCTTCCCAAAGAGCTGGAAGCAAGATGCTCTGGGGCCCAACTCGCCCTTTGGAAAGAAGCCTGCACGTTGTGCCTTTCAGCTCTAGGGCAATGTGGCACACCCAGAGCAGAAGTTCTACTTCAGCCAGATCAGGCCTGCAAACAAACTGCGTTTCACAGGCCTTTGTAAGAGATGTTCCCGGTAGGCTGTAAGTGCACTGTGCAGAGCGAGTTGTTTCTTAGCTTCCCAAAGAGCTGGAAGCAAGATGCTTTGGGGCCCAACTCGCCCTTTGGAAAGAAGACTGCGTGTTGTGCCTCTCAGCTCCAGGGCAATTTAGCACACCCAGAGCAGAAGTTCTACTTCAGCCAGATCTGGCCTGCAAACAAACTGCGTTTCACAGGCCTTTGTAAGAGATGTTCCCGGTAGGCTGTAAGAGCACTGTGTAGAGCGAGTTGTTTCTTAGCTTCCCAAAGAGCTGGAAGCAAGATGCTTTGGGGCCCAACTCGCCCTTTGGAAACAAGCCTGCACCTTTTACCTTTCAGCTCTAGGGCAATGTGGCACACCCAGAGCAGAAGTTCTACTTCAGCCAGATCAGGCCTGCAAAGAAACTGCCTTTCACAGGCCTTTGTAAGACATGTTCCCGGGAGGCTGTAAGAGCACTGTGCAGAGCGAGCTGTTTCTTCGCTTCCCAAAGAGCTGGAAGCAAGATGCTCTGGGGCCCAACACGCCCTTTGGAAAGAAGCCTGCACGTTGAGCCTTTCAGCTCTAGGGCAATGTGGCACACCCAGAGCAGAAGTTCTACTTCAGCCACATCAGGCCTGCAAAGAAACTGCGTTTCACAGGCCTTTGTAAGACATGTTCTAGGTAGGCTCGAAGAGCCCTGTGCACAGCAAGCTGTTTCTTACCTGCTCGAAGAGCTGGAAGCTGGACGCTGAGGTACTAGTCTCCCCTTGGGGAAACAAGGCAGGACTTGGTGCCTTGCATCTCTAGGGCCATGTTGCACACGGCAGAGCAGAAGTTCTACTTCAGCCAGATCAGGGCTGGGAAGAAACTGCGTTTCACAGTCCGTTTTAAGACATGTTCCCGGTAGGCTGTAAGAGCCCTATGCAGAGCGAGTTGTTTCTTAGCTGCCGAAAGAGCTGGATGCTTTACTTGAGGGACTTGTCTACCCTTGTGGAATCAAGGCAGGACTTTGTGCCTTGCAGCTCTAGCGCCATGTAGGACCCGGCAGAGCAGAAGTTCTACTTCAGCCAGATCAGGCCTGCAAAGAAATTGCGTTTCACAGGCATTGGAAGAGATGTTCCCTGTAGGCTATAAGAGCACTGGGCAGAGCGAATTGTTTCTCAGCTTCCCAAAGAGCTGGAAGCAAGATGCTTTGGGTCCCAACTCGCCCTTTGGAAAGAAGCCTGCACGTTGTGCCTTTCAGCTCTAGGGCCATGTGACACACCCAGAGCAGAAGTTCTACTTCAGCCAGATCAGGCCTGCAAAGAAACTGCGTTTAACAGGCCTTTGGAAGAGATGTTCCCGGTAGGCTGTAAGAGCACTATGCAGAGCGAATTGTTTCTTAGCTTCCCAAAGAGCTGGAAGCAAGATGCTTTGGGGCCCAACTCGCCCTTTGGAAACAAGCCTGCACGTTGTACATTTCAGCTCTAGGGCCATGTGGCACACCCAGAGCAGAAGTTCTACTTCAGCCAGATCAGGGCTGGGAAGAAACTGCGTTTCACTGTCCGTTTTAAGACATGTTCCCGGTAGGCTGTAAGAGCCCTATGCAGAGCGAGTTGTCTCTTAGCTGCTGAAAGAGCTGGATGCTGGACTTGAGGGACTTGTCTACCCTTGTGGAATCAAGGCAGGACTTTGTGCCTTGCAGCTCTAGCGCCATGTAGGACCCGGCAGAGCAGAAGTTCTACTTAAGCCAGATCAGGCCTGGGAAGAAACTGCGTTTCACAGGCCTTTGTAAGACTCGTTCCCTGTAGGCTGTAAAACACCAGTGCAGAGCAAGTTGTTTCTTAGCTGCCCAAAGAGGTGGAAGACCCACGCTGTGGGGCCTGTCTGCCCTTGAGGAGTCAGGGCAGGACTTTGAGCCTTGAAACTCTAGGCCGATGTAGGACACGGCATAGCAGCAGTTCTACCTCAGCGAGATAAGGCCTGCAAAGAAAATGCGTTTCTCAGGCCTTTGGAAGACATGTTCCCGGTAGGCTGTAAGAGCACTGTGCAGAGCGAGTTGTTTCTTAGCTTCCCAAAGAGCTGGAAGCAAGATGCTGTGGGGCCCAACTCGCCCTTTGGAAAGAAGCCTGCACGTTGTGCCTTTCAGCTCTAGGGCAAAGTAGCACACCCAGAGCAGAAGTCCTACTTCAGCCAGATCAGGCCTGCAAAGAAACTGCGTTTCACAGGCCTTTGGAAGAGATGTTCCCGGTAGGCTGTAAGAGCACTGTGCAGAGCGAGTTGTTTCTTAGCTTCCCTAAGAGCTGGAAGCAAGATGCTGTGGGGCCCAACTCGCCCTTTGGAAAGAAGCCTGCACGTTGTGCCTTTCAGCTCTAGGGCAAAGTAGCACACCCAGAGCAGAAGTCCTACTTCAGCCAGATCAGGCCTGCAAAGAAACTGCGTTTCACAGGCCTTTGGAAGAGATGTTCCCACTAGGCTGTAAGAGCACTGTGCAGAGCGAGTTGTTTCTTAGCTTCCCAAAGAGCTGGAAGCAAGATGCTGTGGGGCCCAACTCGCCCTTTGGAAAGAAGCCAGCACATTGTGCCTTTCAGCTCTAGGGCAAAGTAGCACACCCAGAGCAGAAGTGCTACTTCAGCCAGATCAGGCCTGCAAAGAAACTGGGTTTCACAGGCCTTTGGAAGAGATGTTCCCGGTAGGCTGTAAGAGCACTGTGCAGAGCGAGTTGTTTCTTAGCTTCCCAAAGAGCTGGAAGCAAGATGCTGTGGGGCCCAACTCGCCCTTTGGAAAGAAGCCTGCACGTTGTGCCTTTCAGCTCTAGGGCAAAGTAGCACACCCAGAGCAGAAGTCCTACTTCAGCCAGATCAGGCCTGCAAAGAAACTGCGTTTCACAGGCCTTTGGAAGAGATGTTCCCGGTAGGCTGTAAGAGCACTGTGCAGAGCGAGTTGTTTCTTAGCTTCCCAAAGAGCTGGAAGCAAGATGCTGTGGGGCCCAACTCGCCCTTTGGAAAGAAGCCTGCACGTTGTGCCTTTCAGCTCTAGGGCAAAGTAGCACACCCAGAGCAGAAGTCCTACTTCAGCCAGATCAGGCCTGCAAAGAAACTGCGTTTCACAGGCCTTTCGAAGTGATGTTCCCCGTAGGCTGTAAGAGCACTGTGCAGAGCGAGTTGTTTCTTAGCTTCCCAAAGAGCTGGAAGCAAGATGCTGTGGGGCCCAACTCGCCCTTTGGAAAGAAGCCTGCACGTTGTGCCTTTCAGCTCTAGGGCAAAGTAGCACACCCAGAGCAGAAGTCCTACTTCATCCAGATCAGGCCTGCAAAGAAACTGCGTTTCACAGGCATTTGGAAGACATGTTCCTGGTAAGCTGTAAGAGCACTGTGCAGAGCGAGTTGTTTCATAGCTTCCCAAAGAGCTGGAAGCAAGATGCTGTGGGGCCCAACTCGCCCTTTGGAAAGAAGCCTGCACGTTGTGCCTTTCAGCTCTAGGGCAAAGTAGCACACCCAGAGCAGAAGTCCTACTTCAGCCAGATCAGGCCTGCAAAGAAACTGCGTTTCACAGGCCTTTGGAAGAGAGGTTCCCACTAGGCTGTAAGAGCACTGTGCAGAGCGAGTTGTTTCTTAGCTTCCCAAAGAGCTGGAAGCAAGATGCTGTGGGGCCCAACTCGCCCTTTGGAAAGAAGCCTGCACGTTGTGCCTTTCAGCTCTAGGGCAAAGTAGCACACCCAGAGCAGAAGTCCTACTTCAGCCAGATCAGGCCTGCAAAGAAACTGCGTTTCACAGGCCTTTGGAAGAGATGTTCCCACTAGGCTGTAAGAGCACTGTGCAGAGCGAGTTGTTTCTTAGCTTCCCAAAGAGCTGGAAGCAAGATGCTGTGGGGCCCAACTCGCCCTTTGGAAAGAAGCCTGCACGTTGTGTCTTTCAGCTCTATGGCAAAGTAGCACACCCAGAGCAGAAGTCCTACTTCAGCCAGATCAAGCCTGCAAAGAAAATGCGTTTCACAGGCCTTTGGAAGAGATGTTCCCGGTAGGCTGTAAGAGCACTGTGCAGAGCGAGTTGTTTCTTAGCTTCCCAAAGAGCTGGAAGCAAGATGCTGTGGGGCCCAACTCGCCCTTTGGAAAGAAGCCTGCACGTTGTGCCTTTCAGCTCTAGGGCAAAGTAGCACACCCAGAGCAGAAGTCCTACTTCAGCCAGATCAGGCCTGCAAAGAAACTGCGTTTCACAGGCCTTTGGAAGAGATGTTCCCGGTAGGCTGTAAGAGCACTGTGCAGAGCGAGTTGTTTCTTCGCTTCCCAAAGAGCTGGAAGCAAGATGCCGTGGGGCCCAACTCGCCCTTTATAAAGAAGCCTGCACGTTGTGCTTTTCAGCTCTGGGGCAAAGTAGCACACCCAGAGCAGAAGTGCTACTTCAGCCAGATCAGGCCTGCAAAGAAACTGCGTTTCACAGGCCTTTGGAAGAGATGTTCCCACTAGGCTGTAAGAGCACTGTGCAGAGCGAGTTGTTTCTTAGCTTCCCAAAGAGCTGGAAGCAAGATGCTGTGGGGCCCAACTCGCCCTTTGGAAAGAAGCCTGCACGTTGTGCCTTTCAGCTCTAGGGCAAAGTAGCACACCCAGAGCAGAAGTCCTACTTCAGCCAGATCAGGCCTGCAAAGAAACTGCGTTTCACAGGCCTTTGGAAGACATGTTCCTGGTAGGCTGTAAGAGCACTGTGCAGAGCGAGATGTTTCTTAGCTTCCCAAAGAGCTGGAAGCAAGATGCTGTGGGGCCCAACTCGCCCTTTGGAAAGAAGCCTGCACGTTGTGCCTTTCAGCTCTAGGGCAAAGTAGCACACCCAGAGCAGAAGTCCTACTTCAGCCAGATCAGGCCTGCAAAGAAACTGCGTTTCACAGGCCTTTGGAAGAGAGGTTCCCACTAGGCTGTAAGAGCACTGTGCAGAGCGAGTTGTTTCTTAGCTTCCCAAAGAGCTGGAAGCAAGATGCTGTGGGGCCCAACTCGCCCTTTGGAAAGAAGCCTGCACGTTGTGCCTTTCAGCTCTAGGGCAAAGTAGCACACCCAGAGCAGAAGTGCTACTTCAGCCAGATCAGGCCTGCAAAGAAACTGCGTTTCACAGGCCTTTGGAAGAGATGTTCCCACTAGGCTGTAAGAGCACTGTGCAGAGCGAGTTGTTTCTTAGCTTCCCAAAGAGCTGGAAGCAAGATGCTGTGGGGCCCAACTCGCCCTTTGGAAAGAAGCCTGCACGTTGTGCCTTTCAGCTCTAGGGCAAAGTAGCACACCCAGAGCAGAAGTCCTACTTCAGCCAGATCAGGCCTGCAAAGAAACTGCGTTTCACAGTCCTTTGGAAGAGATGTTCCCGGTAGGCTGTAAGAGCGCTGTGCAGAGAGAGTGGTTTCTTATCTTCCCAAAGAGCTGGAAGCAAGATGCTGTGGGGCCCAACTCGCCCTTTGGAAAGAAGCCTGCACGTTGTGCCTTTCAGCTCTAGGGCAAAGTAGCACACCCAGAGCAGAAGTCCTACTTCAGCCAGATCAGGCCTGCAAAGAAACTGCGTTTCACAGGCCTTTGGAAGACATGTTCCCACTAGGCTGTAAGAGCACTGTGCAGAGCGAGTTGTTTCTTAGCTTCCCAAAGAGCTGGAAGCAAGATGCTGTGGGGCCCAACTCGCCCTTTGGAAAGAAGCCTGCACGTTGTGCCTTTCAGCTCTAGGGCAAAGTAGCACACCCAGAGCAGAAGTCCTATTTCAGCCAGATCAGGCCTGCAAAGAAACTGGGTTTCACAGGCCTTTGGAACACATGTTCCCGGTAGGCTGTAAGAGCACTGTGCAGAGCGAGTTGTTTCTTAGCTTCCCAAAGAGCTGGAAGCAAGATGCTGTGGGGCCCAACTCGCCCTTTGGAAAGAAGCCTGCACGTTGTGCCTTTCAGCTCTAGGGCAAAGTAGCACACCCAGAGCAGAAGTCCTACTTCAGCCAGATCAGGCCTGCAAAGAAACTGCGTTTCACAGGCCTTTGGAAGAGAGGTTCCCACTAGGCTGTAAGAGCACTGTGCAGAGCGAGTTGTTTCTTAGCTTCCCAAAGAGCTGGAAGCAAGATGCTGTGGGGCCCAACTCGCCCTTTGGAAAGAAGCCTGCACGTTGTGCCTTTCAGCTCTAGGGCAAAGTAGCACACCCAGAGCAGAAGTCCTACTTCAGCCAGATCAGGCCTGCAAAGAAACTGCGTTTCACAGGCCTTTGGAAGAGATGTTCCCACTAGGCTGTAAGAGCACTGTGCAGAGCGAGTTGTTTCTTAGCTTCCCAAAGAGCTGGAAGCAAGATGCTGTGGGGCCCAACTCGCCCTTTGGAAAGAAGCCTGCACGTTGTGTCTTTCAGCTCTATGGCAAAGTAGCACACCCAGAGCAGAAGTCCTACTTCAGCCAGATCAAGCCTGCAAAGAAACTGCGTTTCACAGGCCTTTGGAAGAGATGTTCCCGGTAGGCTGTAAGAGCACTGTGCAGAGCGAGTTGTTTCTTAGCTTCCCAAAGAGCTGGAAGCAAGATGCTGTGGGGCCCAACTCGCCCTTTGGAAAGAAGCCTGCACGTTGTGCCTTTCAGCTCTAGGGCAAAGTAGCACACCCAGAGCAGAAGTCCTACTTCAGCCAGATCAGGCCTGCAAAGAAACTGCGTTTCACAGGCCTTTGGAAGAGATGTTCCCGGTAGGCTGTAAGAGCACTGTGCAGAGCGAGTTGTTTCTTAGCTTCCCAAAGAGCTGGAAGCAAGATGCCGTGGGGCCCAACTCGCCCTTTATAAAGAAGCCTGCACGTTGTGCTTTTCAGCTCTGGGGCAAAGTAGCACACCCAGAGCAGAAGTGCTACTTCAGCCAGATCAGGCCTGCAAAGAAACTGCGTTTCACAGGCCTTTGGAAGAGATGTTCCCACTAGGCTGTAAGAGCACTGTGCAGAGCGAGTTGTTTCTTAGCTTCCCAAAGAGCTGGAAGCAAGATGCTGTGGGGCCCAACTCGCCCTTTGGAAAGAAGCCTGCACGTTGTGCCTTTCAGCTCTAGGGCAAAGTAGCACACCCAGAGCAGAAGTCCTACTTCAGCCAGATCAGGCCTGCAAAGAAACTGCGTTTCACAGTCCTTTGGAAGAGATGTTCCCGGTAGGCTGTAAGAGCGCTGTGCAGAGAGAGTGGTTTCTTATCTTCCCAAAGAGCTGGAAGCAAGATGCTGTGGGGCCCAACTCGCCCTTTGGAAAGAAGCCTGCACGTTGTGCCTTTCAGCTCTAGGGCAAAGTAGCACACCCAGAGCAGAAGTCCTACTTCAGCCAGATCAGGCCTGCAAAGAAACTGCGTTTCACAGGCCTTTGGAAGACATGTTCCCACTAGGCTGTAAGAGCACTGTGCAGAGCGAGTTGTTTCTTAGCTTCCCAAAGAGCTGGAAGCAAGATGCTTTGGGGCCCAACTCGCCCTTTGGAAAGAAGACTGCGTGTTGTGCCTCTCAGCTCCAGGGCAATTTAGCACACCCAGAGCAGAAGTTCTACTTCAGCCAGATCTGGCCTGCAAACAAACTGCGTTTCACAGGCCTTTGTAAGAGATGTTCCCGGTAGGCTGTAAGAGCACTGTGTAGAGCGAGTTGTTTCTTAGCTTCCCAAAGAGCTGGAAGCAAGATGCTTTGGGGCCCAACTCGCCCTTTGGAAACAAGCCTGCACCTTGTACCTTTCAGCTCTAGTGCCAGGTGGCACACCCAGAGCAGAAGTTCTACTTCAGCCAGATTTGGCCTGCAAAGAAACTGCGTTTCACAGGCCTTTGTAAGAGATGTTACTGGTAGGCTGTAAGAGCACTGTGCAGAGCGAGTTGTTTCTTCGCTTCCCAAAGAGCTGGAAGCAAGATGCTCTGGGGCCCAACTCGCCCTTTGGAAAGAAGCCTGCACGTTGTGCCTTTCAGCTCTAGGGCAATGTGGCACACCCAGAGCAGAAGTTCTACTTCAGCCAGATCAGGCCTGCAAAGAAACTGCGTTTCACAGGCCTTTGGAAGAGATGTTCCAGGTAGGCTGTAAGAGCACTGTGCAGAGCGAGTTGTTTCTTAGCTTCCCAAAGAGCTGGAAACAAGATGCTCTGGGGCCCAACTCGCCCTTTGGAAACAAGCCTGCACGTTGTACCTTTCAGCTCTAGTGCCAGGTGGCACACCCAGAGCAAGAGTTCTACTTCAGCCAGATTTGGCCTGCAAAGAAACTGCGTTTCACAGGCCTTTGTAAGAGATGTTCCCGGTAGGCTGTAAGAGCACTGTGCAGAGCGAGTTGTTTCTTCGCTTCCCAAAGAGCTGGAAGCAAGATGCTCTGGGGCCCAACTCGCCCTTTGGAAAGAAGCCTGCACGTTGTGCCTTTCAGCTCTAGGGCAATGTGGCACACCCAGAGCAGAAGTTCTACTTCAGCCAGATCAGGCCTGCAAACAAACTGCGTTTCACAGGCCTTTGTAAGAGATGTTCCCGGTAGGCTGTAAGTGCACTGTGCAGAGCGAGTTGTTTCTTAGCTTCCCAAAGAGCTGGAAGCAAGATGCTTTGGGGCCCAACTCGCCCTTTGGAAAGAAGACTGCGTGTTGTGCCTCTCAGCTCCAGGGCAATTTAGCACACCCAGAGCAGAAGTTCTACTTCAGCCAGATCTGGCCTGCAAACAAACTGCGTTTCACAGGCCTTTGTAAGAGATGTTCCCGGTAGGCTGTAAGAGCACTGTGTAGAGCGAGTTGTTTCTTAGCTTCCCAAAGAGCTGGAAGCAAGATGCTTTGGGGCCCAACTCGCCCTTTGGAAACAAGCCTGCACCTTGTACCTTTCAGCTCTAGGGCAATGTGGCACACCCAGAGCAGAAGTTCTACTTCAGCCAGATCAGGCCTGCAAAGAAACTGCCTTTCACAGGCCTTTGTAAGACATGTTCCCGGGAGGCTGTAAGAGCACTGTGCAGAGCGAGCTGTTTCTTCGCTTCCCAAAGAGCTGGAAGCAAGATGCTCTGGGGCCCAACACTCCCTTTGGAAAGAAGCCTGCACGTTGAGCCTTTCAGCTCTAGGGCAATGTGGCACACCCAGAGCAGAAGTTCTACTTCAGCCACATCAGGCCTGCAAAGAAACTGCGTTTCACAGGCCTTTGTAAGACATGTTCTAGGTAGGCTCGAAGAGCCCTGTGCACAGCAAGCTGTTTCTTACCTGCTCGAAGAGCTGGAAGCTGGACGCTGAGGTACTAGTCTCCCCTTGGGGAAACAAGGCAGGACTTGGTGCCTTGCATCTCTAGGGCCATGTTGCACACGGCAGAGCAGAAGTTCTACTTCAGCCAGATCAGGGCTGGGAAGAAACTGCGTTTCACAGTCCGTTTTAAGACATGTTCCCGGTAGGCTGTAAGAGCCCTATGCAGAGCGAGTTGTTTCTTAGCTGCCGAAAGAGCTGGATGCTTTACTTGAGGGACTTGTCTACCCTTGTGGAATCAAGGCAGGACTTTGTGCCTTGCAGCTCTAGCGCCATGTAGGACCCAGCAGAGCAGAAGTTCTACTTCAGCCAGATCAGGCCTGCAAAGAAATTGCGTTTCACAGGCATTGGAAGAGATGTTCCCTGTAGGCTATAAGAGCACTGGGCAGAGCGAATTGTTTCTCAGCTTCCCAAAGAGCTGGAAGCAAGATGCTTTGGGTCCCAACTCGCCCTTTGGAAAGAAGCCTGCACGTTGTGCCTTTCAGCTCTAGGGCCATGTGACACACCCAGAGCAGAAGTTCTACTTCAGCCAGATCAGGCCTGCAAAGAAACTGCGTTTAACAGGCCTTTGGAAGAGATGTTCCCGGTAGGCTGTAAGAGCACTATGCAGAGCGAATTGTTTCTTAGCTTCCCAAAGAGCTGGAAGCAAGATGCTTTGGGGCCCAACTCGCCCTTTGGAAACAAGCCTGCACGTTGTACATTTCAGCTCTAGGGCCATGTGGCACACCCAGAGCAGAAGTTCTACTTCAGCCAGATCAGGGCTGGGAAGAAACTGCGTTTCACTGTCCGTTTTAAGACATGTTCCCGGTAGGCTGTAAGAGCCCTATGCAGAGCGAGTTGTCTCTTAGCTGCTGAAAGAGCTGGATGCTGGACTTGAGGGACTTCTCTACCCTTGTGGAATCAAGGCAGGACTTTGTGCCTTGCAGCTCTAGCGCCATGTAGGACCCGGCAGAGCAGAAGTTCTACTTAAGCCAGATCAGGCCTGGGAAGAAACTGCGTTTCACAGGCCTTTGTAAGACTCGTTCCCTGTAGGCTGTAAAACACCAGTGCAGAGCAAGTTGTTTCTTAGCTGCCCAAAGAGGTGGAAGCCCCACGCTGTGGGGCCTGTCTGCCCTTGAGGAGTCAGGGCAGGACTTTGAGCCTTGAAACTCTAGGCCGATGTAGGACACGGCATAGCAGCAGTTCTACCTCAGCGAGATAAGGCCTGCAAAGAAAATGCGTTTCTCAGGCCTTTGGAAGACATGTTCCCGGTAGGCTGTAAGAGCACTGTGCAGAGCGAGTTGTTTCTTAGCTTCCCAAAGAGCTGGAAGCAAGATGCTATGGGGCCCAACTCGCCCTTTGGAAAGAAGACTGCGGGTTGTGCCTTTCAGCTCCAGGGCAATGTAGCACACCCAGAGCAGAAGTTCTACTTAAGCCAGATCAGGCCTGCAAACAAACTGCGTTTCACAGGCCTTTGTAAGAGATGTTCCCGGTAGGCTGTAAGAGCACTGTGCAGAGCGAGTTGTTTCTTAGCTTCCCAAAGAGCTGGAAGCAAGATGCTTTGGGGCCCAACTCGCCCTTTGGAAAGAAGACTGCGGGTTGTGCCTTTCAGCTCCAGGGCAATGTAGCACACCCAGAGGAGAAGTTCTACTTAAGCCAGATCAGGCCTGCAAACAAACTGCGTTTCACAGGCCTTTGTAAGAGATGTTCCCGGTAGGCTGTAAGAGCACTGTGCAGAGCGAGTTGTTTCTTCGCTTCCCAAAGAGCTGGAAGCAAGATGCTCTGGGGCCCAACTCGCCCTTTGGAAAGAAGCCTGCACGTTGTGCCTTTCAGCTCTAGGGCAATGTGGCACGCCCAGAGCAGAAGTTCTACTTCAGCCACATCAGGCCTGCAAAGAAACTGCGTTTCACAGGCCTTTGGAAGACATGTTCCAAGTAGGCTGTAAGAGCACTATGCAGAGCGAGTTGTTTCTTAGCTTCCCAAAGAGCTGGAAGCAAGATTCTTTGGGGCCCAACTCGCTTTTTGGAAAGGAGACTGCGGGTTGTGCCTTTCAGCTCCAGGGCAATGTAGCACACCCAGAGCAGAAGTTCTACTTCAGCCAGATCAGGCCTGCAAAGAAACTGCGTTTAACAGGCCTTTGGAAGAGATGTTCCCTGTAGGCTGTAAGAGCACTGTGCAGAGCGAGTTGTTTCTTAGCTTCCCAAAGAGCTGGAAGCAACATGCTCTGGGGCCCAACACGCCCTTTGGAAACAAGCCTGCACGTTGTACATTTCAGAGCAGAAGTTCTACTTAAGCCAGATCAGGCCTGGGAAGAAACTGCGTTTCACAGGCCTTTGTAAGACTCGTTCCCTGTAGGCTGTAAAACACCAGTGCAGAGCAAGTTGTTTCTTAGCTGCCCAAAGAGGTGGAAGCCCCACGCTGTGGGGCCTGTCTGCCCTTGAGGAGTCAGGGCAGGACTTTGAGCCTTGCAACTCTAGGCCGATGTAGGACACGGCATAGCAGCAGTTCTACCTCAGCGAGATAAGGCCTGCAAGGAAACTGTATTTCTCAGGCCTTTGCAAGTGATGTTCCCGGTCGGCTGTAAGACAGGTCTGCAGAGCGAGTAGTTTCTTAGCTTCCCAAAGAGCTGGAAGCAAGATGCTTTGGGGCCCAACTCGCCCTTTGGAAAGAAGACTGGGGGTTGTGCCTCTCAGCTCCAGGGCAATTTAGCACACCCAGAGCAGAAGTTCTACTTCAGCCAGATCAGGCCTGCAAACAAACTGCGTTTCACAGGCCTTTGTAAGAGATGTTCCCGGTAGGCTGTAAGTGCACTGTGCAGAGCGAGTTGTTTCTTAGCTTCCCAAAGAGCTGGAAGCAAGATGCTTTGGGGCCCAACTCGCCCTTTGGAAAGAAGCCTGCACGTTGTGCCTTTCAGCTCTAGGGCCATGTGACACACCCAGAGCAGAAGTTCTACTTCAGCCAGATCAGGGCTGGGAAGAAACTGCGTTTAACAGGCCTTTGGAAGAGATGTTCCCGGTAGGCTGTAAGAGCACTGTGCTGAGCCAGTTGTTTCTTAGCTGCCGAAAGAGCTGGAAGCTGGACCTGAGGGACTTGTCTACCCTTGTGGAAACAAGGCCGGACTTTGTGCCTTGCAGCTCTAGCACCATGTAGGACCCGGCAGAGCAGAAGTTCTACTTCAGCCAGATCAGGGCTGGGAAGAAACTGCGTTTCACAGGCCTTTGTAAGACTCGTTCCCTGTAGGCTGTAAAACACCAGTGCAGAGCAAGTTGTTTCTTAGCTGCCCAAAGAGGTGGAAGCCCCACGCTGTGGGGCCTGTCTGCCCTTGAGGAGTCAAGGCAGGACTTTGAGCCTTGCAACTCTAGGCCGATGAAGGACACGGCATAGCAGCAGTTCTACCTCAGCGAGATAAGGCCTGCAAGGAAACTGTATTTCTCAGGCCTTTGCAAGAGATGTTCCCGGTTGGCTGTAAGAGAGGTCTGCAGAGCGAGTTGTTTCTTAGCTTCCCAAAGAGCTGGAAGCAAGATGCTTTGGGGCCCAACTCGCCCTTTGGAAAGAAGACTGGGGGTTGTGCCTCTCAGGTCCAGGGCAATTTAGCACACCCAGAGCAGAAGTTCTACTTCAGCCAGATCAGGCCTGCAAAAAAACTGCCTTTCACAGGCCTTTGTAAGACATGTTCCCGGTAGGCTGTAAGAGCACTGTGCAGAGCGAGTTGTTTCTTAGCTTCCCAAAGAGCTGGAAGCAAGATTCTTTGGGGCCCAACTCGCTTTTTGGAAAGGAGACTGCGGGTTGTGCCTTTCAGCTCCAGGGCAATGTAGCACACCCAGAGCAGAAGTTCTACTTCAGCCAGATCAGGCCTGCAAAGAAACTGCCTTTCACAGGCCTTTGGAAGAGATGTTCCCTGTAGGCTGTAAGAGCACTGTGCAGAGCGAGTTGTTTCTTCGCTTCCCAAAGAGCTGGAAGCAACATGCTCTGGGGCCCAACACGCCCTTTGGAAAGAAGCCAGCACGTTGTGCCTCTCAGCTCTAGGGCAATGTGGCACACCCAGAGCAGAAGTTCTACTTCAGCCACATCAGGCCTGCAAAGAAACTGCGTTTCACAGGCCTTTGTAAGACATGTTCTAGGTAGGCTGGAAGAGCCCTGTGCACAGCAAGCTGTTTCTTAGCTGCTCCAAGAGCTGGAAGCTGGACGCTGAGGTGCTAGTCTCCCCTTGGGGAAACAAGGCAGGACTTTGTGCCTTGCATCTCTAGGGCAAGGTTGCACACGGCAGAGCAGAAGTTCTACTTCAGCCAGATCAGGGCTGGGAAGGAACTGCGTTTCACAGTCCGTTTTAAGACATGTTCCGGTAGCTGTAAGAGCCCTATGCAGAGCGAGTTGTTTCTTAGCAGCCGAAAGATCTGGATGCTGGACTTGAGGGACTTGTCTACCCTTGTGGAATCAAGGCAGGACTTTGTGCCTTGCAGCTCTAGCGCCATGTAGGACCCAGCAGAGCAGAAGTTCTACTTCAGCCAGGCCAGGCCTGCAAAGAAACTGCCTTTCACAGGCCTTTGTAAGAGATGATCCCGGTAGGCTGTAAGAGCACTGTGCAGAGCGAGTTGTTTCTTCACTTCCCAAAGAGCTGGAAGCAAGAGGCTCTGGGGCCCAACTCGCCCTTTGGAAAGAAGCTTGCACGTTGTGCCTTTCAGCTCTAGGGCCATGTGACACACCCAGAGCAGAAGTTCTACTTCAGCCAGATCAGGCCTGCAAAGAAACTGCCTTTCACAGGCCTTTGTAAGACATGTTCCCGGGAGGCTGTAAGAGCACTGTGCAGAGCGAGTTGTTTCTTAGCTTCCCAAAGAGCTGGAAGCAAGATGCTTTGGGGCCCAACTCGCCCTTTGGAAACAAGCCTGCACGTTGTACATTTCAGCTCTAGGGCCAGGTGGCACACCCAGAGCAGAAGTTCTACTTCAGCCAGATTAGGCCTGCAAAGAAACTGCGTTTCACAGGCCTTTGTAAGAGATGTTACCGGTAGGCTGTAAGAGCACTGTGCAGAGCGAGTTGTTTCTTCGCTTCCCAAAGAGCTGGAAGCAAGATGCTCTGGGGCCCAACTCGCTTTGTGGAAAGGAGAGTGCACGTTGTGCCTTTCAGCTCTAGGACAATGTAGCACACCCAGAGCAGAAGTTCTACTTCAGCCAGATCAGGCCTGCAAAGAAACTGCCTTTCACAGGCCTTTGTAAGAGATGTTCCCTGTAGGCTGTAAGAGCACTGTGCAGAGCGAGTTGTTTCTTCGCTTCCCAAAGAGCTGGAAGCAACATGCTCTGGGGCCCAACACGCCCTTTGGAAAGAAGCCAGCACGTTGTGCCTCTCAGCTCTAGGGCAATGTGGCACACCCAGAGCAGAAGTTCTACTTCAGCCACATCAGGCCTGCAAAGAAACTGCGTTTCACAGGCCTTTGTAAGACATGTTCTAGGTAGGCTGGAAGAGCCCTGTGCACAGCAAGCTGTTTCTTAGCTGCTCCAAGAGCTGGAAGCTGGACGCTGAGGTGCTAGTCTCCCCTTGGGGAAACAAGGCAGGACTTTGTGCCTTGCATCTCTAGGGCCATGTTGCACATGGCAGAGCAGAAGTTCTACTTCAGCCAGATCAGGGCTGGGAAGGAACTGCGTTTCACAGTCCGTTTTAAGACATGTTCCCGGTAGGCTGTAAGAGCCCTATGCAGAGCGAGTTGTTTCTTAGCAGCCGAAAGAGCTGGATGCTGGACTTGAGGGACTTGTCTACCCTTGTGGAATCAAGGCAGGACTTTGTGCCTTGCAGCTCTAGCGCCATGTAGGACCCGGCAGAGCAGAAGTTCTACTTCAGCCAGATCAGGCCTGCAAAGAAATTGCGTTTCACAGGCCTTTGTAAGAGATGTTCCCTGCTGTCTGTAAGAGCACTGGGCAGAGCGAATTGTTTCTCAGCTTCCCAAAGAGCTGGAATCAAGATGCTTTGGGTCCCAACTCGCCCTTTGGAAAGAAGCCTGCACGTTGTGCCTTTCAGCTCTAGGGCCATGTGACACACCCAGAGCAGAAGTTCTACTTCAGCCACATCAGGCCTGCAAAGAAACTGCGTTTCACAGGCCTTTGTAAGACATGGTCCAGGTAGGCTGGAAGAGCCCTGTGCACAGCAAGCTGTTTCTTAGCTGCTCCAAGAGCTGGAAGCTGGACGCTGAGGTACTAGTCTCCCCTTGGGGAAACAAGGCAGGACTTTGTGCCTTGCATCTCTAGGGCCATGTTGCACACGGCAGAGCAGAAGTTCTACTTCAGCCAGATCAGGCCTGGGAAGAAACTGCGTTTCGCAGGCCTTTGTAAGACTCGTTCCCTGTAGGCCGTAAAACACCAGTGCAGAGCAAGTTGTTTCTTAGCTGCCCAAAGAGGTGGAAGCCCCACGCTGTGGGGCCTGTCTGCCCTTGAGGAGTCAGGGCAGGACTTTGAGCCTTGAAACTCTAGGCCGATGTAGGACACGGCATAGCAGCAGTTCTACCTCAGCGAGATAAGGCCTGCAAAGAAAATGCGTTTCTCAGGCCTTTGGAAGACATGTTCCCGGTAGGCTGTAAGAGCACTGTGCAGAGCGAGTTGTTTCTTAGCTTCCCAAAGAGCTGGAAGCAAGATGCTTTGGGGCCCAACTCGCCCTTTGGAAAGAAGACTGCGTGTTGTGCCTCTCAGCTCCAGGGCAATTTAGCACACCCAGAGCAGAAGTTCTACTTCAGCCAGATCTGGCCTGCAAACAAACTGCGTTTCACAGGCCTTTGTAAGAGATGTTCCCGGTAGGCTGTAAGAGCACTGTGTAGAGCGAGTTGTTTCTTAGCTTCCCAAAGAGCTGGAAGCAAGATGCTTTGGGGCCCAACTCGCCCTTTGGAAACAAGCCTGCACCTTGTACCTTTCAGCTCTAGGGCAATGTGGCACACCCAGAGCAGAAGTTCTACTTCAGCCAGATCAGGCCTGCAAAGAAACTGCCTTTCACAGGCCTTTGTAAGACATGTTCCCGGGAGGCTGTAAGAGCACTGTGCAGAGCGAATTGTTTCTCCGCTTCCCAAAGAGCTGGAAGCAAGATGCTCTGGGGCCCAACACGCCCTTTGGAAAGAAGCCTGCACGTTGTGCCTTTCAGCTCTAGGGCAATGTGGCACACCCAGAGCAGAAGTTCTACTTCAGCCACATCAGGCCTGCAAAGAAACTGCGTTTCACAGGCCTTTGTAAGACATGTTCTAGGTAGGCTGGAAGAGCCCTGTGCACAGCAAGCTGTTTCTTACCTGCTCGAAGAGCTGGAAGCTGGACGCTGAGGTACTAGTCTCCCCTTGGGGAAACAAGGCAGGACTTGGTGCCTTGCATCTCTAGGGCCATGTTGCACACGGCAGAGCAGAAGTTCTACTTCAGCCAGATCAGGGCTGGGAAGAAACTGCGTTTCACAGTCCGTTTTAAGACATGTTCCCGGTAGGCTGTAAGAGCCCTATGCAGAGCGAGTTGTTTCTTAGCTGCCGAAAGAGCTGGATGCTTTACTTGAGGGACTTGTCTACCCTTGTGGAATCAAGGCAGGACTTTGCGCCTTGCAGCTCTAGCGCCATGTAGGACCCGGCAGAGCAGAAGTTCTACTTCAGCCAGATCAGGCCTGCAACGAAATTGCGTTTCACAGGCATTGGAAGAGATGTTCCCTGTAGGCTATAAGAGCACTGGGCAGAGCGAATTGTTTCTCAGCTTCCCAAAGAGCTGGAAGCAAGATGCTTTGGGTCCCAACTCGCCCTTTGGAAAGAAGCCTGCACGTTGTGCCTTTCAGCTCTAGGGCCATGTGACACACCCAGAGCAGAAGTTCTACTTCAGCCAGATCAGGCCTGCAAAGAAACTGCGTTTAACAGGCCTTTGGAAGAGATGTTCCCGGTAGGCTGTAAGAGCACTATGCAGAGCGAATTGTTTCTTAGCTTCCCAAAGAGCTGGAAGCAAGATGCTTTGGGGCCCAACTCGCCCTTTGGAAACAAGCCTGCACGTTGTACATTTCAGCTCTAGGGCCATGTGGCACACCCAGAGCAGAAGTTCTACTTCAGCCAGATCAGGGCTGGGAAGAAACTGCGTTTCACTGTCCGTTTTAAGACATGTTCCCGGTAGGCTGTAAGAGCCCTATGCAGAGCGAGTTGTCTCTTAGCTGCTGAAAGAGCTGGATGCTGGACTTGAGGGACTTGTCTACCCTTGTGGAATCAAGGCAGGACTTTGTGCCTTGCAGCTCTAGCGCCATGTAGGACCCGGCAGAGCAGAAGTTCTACTTAAGCCAGATCAGGCCTGGGAAGAAACTGCGTTTCACAGGCCTTTGTAAGACTCGTTCCCTGTAGGCTGTAAAACACCAGTGCAGAGCAAGTTGTTTCTTAGCTGCCCAAAGAGGTGGAAGCCCCACGCTGTGGGGCCTGTCTGCCCTTGAGGAGTCAGGGCAGGACTTTGAGCCTTGAAACTCTAGGCCGATGTAGGACACGGCATAGCAGCAGTTCTACCTCAGCGAGATAAGGCCTGCAAAGAAAATGCGTTTCTCAGGCCTTTGGAAGACATGTTCCCGGTAGGCTGTAAGAGCACTGTGCAGAGCGAGTTGTTTCTTAGCTTCCCAAAGAGCTGGAAGCAAGATGCTTTGGGGCCCAACTCGCCCTTTGGAAAGAAGACTGCGTGTTCTGCCTCTCAGCTCCAGGGCAATTTAGCACACCCAGAGCAGAAGTTCTACTTCAGCCAGATCTGGCCAGCAAACAAACTGTGTTTCACAGGCCTTTGTAAGAGATGTTCCCGGTAGGCTGTACGAGCACTGTGTAGAGCGAGTTGTTTCTTAGCTTCCCAAAGAGCTGGAAGCAAGATGCTTTGGGGCCCAACTCGCCCTTTGGAATCAAGCCTGCACCTTGTACCTTTCAGCTCTAGTGCCAGGTGGCACACCCAGAGCAGAAGTTCTACTTCAGCCAGATTTGGCCTGCAAAGAAACTGCGTTTCACAGGCCTTTGTAAGAGATGTTACCGGTAGGCTGTAAGAGCACTGTTCAGAGCGAGTTGTTTCTTCGCTTCCCAAAGAGCTGGAAGCAAGATGCTCTGGGGCCCAACTCGCCCTTTGGAAAGAAGCCTGCACGTTGTGCCTTTCAGCTCTAGGGCAATGTGGCACACCCAGAGCAGAAGTTCTACTTCAGCCAGATCAGGCCTGCAAAGAAACTGCGTTTCACAGGCCTTTGTAAGAGATGTTCCCTGTAGGCTGTAAGAGCACTGGGCAGAGCGAATTGTTTCTCAGCTTCCCAAAGAGCTGGAATCAAGATGCTTTGGGTCCCAACTCGCCCTTTGGAAAGAAGCCTGCACGTTGTGCCTTTCAGCTCTAGGGCCATGTGACACACCCAGAGCAGAAGTTCTACTTCAGCCAGATCAGGGCTGGGAAGAAACTGCGTTTAACAGGCCTTTGGAAGAGATGTTCCCGGTAGGCTGTAAGAGCACTGTGCTGAGCCAGTTGTTTCTTAGCTGCCGAAAGAGCTGGAAGCTGGACCTGAGGGACTTGTCTACCCTTGTGGAAACAAGGCCGGACTTTGTGCCTTGCAGCTCTAGCGCCATGTAGGACCCGGCAGAGCAGAAGTTCTACTTCAGCCAGATCAGGGCTGGGAAGAAACTGCGTTTCACAGGCCTTTGTAAGACTCGTTCCCTGTAGGCTGTAAAACACCAGTGCAGAGCAAGTTGTTTCTTAGCTGCCCAAAGAGGTGGAAGCCCCACGCTGTGGGGCCTGTCTGCCCTTGAGGAGTCAAGGCAGGACTTTGAGCCTTGCAACTCTAGGCCGATGAAGGACACGGCATAGCAGCAGTTCTACCTCAGCGAGATAAGGCCTGCAAGGAAACTGTATTTCTCAGGCCTTTGCAAGAGATGTTCCCGGTTGGCTGTAAGAGAGGTCTGCAGAGCGAGTTGTTTCTTAGCTTCCCAAAGAGCTGGAAGCAAGATGCTTTGGGGCCCAACTCGCCCTTTGGAAAGAAGACTGGGGGTTGTGCCTCTCAGCTCCAGGGCAATTTAGCACACCCAGAGCAGAAGTTCTACTTCAGCCAGATCAGGCCTGCCAAGAAACTGCCTTTCACAGGCCTTTGTAAGACATGTTCCCGGGAGGCTGTAAGAGCACTGTGCAGAGCAAGTTGTTTCTTCGCTTCCCAAAGAGCTGGAAGCAAGATGCTCTGGGGCCCAACACGCCCTTTGGAAAGAAGCCTGCACGTTGTGCCTTTCAGCTCTAGGGCAATGTGGCACACCCAGAGCAGAAGTTCTACTTCAGCCAGATCGGGCCTGCAAAGAAACTGCGTTTCACAGGCCTTTGTAAGACATGTTCCAGGTAGGCTGTAAGTGCACTGTGCAGAGCGAGTTGTTTCTTACCTGCTCCAAGAGCTGGAAGCTGGACGCTGAGGTACTAGTCTCCCCTTGGGGAAACAAGGCAGGACTTGGTGCCTTGCATCTCTAGGGCCATGTTGCACACGGCAGAGCAGAAGTTCTACTTCAGCCAGATCAGGGCTGGGAAGAAACTGCGTTTCACAGTCCGTTTTAAGACATGTTCCCGGTAGGCTGTAAGAGCCCTATGCAGAGCGAGTTGTTTCTTAGCTGCCGAAAGAGCTGGATGCTGGACTTGAGGGACTTGTCTACCCTTGTGGAATCAAGGCAGGACTTTGTGCCTTGCAGCTCTAGCGCCATGTAGGACCCGGCAGAGCAGAAGTTCTACTTCAGCCAGATCAGGCCTGCAAAGAAATTGCGTTTCACAGGCCTTTGTAAGAGATGTTCCCTGCTGTCTGTAAGAGCACTGGGCAGAGCGAATTGTTTCTCAGCTTCCCAAAGAGCTGGAATCAAGATGCTTTGGGTCCCAACTCGCCCTTTGGAAAGAAGCCTGCACGTTGTGCCTTTCAGCTCTAGGGCCATGTGACACACCCAGAGCAGAAGTTCTACTTCAGCCAGATCAGGCCTGCAAAGAAACTGCGTTTAACAGGCCTTTGGAAGAGATGTTCCCGGTAGGCTGTAAGAGCACTATGCAGAGCGAATTGTTTCTTAGCTTCCCAAAGAGCTGGAAGCAAGATGCTTTGGGGCCCAACTCGCCCTTTGGAAACAAGCCTGCACGTTGTACATTTCAGCTCTAGGGCCATGTGGCACACCCAGAGCAGAAGTTCTACTTCAGCCAGATCAGGGCTGGGAAGAAACTGCGTTTCACTGTCCGTTTTAAGACATGTTCCCGGTAGGCTGTAAGAGCCCTATGCAGAGCGAGTTGTCTCTTAGCTGCTGAAAGAGCTGGATGCTGGACTTGAGGGACTTGTCTACCCTTGTGGAATCAAGGCAGGACTTTGTGCCTTGCAGCTCTAGCGCCATGTAGGACCCGGCAGAGCAGAAGTTCTACTTAAGCCAGATCAGGCCTGGGAAGAAACTGCGTTTCACAGGCCTTTGTAAGACTCGTTCCCTGTAGGCTGTAAAACACCAGTGCAGAGCAAGTTGTTTCTTAGCTGCCCAAAGAGGTGGAAGCCCCACGCTGTGGGGCCTGTCTGCCCTTGAGGAGTCAGGGCAGGACTTTGAGCCTTGCAACTCTAGGCCGATGTAGGACACGGCATAGCAGCAGTTCTACCTCAGCGAGATAAGGCCTGCAAAGAAAATGCGTTTCTCAGGCCTTTGGAAGACATGTTCCCGGTAGGCTGTAAGAGCACTGTGCAGAGCGAGTTGTTTCTTAGCTTCCCAAAGAGCTGGAAGCAAGATGCTTTGGGGCCCAACTCGCCCTTTGGAAAGAAGACTGCGGGTTGTGCCTTTCAGCTCCAGGGCAATGTAGCACACCCAGAGCAGAAGTTCTACTTAAGCCAGATCAGGCCTGCAAACAAACTGCGTTTCACAGGCCTTTGTAAGAGATGTTCCCGGTAGGCTGTAAGAGCACTGTGCAGAGCGAGTTGTTTCTTAGCTTCCCAAAGAGCTGGAAGCAAGATGCTTTGGGGCCCAACTCGCCCTTTGGAAAGAAGACTGCGGGTTGTGCCTTTCAGCTCCAGGGCAATGTAGCACACCCAGAGCAGAAGTTCTACTTAAGCCAGATCAGGCCTGCAAACAAACTGCGTTTCACAGGCCTTTGTAAGAGATGTTCCCGGTAGGCTGTAAGAGCACTGTGCAGAGCGAGTTGTTTCTTCGCTTCCCAAAGAGCTGGAAGCAAGATGCTCTGGGGCCCAACTCGCCCTTTGGAAAGAAGCCTGCACGTTGTGCCTTTCAGCTCTAGGGCAATGTGGCACGCCCAGAGCAGAAGTTCTACTTCAGCCACATCAGGCCTGCAAAGAAACTGCGTTTCACAGGCCTTTGGAAGACATGTTCCAAGTAGGCTGTGAGAGCACTATGCAGAGCGAGTTGTTTCTTAGCTTCCCAAAGAGCTGGAAGCAAGATTCTTTGGGGCCCAACTCGCTTTTTGGAAAGGAGACTGCGGGTTGTGCCTTTCAGCTCCAGGGCAATGTAGCACACCCAGAGCTGAAGTTCTACTTCAGCCAGATCAGGCCTGCAAAGAAACTGCCTTTCACAGGCCTTTGGAAGAGATGTTCCCTGTAGGCTGTAAGAGCACTGTGCAGAGCGAGTTGTTTCTTCGCTTCCCAAAGAGCTGGAAGCAACATGCTCTGGGGCCCAACACGCCCTTTGGAAACAAGCCTGCACGTTGTACATTTCAGCTCTAGGGCCATGTGGCACACCCAGAGCAGAAGTTCTACTTCAGCCAGATCAGGGCTGGGAAGAAACTGCGTTTAACAGGCCTTTGGAAGAGATTTTCCCGGTAGGCTGTAAGAGCACTGTGCAGAGCGAGTTGTTTCTTAGCTTCCCAAAGAGCTGGAAGCAACATGCTCTGGGGCCCAACACGCCCTTTGGAAACAAGCCTGCACGTTGTACATTTCAGAGCAGAAGTTCTACTTAAGCCAGATCAGGCCTGGGAAGAAACTGCGTTTCACAGGCCTTTGTAAGACTCGTTCCCTGTAGGCTGTAAAACACCAGTGCAGAGCAAGTTGTTTCTTAGCTGCCCAAAGAGGTGGAAGCCCCACGCTGTGGGGCCTGTCTGCCCTTGAGGAGTCAGGGCAGGACTTTGAGCCTTGCAACTCTAGGCCGATGTAGGACACGGCATAGCAGCAGTTCTACCTCAGCGAGATAAGGCCTGCAAGGAAACTGTATTTCTCAGGCCTTTGCAAGAGATGTTCCCGGTCGGCTGTAAGACAGGTCTGCAGAGCGAGTAGTTTCTTAGCTTCCCAAAGAGCTGGAAGCAAGATGCTTTGGGGCCCAACTCGCCCTTTGGAAAGAAGACTGGGGGTTGTGCCTCTCAGCTCCAGGGCAATTTAGCACACCCAGAGCAGAAGTTCTACTTCAGCCAGATCAGGCCTGCAAACAAACTGCGTTTCACAGGCCTTTGTAAGAGATGTTCCCGGTAGGCTGTAAGTGCACTGTGCAGAGCGAGTTGTTTCTTAGCTTCCCAAAGAGCTGGAAGCAAGATGCTTTGGGGCCCAACTCGCCCTTTGGAAAGAAGCCTGCACGTTGTGCCTTTCAGCTCTAGGGCCATGTGACACACCCAGAGCAGAAGTTCTACTTCAGCCAGATCAGGGCTGGGAAGAAACTGCGTTTAACAGGCCTTTGGAAGAGATGTTCCCGGTAGGCTGTAAGAGCACTGTGCTGAGCCAGTTGTTTCTTAGCTGCCGAAAGAGCTGGAAGCTGGACCTGAGGGACTTGTCTACCCTTGTGGAAACAAGGCCGGACTTTGTGCCTTGCAGCTCTAGCACCATGTAGGACCCGGCAGAGCAGAAGTTCTACTTCAGCCAGATCAGGGCTGGGAAGAAACTGCGTTTCACAGGCCTTTGTAAGACTCGTTCCCTGTAGGCTGTAAAACACCAGTGCAGAGCAAGTTGTTTCTTAGCTGCCCAAAGAGGTGGAAGCCCCACGCTGTGGGGCCTGTCTGCCCTTGAGGAGTCAAGGCAGGACTTTGAGCCTTGCAACTCTAGGCCGATGAAGGACACGGCATAGCAGCAGTTCTACCTCAGCGAGATAAGGCCTGCAAGGAAACTGTATTTCTCAGGCCTTTGCAAGAGATGTTCCCGGTTGGCTGTAAGAGAGGTCTGCAGAGCGAGTTGTTTCTTAGCTTCCCAAAGAGCTGGAAGCAAGATGCTTTGGGGCCCAACTCGCCCTTTGGAAAGAAGACTGGGGGTTGTGCCTCTCAGGTCCAGGGCAATTTAGCACACCCAGAGCAGAAGTTCTACTTCAGCCAGATCAGGCCTGCAAAAAAACTGCCTTTCACAGGCCTTTGTAAGACATGTTCCCGGTAGGCTGTAAGAGCACTGTGCAGAGCGAGTTGTTTCTTAGCTTCCCAAAGAGCTGGAAGCAAGATTCTTTGGGGCCCAACTCGCTTTTTGGAAAGGAGACTGCGGGTTGTGCCTTTCAGCTCCAGGGCAATGTAGCACACCCAGAGCAGAAGTTCTACTTCAGCCAGATCAGGCCTGCAAAGAAACTGCCTTTCACAGGCCTTTGGAAGAGATGTTCCCTGTAGGCTGTAAGAGCACTGTGCAGAGCGAGTTGTTTCTTCGCTTCCCAAAGAGCTGGAAGCAACATGCTCTGGGGCCCAACACGCCCTTTGGAAAGAAGCCAGCACGTTGTGCCTCTCAGCTCTAGGGCAATGTGGCACACCCAGAGCAGAAGTTCTACTTCAGCCACATCAGGCCTGCAAAGAAACTGCGTTTCACAGGCCTTTGTAAGACATGTTCTAGGTAGGCTGGAAGAGCCCTGTGCACAGCAAGCTGTTTCTTAGCTGCTCCAAGAGCTGGAAGCTGGACGCTGAGGTGCTAGTCTCCCCTTGGGGAAACAAGGCAGGACTTTGTGCCTTGCATCTCTAGGGCAAGGTTGCACACGGCAGAGCAGAAGTTCTACTTCAGCCAGATCAGGGCTGGGAAGGAACTGCGTTTCACAGTCCGTTTTAAGACATGTTCCGGTAGCTGTAAGAGCCCTATGCAGAGCGAGTTGTTTCTTAGCAGCCGAAAGATCTGGATGCTGGACTTGAGGGACTTGTCTACCCTTGTGGAATCAAGGCAGGACTTTGTGCCTTGCAGCTCTAGCGCCATGTAGGACCCAGCAGAGCAGAAGTTCTACTTCAGCCAGGCCAGGCCTGCAAAGAAACTGCCTTTCACAGGCCTTTGTAAGAGATGATCCCGGTAGGCTGTAAGAGCACTGTGCAGAGCGAGTTGTTTCTTCACTTCCCAAAGAGCTGGAAGCAAGAGGCTCTGGGGCCCAACTCGCCCTTTGGAAAGAAGCTTGCACGTTGTGCCTTTCAGCTCTAGGGCCATGTGACACACCCAGAGCAGAAGTTCTACTTCAGCCAGATCAGGCCTGCAAAGAAACTGCCTTTCACAGGCCTTTGTAAGACATGTTCCCGGGAGGCTGTAAGAGCACTGTGCAGAGCGAGTTGTTTCTTAGCTTCCCAAAGAGCTGGAAGCAAGATGCTTTGGGGCCCAACTCGCCCTTTGGAAACAAGCCTGCACGTTGTACATTTCAGCTCTAGGGCCAGGTGGCACACCCAGAGCAGAAGTTCTACTTCAGCCAGATTAGGCCTGCAAAGAAACTGCGTTTCACAGGCCTTTGTAAGAGATGTTACCGGTAGGCTGTAAGAGCACTGTGCAGAGCGAGTTGTTTCTTCGCTTCCCAAAGAGCTGGAAGCAAGATGCTCTGGGGCCCAACTCGCTTTGTGGAAAGGAGAGTGCACGTTGTGCCTTTCAGCTCTAGGACAATGTAGCACACCCAGAGCAGAAGTTCTACTTCAGCCAGATCAGGCCTGCAAAGAAACTGCCTTTCACAGGCCTTTGGAAGAGATGTTCCCTGTAGGCTGTAAGAGCACTGTGCAGAGCGAGTTGTTTCTTCGCTTCCCAAAGAGCTGGAAGCAACATGCTCTGGGGCCCAACACGCCCTTTGGAAAGAAGCCAGCACGTTGTGCCTCTCAGCTCTAGGGCAATGTGGCACACCCAGAGCAGAAGTTCTACTTCAGCCACATCAGGCCTGCAAAGAAACTGCGTTTCACAGGCCTTTGTAAGACATGTTCTAGGTAGGCTGGAAGAGCCCTGTGCACAGCAAGCTGTTTCTTAGCTGCTCCAAGAGCTGGAAGCTGGACGCTGAGGTGCTAGTCTCCCCTTGGGGAAACAAGGCAGGACTTTGTGCCTTGCATCTCTAGGGCCATGTTGCACATGGCAGAGCAGAAGTTCTACTTCAGCCAGATCAGGGCTGGGAAGGAACTGCGTTTCACAGTCCGTTTTAAGACATGTTCCCGGTAGGCTGTAAGAGCCCTATGCAGAGCGAGTTGTTTCTTAGCAGCCGAAAGAGCTGGATGCTGGACTTGAGGGACTTGTCTACCCTTGTGGAATCAAGGCAGGACTTTGTGCCTTGCAGCTCTAGCGCCATGTAGGACCCGGCAGAGCAGAAGTTCTACTTCAGCCAGATCAGGCCTGCAAAGAAATTGCGTTTCACAGGCCTTTGTAAGAGATGTTCCCTGCTGTCTGTAAGAGCACTGGGCAGAGCGAATTGTTTCTCAGCTTCCCAAAGAGCTGGAATCAAGATGCTTTGGGTCCCAACTCGCCCTTTGGAAAGAAGCCTGCACGTTGTGCCTTTCAGCTCTAGGGCCATGTGACACACCCAGAGCAGAAGTTCTACTTCAGCCACATCAGGCCTGCAAAGAAACTGCGTTTCACAGGCCTTTGTAAGACATGGTCCAGGTAGGCTGGAAGAGCCCTGTGCACAGCAAGCTGTTTCTTAGCTGCTCCAAGAGCTGGAAGCTGGACGCTGAGGTACTAGTCTCCCCTTGGGGAAACAAGGCAGGACTTTGTGCCTTGCATCTCTAGGGCCATGTTGCACACGGCAGAGCAGAAGTTCTACTTCAGCCAGATCAGGCCTGGGAAGAAACTGCGTTTCGCAGGCCTTTGTAAGACTCGTTCCCTGTAGGCCGTAAAACACCAGTGCAGAGCAAGTTGTTTCTTAGCTGCCCAAAGAGGTGGAAGCCCCACGCTGTGGGGCCTGTCTGCCCTTGAGGAGTCAGGGCAGGACTTTGAGCCTTGAAACTCTAGGCCGATGTAGGACACGGCATAGCAGCAGTTCTACCTCAGCGAGATAAGGCCTGCAAAGAAAATGCGTTTCTCAGGCCTTTGGAAGACATGTTCCCGGTAGGCTGTAAGAGCACTGTGCAGAGCGAGTTGTTTCTTAGCTTCCCAAAGAGCTGGAAGCAAGATGCTTTGGGGCCCAACTCGCCCTTTGGAAAGAAGACTGCGTGTTGTGCCTCTCAGCTCCAGGGCAATTTAGCACACCCAGAGCAGAAGTTCTACTTCAGCCAGATCTGGCCTGCAAACAAACTGCGTTTCACAGGCCTTTGTAAGAGATGTTCCCGGTAGGCTGTAAGAGCACTGTGTAGAGCGAGTTGTTTCTTAGCTTCCCAAAGAGCTGGAAGCAAGATGCTTTGGGGCCCAACTCGCCCTTTGGAAACAAGCCTGCACCTTGTACCTTTCAGCTCTAGGGCAATGTGGCACACCCAGAGCAGAAGTTCTACTTCAGCCAGATCAGGCCTGCAAAGAAACTGCCTTTCACAGGCCTTTGTAAGACATGTTCCCGGGAGGCTGTAAGAGCACTGTGCAGAGCGAATTGTTTCTCCGCTTCCCAAAGAGCTGGAAGCAAGATGCTCTGGGGCCCAACACGCCCTTTGGAAAGAAGCCTGCACGTTGTGCCTTTCAGCTCTAGGGCAATGTGGCACACCCAGAGCAGAAGTTCTACTTCAGCCACATCAGGCCTGCAAAGAAACTGCGTTTCACAGGCCTTTGTAAGACATGTTCTAGGTAGGCTGGAAGAGCCCTGTGCACAGCAAGCTGTTTCTTACCTGCTCGAAGAGCTGGAAGCTGGACGCTGAGGTACTAGTCTCCCCTTGGGGAAACAAGGCAGGACTTGGTGCCTTGCATCTCTAGGGCCATGTTGCACACGGCAGAGCAGAAGTTCTACTTCAGCCAGATCAGGGCTGGGAAGAAACTGCGTTTCACAGTCCGTTTTAAGACATGTTCCCGGTAGGCTGTAAGAGCCCTATGCAGAGCGAGTTGTTTCTTAGCTGCCGAAAGAGCTGGATGCTTTACTTGAGGGACTTGTCTACCCTTGTGGAATCAAGGCAGGACTTTGCGCCTTGCAGCTCTAGCGCCATGTAGGACCCGGCAGAGCAGAAGTTCTACTTCAGCCAGATCAGGCCTGCAACGAAATTGCGTTTCACAGGCATTGGAAGAGATGTTCCCTGTAGGCTATAAGAGCACTGGGCAGAGCGAATTGTTTCTCAGCTTCCCAAAGAGCTGGAAGCAAGATGCTTTGGGTCCCAACTCGCCCTTTGGAAAGAAGCCTGCACGTTGTGCCTTTCAGCTCTAGGGCCATGTGACACACCCAGAGCAGAAGTTCTACTTCAGCCAGATCAGGCCTGCAAAGAAACTGCGTTTAACAGGCCTTTGGAAGAGATGTTCCCGGTAGGCTGTAAGAGCACTATGCAGAGCGAATTGTTTCTTAGCTTCCCAAAGAGCTGGAAGCAAGATGCTTTGGGGCCCAACTCGCCCTTTGGAAACAAGCCTGCACGTTGTACATTTCAGCTCTAGGGCCATGTGGCACACCCAGAGCAGAAGTTCTACTTCAGCCAGATCAGGGCTGGGAAGAAACTGCGTTTCACTGTCCGTTTTAAGACATGTTCCCGGTAGGCTGTAAGAGCCCTATGCAGAGCGAGTTGTCTCTTAGCTGCTGAAAGAGCTGGATGCTGGACTTGAGGGACTTGTCTACCCTTGTGGAATCAAGGCAGGACTTTGTGCCTTGCAGCTCTAGCGCCATGTAGGACCCGGCAGAGCAGAAGTTCTACTTAAGCCAGATCAGGCCTGGGAAGAAACTGCGTTTCACAGGCCTTTGTAAGACTCGTTCCCTGTAGGCTGTAAAACACCAGTGCAGAGCAAGTTGTTTCTTAGCTGCCCAAAGAGGTGGAAGCCCCACGCTGTGGGGCCTGTCTGCCCTTGAGGAGTCAGGGCAGGACTTTGAGCCTTGAAACTCTAGGCCGATGTAGGACACGGCATAGCAGCAGTTCTACCTCAGCGAGATAAGGCCTGCAAAGAAAATGCGTTTCTCAGGCCTTTGGAAGACATGTTCCCGGTAGGCTGTAAGAGCACTGTGCAGAGCGAGTTGTTTCTTAGCTTCCCAAAGAGCTGGAAGCAAGATGCTTTGGGGCCCAACTCGCCCTTTGGAAAGAAGACTGCGTGTTCTGCCTCTCAGCTCCAGGGCAATTTAGCACACCCAGAGCAGAAGTTCTACTTCAGCCAGATCTGGCCAGCAAACAAACTGTGTTTCACAGGCCTTTGTAAGAGATGTTCCCGGTAGGCTGTACGAGCACTGTGTAGAGCGAGTTGTTTCTTAGCTTCCCAAAGAGCTGGAAGCAAGATGCTTTGGGGCCCAACTCGCCCTTTGGAATCAAGCCTGCACCTTGTACCTTTCAGCTCTAGTGCCAGGTGGCACACCCAGAGCAGAAGTTCTACTTCAGCCAGATTTGGCCTGCAAAGAAACTGCGTTTCACAGGCCTTTGTAAGAGATGTTACCGGTAGGCTGTAAGAGCACTGTTCAGAGCGAGTTGTTTCTTCGCTTCCCAAAGAGCTGGAAGCAAGATGCTCTGGGGCCCAACTCGCCCTTTGGAAAGAAGCCTGCACGTTGTGCCTTTCAGCTCTAGGGCAATGTGGCACACCCAGAGCAGAAGTTCTACTTCAGCCAGATCAGGCCTGCAAAGAAACTGCGTTTCACAGGCCTTTGTAAGAGATGTTCCCTGTAGGCTGTAAGAGCACTGGGCAGAGCGAATTGTTTCTCAGCTTCCCAAAGAGCTGGAATCAAGATGCTTTGGGTCCCAACTCGCCCTTTGGAAAGAAGCCTGCACGTTGTGCCTTTCAGCTCTAGGGCCATGTGACACACCCAGAGCAGAAGTTCTACTTCAGCCAGATCAGGGCTGGGAAGAAACTGCGTTTAACAGGCCTTTGGAAGAGATGTTCCCGGTAGGCTGTAAGAGCACTGTGCTGAGCCAGTTGTTTCTTAGCTGCCGAAAGAGCTGGAAGCTGGACCTGAGGGACTTGTCTACCCTTGTGGAAACAAGGCCGGACTTTGTGCCTTGCAGCTCTAGCGCCATGTAGGACCCGGCAGAGCAGAAGTTCTACTTCAGCCAGATCAGGGCTGGGAAGAAACTGCGTTTCACAGGCCTTTGTAAGACTCGTTCCCTGTAGGCTGTAAAACACCAGTGCAGAGCAAGTTGTTTCTTAGCTGCCCAAAGAGGTGGAAGCCCCACGCTGTGGGGCCTGTCTGCCCTTGAGGAGTCAAGGCAGGACTTTGAGCCTTGCAACTCTAGGCCGATGAAGGACACGGCATAGCAGCAGTTCTACCTCAGCGAGATAAGGCCTGCAAGGAAACTGTATTTCTCAGGCCTTTGCAAGAGATGTTCCCGGTTGGCTGTAAGAGAGGTCTGCAGAGCGAGTTGTTTCTTAGCTTCCCAAAGAGCTGGAAGCAAGATGCTTTGGGGCCCAACTCGCCCTTTGGAAAGAAGACTGGGGGTTGTGCCTCTCAGCTCCAGGGCAATTTAGCACACCCAGAGCAGAAGTTCTACTTCAGCCAGATCAGGCCTGCCAAGAAAGTGCCTTTCACAGGCCTTTGTAAGACATGTTCCCGGGAGGCTGTAAGAGCACTGTGCAGAGCAAGTTGTTTCTTCGCTTCCCAAAGAGCTGGAAGCAAGATGCTCTGGGGCCCAACACGCCCTTTGGAAAGAAGCCTGCACGTTGTGCCTTTCAGCTCTAGGGCAATGTGGCACACCCAGAGCAGAAGTTCTACTTCAGCCAGATCGGGCCTGCAAAGAAACTGCGTTTCACAGGCCTTTGTAAGACATGTTCCAGGTAGGCTGTAAGTGCACTGTGCAGAGCGAGTTGTTTCTTACCTGCTCCAAGAGCTGGAAGCTGGACGCTGAGGTACTAGTCTCCCCTTGGGGAAACAAGGCAGGACTTGGTGCCTTGCATCTCTAGGGCCATGTTGCACACGGCAGAGCAGAAGTTCTACTTCAGCCAGATCAGGGCTGGGAAGAAACTGCGTTTCACAGTCCGTTTTAAGACATGTTCCCGGTAGGCTGTAAGAGCCCTATGCAGAGCGAGTTGTTTCTTAGCTGCCGAAAGAGCTGGATGCTGGACTTGAGGGACTTGTCTACCCTTGTGGAATCAAGGCAGGACTTTGTGCCTTGCAGCTCTAGCGCCATGTAGGACCCGGCAGAGCAGAAGTTCTACTTCAGCCAGATCAGGCCTGCAAAGAAATTGCGTTTCACAGGCCTTTGTAAGAGATGTTCCCTGCTGTCTGTAAGAGCACTGGGCAGAGCGAATTGTTTCTCAGCTTCCCAAAGAGCTGGAATCAAGATGCTTTGGGTCCCAACTCGCCCTTTGGAAAGAAGCCTGCACGTTGTGCCTTTCAGCTCTAGGGCCATGTGACACACCCAGAGCAGAAGTTCTACTTCAGCCAGATCAGGCCTGCAAAGAAACTGCGTTTAACAGGCCTTTGGAAGAGATGTTCCCGGTAGGCTGTAAGAGCACTATGCAGAGCGAATTGTTTCTTAGCTTCCCAAAGAGCTGGAAGCAAGATGCTTTGGGGCCCAACTCGCCCTTTGGAAACAAGCCTGCACGTTGTACATTTCAGCTCTAGGGCCATGTGGCACACCCAGAGCAGAAGTTCTACTTCAGCCAGATCAGGGCTGGGAAGAAACTGCGTTTCACTGTCCGTTTTAAGACATGTTCCCGGTAGGCTGTAAGAGCCCTATGCAGAGCGAGTTGTCTCTTAGCTGCTGAAAGAGCTGGATGCTGGACTTGAGGGACTTGTCTACCCTTGTGGAATCAAGGCAGGACTTTGTGCCTTGCAGCTCTAGCGCCATGTAGGACCCGGCAGAGCAGAAGTTCTACTTAAGCCAGATCAGGCCTGGGAAGAAACTGCGTTTCACAGGCCTTTGTAAGACTCGTTCCCTGTAGGCTGTAAAACACCAGTGCAGAGCAAGTTGTTTCTTAGCTGCCCAAAGAGGTGGAAGCCCCACGCTGTGGGGCCTGTCTGCCCTTGAGGAGTCAGGGCAGGACTTTGAGCCTTGCAACTCTAGGCCGATGTAGGACACGGCATAGCAGCAGTTCTACCTCAGCGAGATAAGGCCTGCAAAGAAAATGCGTTTCTCAGGCCTTTGGAAGACATGTTCCCGGTAGGCTGTAAGAGCACTGTGCAGAGCGAGTTGTTTCTTAGCTTCCCAAAGAGCTGGAAGCAAGATGCTTTGGGGCCCAACTCGCCCTTTGGAAAGAAGACTGCGGGTTGTGCCTTTCAGCTCCAGGGCAATGTAGCACACCCAGAGCAGAAGTTCTACTTAAGCCAGATCAGGCCTGCAAACAAACTGCGTTTCACAGGCCTTTGTAAGAGATGTTCCCGGTAGGCTGTAAGAGCACTGTGCAGAGCGAGTTGTTTCTTAGCTTCCCAAAGAGCTGGAAGCAAGATGCTTTGGGGCCCAACTCGCCCTTTGGAAAGAAGACTGCGGGTTGTGCCTTTCAGCTCCAGGGCAATGTAGCACACCCAGAGCAGAAGTTCTACTTAAGCCAGATCAGGCCTGCAAACAAACTGCGTTTCACAGGCCTTTGTAAGAGATGTTCCCGGTAGGCTGTAAGAGCACTGTGCAGAGCGAGTTGTTTCTTCGCTTCCCAAAGAGCTGGAAGCAAGATGCTCTGGGGCCCAACTCGCCCTTTGGAAAGAAGCCTGCACGTTGTGCCTTTCAGCTCTAGGGCAATGTGGCACGCCCAGAGCAGAAGTTCTACTTCAGCCACATCAGGCCTGCAAAGAAACTGCGTTTCACAGGCCTTTGGAAGACATGTTCCAAGTAGGCTGTGAGAGCACTATGCAGAGCGAGTTGTTTCTTAGCTTCCCAAAGAGCTGGAAGCAAGATTCTTTGGGGCCCAACTCGCTTTTTGGAAAGGAGACTGCGGGTTGTGCCTTTCAGCTCCAGGGCAATGTAGCACACCCAGAGCTGAAGTTCTACTTCAGCCAGATCAGGCCTGCAAAGAAACTGCCTTTCACAGGCCTTTGGAAGAGATGTTCCCTGTAGGCTGTAAGAGCACTGTGCAGAGCGAGTTGTTTCTTCGCTTCCCAAAGAGCTGGAAGCAACATGCTCTGGGGCCCAACACGCCCTTTGGAAACAAGCCTGCACGTTGTACATTTCAGCTCTAGGGCCATGTGGCACACCCAGAGCAGAAGTTCTACTTCAGCCAGATCAGGGCTGGGAAGAAACTGCGTTTAACAGGCCTTTGGAAGAGATTTTCCCGGTAGGCTGTAAGAGCACTGTGCAGAGCGAGTTGTTTCTTAGCTTCCCAAAGAGCTGGAAGCAACATGCTCTGGGGCCCAACACGCCCTTTGGAAACAAGCCTGCACGTTGTACATTTCAGAGCAGAAGTTCTACTTAAGCCAGATCAGGCCTGGGAAGAAACTGCGTTTCACAGGCCTTTGTAAGACTCGTTCCCTGTAGGCTGTAAAACACCAGTGCAGAGCAAGTTGTTTCTTAGCTGCCCAAAGAGGTGGAAGCCCCACGCTGTGGGGCCTGTCTGCCCTTGAGGAGTCAGGGCAGGACTTTGAGCCTTGCAACTCTAGGCCGATGTAGGACACGGCATAGCAGCAGTTCTACCTCAGCGAGATAAGGCCTGCAAGGAAACTGTATTTCTCAGGCCTTTGCAAGAGATGTTCCCGGTCGGCTGTAAGACAGGTCTGCAGAGCGAGTAGTTTCTTAGCTTCCCAAAGAGCTGGAAGCAAGATGCTTTGGGGCCCAACTCGCCCTTTGGAAAGAAGACTGGGGGTTGTGCCTCTCAGCTCCAGGGCAATTTAGCACACCCAGAGCAGAAGTTCTACTTCAGCCAGATCAGGCCTGCAAACAAACTGCGTTTCACAGGCCTTTGTAAGAGATGTTCCCGGTAGGCTGTAAGTGCACTGTGCAGAGCGAGTTGTTTCTTAGCTTCCCAAAGAGCTGGAAGCAAGATGCTTTGGGGCCCAACTCGCCCTTTGGAAAGAAGCCTGCACGTTGTGCCTTTCAGCTCTAGGGCCATGTGACACACCCAGAGCAGAAGTTCTACTTCAGCCAGATCAGGGCTGGGAAGAAACTGCGTTTAACAGGCCTTTGGAAGAGATGTTCCCGGTAGGCTGTAAGAGCACTGTGCTGAGCCAGTTGTTTCTTAGCTGCCGAAAGAGCTGGAAGCTGGACCTGAGGGACTTGTCTACCCTTGTGGAAACAAGGCCGGACTTTGTGCCTTGCAGCTCTAGCACCATGTAGGACCCGGCAGAGCAGAAGTTCTACTTCAGCCAGATCAGGGCTGGGAAGAAACTGCGTTTCACAGGCCTTTGTAAGACTCGTTCCCTGTAGGCTGTAAAACACCAGTGCAGAGCAAGTTGTTTCTTAGCTGCCCAAAGAGGTGGAAGCCCCACGCTGTGGGGCCTGTCTGCCCTTGAGGAGTCAAGGCAGGACTTTGAGCCTTGCAACTCTAGGCCGATGAAGGACACGGCATAGCAGCAGTTCTACCTCAGCGAGATAAGGCCTGCAAGGAAACTGTATTTCTCAGGCCTTTGCAAGAGATGTTCCCGGTTGGCTGTAAGAGAGGTCTGCAGAGCGAGTTGTTTCTTAGCTTCCCAAAGAGCTGGAAGCAAGATGCTTTGGGGCCCAACTCGCCCTTTGGAAAGAAGACTGGGGGTTGTGCCTCTCAGGTCCAGGGCAATTTAGCACACCCAGAGCAGAAGTTCTACTTCAGCCAGATCAGGCCTGCAAAAAAACTGCCTTTCACAGGCCTTTGTAAGACATGTTCCCGGTAGGCTGTAAGAGCACTGTGCAGAGCGAGTTGTTTCTTAGCTTCCCAAAGAGCTGGAAGCAAGATTCTTTGGGGCCCAACTCGCTTTTTGGAAAGGAGACTGCGGGTTGTGCCTTTCAGCTCCAGGGCAATGTAGCACACCCAGAGCAGAAGTTCTACTTCAGCCAGATCAGGCCTGCAAAGAAACTGCCTTTCACAGGCCTTTGGAAGAGATGTTCCCTGTAGGCTGTAAGAGCACTGTGCAGAGCGAGTTGTTTCTTCGCTTCCCAAAGAGCTGGAAGCAACATGCTCTGGGGCCCAACACGCCCTTTGGAAAGAAGCCAGCACGTTGTGCCTCTCAGCTCTAGGGCAATGTGGCACACCCAGAGCAGAAGTTCTACTTCAGCCACATCAGGCCTGCAAAGAAACTGCGTTTCACAGGCCTTTGTAAGACATGTTCTAGGTAGGCTGGAAGAGCCCTGTGCACAGCAAGCTGTTTCTTAGCTGCTCCAAGAGCTGGAAGCTGGACGCTGAGGTGCTAGTCTCCCCTTGGGGAAACAAGGCAGGACTTTGTGCCTTGCATCTCTAGGGCAAGGTTGCACACGGCAGAGCAGAAGTTCTACTTCAGCCAGATCAGGGCTGGGAAGGAACTGCGTTTCACAGTCCGTTTTAAGACATGTTCCGGTAGCTGTAAGAGCCCTATGCAGAGCGAGTTGTTTCTTAGCAGCCGAAAGATCTGGATGCTGGACTTGAGGGACTTGTCTACCCTTGTGGAATCAAGGCAGGACTTTGTGCCTTGCAGCTCTAGCGCCATGTAGGACCCAGCAGAGCAGAAGTTCTACTTCAGCCAGGCCAGGCCTGCAAAGAAACTGCCTTTCACAGGCCTTTGTAAGAGATGATCCCGGTAGGCTGTAAGAGCACTGTGCAGAGCGAGTTGTTTCTTCACTTCCCAAAGAGCTGGAAGCAAGAGGCTCTGGGGCCCAACTCGCCCTTTGGAAAGAAGCTTGCACGTTGTGCCTTTCAGCTCTAGGGCCATGTGACACACCCAGAGCAGAAGTTCTACTTCAGCCAGATCAGGCCTGCAAAGAAACTGCCTTTCACAGGCCTTTGTAAGACATGTTCCCGGGAGGCTGTAAGAGCACTGTGCAGAGCGAGTTGTTTCTTAGCTTCCCAAAGAGCTGGAAGCAAGATGCTTTGGGGCCCAACTCGCCCTTTGGAAAGAAGCCTGCACGTTGTGCCTTTCAGCTCTAGGGCCATGTGACACACCCAGAGCAGAAGTTCTACTTCAGCCAGATCAGGGCTGGGAAGAAACTGCGTTTAACAGGCCTTTGGAAGAGATGTTCCCGGTAGGCTGTAAGAGCACTGTGCTGAGCCAGTTGTTTCTTAGCTGCCGAAAGAGCTGGAAGCTGGACCTGAGGGACTTGTCTACCCTTGTGGAAACAAGGCCGGACTTTGTGCCTTGCAGCTCTAGCACCATGTAGGACCCGGCAGAGCAGAAGTTCTACTTCAGCCAGATCAGGGCTGGGAAGAAACTGCGTTTCACAGGCCTTTGTAAGACTCGTTCCCTGTAGGCTGTAAAACACCAGTGCAGAGCAAGTTGTTTCTTAGCTGCCCAAAGAGGTGGAAGCCCCACGCTGTGGGGCCTGTCTGCCCTTGAGGAGTCAAGGCAGGACTTTGAGCCTTGCAACTCTAGGCCGATGAAGGACACGGCATAGCAGCAGTTCTACCTCAGCGAGATAAGGCCTGCAAGGAAACTGTATTTCTCAGGCCTTTGCAAGAGATGTTCCCGGTTGGCTGTAAGAGAGGTCTGCAGAGCGAGTTGTTTCTTAGCTTCCCAAAGAGCTGGAAGCAAGATGCTTTGGGGCCCAACTCGCCCTTTGGAAAGAAGACTGGGGGTTGTGCCTCTCAGGTCCAGGGCAATTTAGCACACCCAGAGCAGAAGTTCTACTTCAGCCAGATCAGGCCTGCAAAAAAACTGCCTTTCACAGGCCTTTGTAAGACATGTTCCCGGTAGGCTGTAAGAGCACTGTGCAGAGCGAGTTGTTTCTTAGCTTCCCAAAGAGCTGGAAGCAAGATTCTTTGGGGCCCAACTCGCTTTTTGGAAAGGAGACTGCGGGTTGTGCCTTTCAGCTCCAGGGCAATGTAGCACACCCAGAGCAGAAGTTCTACTTCAGCCAGATCAGGCCTGCAAAGAAACTGCCTTTCACAGGCCTTTGGAAGAGATGTTCCCTGTAGGCTGTAAGAGCACTGTGCAGAGCGAGTTGTTTCTTCGCTTCCCAAAGAGCTGGAAGCAACATGCTCTGGGGCCCAACACGCCCTTTGGAAAGAAGCCAGCACGTTGTGCCTCTCAGCTCTAGGGCAATGTGGCACACCCAGAGCAGAAGTTCTACTTCAGCCACATCAGGCCTGCAAAGAAACTGCGTTTCACAGGCCTTTGTAAGACATGTTCTAGGTAGGCTGGAAGAGCCCTGTGCACAGCAAGCTGTTTCTTAGCTGCTCCAAGAGCTGGAAGCTGGACGCTGAGGTGCTAGTCTCCCCTTGGGGAAACAAGGCAGGACTTTGTGCCTTGCATCTCTAGGGCAAGGTTGCACACGGCAGAGCAGAAGTTCTACTTCAGCCAGATCAGGGCTGGGAAGGAACTGCGTTTCACAGTCCGTTTTAAGACATGTTCCGGTAGCTGTAAGAGCCCTATGCAGAGCGAGTTGTTTCTTAGCAGCCGAAAGATCTGGATGCTGGACTTGAGGGACTTGTCTACCCTTGTGGAATCAAGGCAGGACTTTGTGCCTTGCAGCTCTAGCGCCATGTAGGACCCAGCAGAGCAGAAGTTCTACTTCAGCCAGGCCAGGCCTGCAAAGAAACTGCCTTTCACAGGCCTTTGTAAGAGATGATCCCGGTAGGCTGTAAGAGCACTGTGCAGAGCGAGTTGTTTCTTCACTTCCCAAAGAGCTGGAAGCAAGAGGCTCTGGGGCCCAACTCGCCCTTTGGAAAGAAGCTTGCACGTTGTGCCTTTCAGCTCTAGGGCCATGTGACACACCCAGAGCAGAAGTTCTACTTCAGCCAGATCAGGCCTGCAAAGAAACTGCCTTTCACAGGCCTTTGTAAGACATGTTCCCGGGAGGCTGTAAGAGCACTGTGCAGAGCGAGTTGTTTCTTAGCTTCCCAAAGAGCTGGAAGCAAGATGCTTTGGGGCCCAACTCGCCCTTTGGAAACAAGCCTGCACGTTGTACATTTCAGCTCTAGGGCCAGGTGGCACACCCAGAGCAGAAGTTCTACTTCAGCCAGATTAGGCCTGCAAAGAAACTGCGTTTCACAGGCCTTTGTAAGAGATGTTACCGGTAGGCTGTAAGAGCACTGTGCAGAGCGAGTTGTTTCTTCGCTTCCCAAAGAGCTGGAAGCAAGATGCTCTGGGGCCCAACTCGCTTTGTGGAAAGGAGAGTGCACGTTGTGCCTTTCAGCTCTAGGACAATGTAGCACACCCAGAGCAGAAGTTCTACTTCAGCCAGATCAGGCCTGCAAAGAAACTGCCTTTCACAGGCCTTTGGAAGAGATGTTCCCTGTAGGCTGTAAGAGCACTGTGCAGAGCGAGTTGTTTCTTCGCTTCCCAAAGAGCTGGAAGCAACATGCTCTGGGGCCCAACACGCCCTTTGGAAAGAAGCCAGCACGTTGTGCCTCTCAGCTCTAGGGCAATGTGGCACACCCAGAGCAGAAGTTCTACTTCAGCCACATCAGGCCTGCAAAGAAACTGCGTTTCACAGGCCTTTGTAAGACATGTTCTAGGTAGGCTGGAAGAGCCCTGTGCACAGCAAGCTGTTTCTTAGCTGCTCCAAGAGCTGGAAGCTGGACGCTGAGGTGCTAGTCTCCCCTTGGGGAAACAAGGCAGGACTTTGTGCCTTGCATCTCTAGGGCCATGTTGCACATGGCAGAGCAGAAGTTCTACTTCAGCCAGATCAGGGCTGGGAAGGAACTGCGTTTCACAGTCCGTTTTAAGACATGTTCCCGGTAGGCTGTAAGAGCCCTATGCAGAGCGAGTTGTTTCTTAGCAGCCGAAAGAGCTGGATGCTGGACTTGAGGGACTTGTCTACCCTTGTGGAATCAAGGCAGGACTTTGTGCCTTGCAGCTCTAGCGCCATGTAGGACCCGGCAGAGCAGAAGTTCTACTTCAGCCAGATCAGGCCTGCAAAGAAATTGCGTTTCACAGGCCTTTGTAAGAGATGTTCCCTGCTGTCTGTAAGAGCACTGGGCAGAGCGAATTGTTTCTCAGCTTCCCAAAGAGCTGGAATCAAGATGCTTTGGGTCCCAACTCGCCCTTTGGAAAGAAGCCTGCACGTTGTGCCTTTCAGCTCTAGGGCCATGTGACACACCCAGAGCAGAAGTTCTACTTCAGCCACATCAGGCCTGCAAAGAAACTGCGTTTCACAGGCCTTTGTAAGACATGGTCCAGGTAGGCTGGAAGAGCCCTGTGCACAGCAAGCTGTTTCTTAGCTGCTCCAAGAGCTGGAAGCTGGACGCTGAGGTACTAGTCTCCCCTTGGGGAAACAAGGCAGGACTTTGTGCCTTGCATCTCTAGGGCCATGTTGCACACGGCAGAGCAGAAGTTCTACTTCAGCCAGATCAGGCCTGGGAAGAAACTGCGTTTCGCAGGCCTTTGTAAGACTCGTTCCCTGTAGGCCGTAAAACACCAGTGCAGAGCAAGTTGTTTCTTAGCTGCCCAAAGAGGTGGAAGCCCCACGCTGTGGGGCCTGTCTGCCCTTGAGGAGTCAGGGCAGGACTTTGAGCCTTGAAACTCTAGGCCGATGTAGGACACGGCATAGCAGCAGTTCTACCTCAGCGAGATAAGGCCTGCAAAGAAAATGCGTTTCTCAGGCCTTTGGAAGACATGTTCCCGGTAGGCTGTAAGAGCACTGTGCAGAGCGAGTTGTTTCTTAGCTTCCCAAAGAGCTGGAAGCAAGATGCTTTGGGGCCCAACTCGCCCTTTGGAAAGAAGACTGCGTGTTGTGCCTCTCAGCTCCAGGGCAATTTAGCACACCCAGAGCAGAAGTTCTACTTCAGCCAGATCTGGCCTGCAAACAAACTGCGTTTCACAGGCCTTTGTAAGAGATGTTCCCGGTAGGCTGTAAGAGCACTGTGTAGAGCGAGTTGTTTCTTAGCTTCCCAAAGAGCTGGAAGCAAGATGCTTTGGGGCCCAACTCGCCCTTTGGAAACAAGCCTGCACCTTGTACCTTTCAGCTCTAGGGCAATGTGGCACACCCAGAGCAGAAGTTCTACTTCAGCCAGATCAGGCCTGCAAAGAAACTGCCTTTCACAGGCCTTTGTAAGACATGTTCCCGGGAGGCTGTAAGAGCACTGTGCAGAGCGAATTGTTTCTCCGCTTCCCAAAGAGCTGGAAGCAAGATGCTCTGGGGCCCAACACGCCCTTTGGAAAGAAGCCTGCACGTTGTGCCTTTCAGCTCTAGGGCAATGTGGCACACCCAGAGCAGAAGTTCTACTTCAGCCACATCAGGCCTGCAAAGAAACTGCGTTTCACAGGCCTTTGTAAGACATGTTCTAGGTAGGCTGGAAGAGCCCTGTGCACAGCAAGCTGTTTCTTACCTGCTCGAAGAGCTGGAAGCTGGACGCTGAGGTACTAGTCTCCCCTTGGGGAAACAAGGCAGGACTTGGTGCCTTGCATCTCTAGGGCCATGTTGCACACGGCAGAGCAGAAGTTCTACTTCAGCCAGATCAGGGCTGGGAAGAAACTGCGTTTCACAGTCCGTTTTAAGACATGTTCCCGGTAGGCTGTAAGAGCCCTATGCAGAGCGAGTTGTTTCTTAGCTGCCGAAAGAGCTGGATGCTTTACTTGAGGGACTTGTCTACCCTTGTGGAATCAAGGCAGGACTTTGCGCCTTGCAGCTCTAGCGCCATGTAGGACCCGGCAGAGCAGAAGTTCTACTTCAGCCAGATCAGGCCTGCAACGAAATTGCGTTTCACAGGCATTGGAAGAGATGTTCCCTGTAGGCTATAAGAGCACTGGGCAGAGCGAATTGTTTCTCAGCTTCCCAAAGAGCTGGAAGCAAGATGCTTTGGGTCCCAACTCGCCCTTTGGAAAGAAGCCTGCACGTTGTGCCTTTCAGCTCTAGGGCCATGTGACACACCCAGAGCAGAAGTTCTACTTCAGCCAGATCAGGCCTGCAAAGAAACTGCGTTTAACAGGCCTTTGGAAGAGATGTTCCCGGTAGGCTGTAAGAGCACTATGCAGAGCGAATTGTTTCTTAGCTTCCCAAAGAGCTGGAAGCAAGATGCTTTGGGGCCCAACTCGCCCTTTGGAAACAAGCCTGCACGTTGTACATTTCAGCTCTAGGGCCATGTGGCACACCCAGAGCAGAAGTTCTACTTCAGCCAGATCAGGGCTGGGAAGAAACTGCGTTTCACTGTCCGTTTTAAGACATGTTCCCGGTAGGCTGTAAGAGCCCTATGCAGAGCGAGTTGTCTCTTAGCTGCTGAAAGAGCTGGATGCTGGACTTGAGGGACTTGTCTACCCTTGTGGAATCAAGGCAGGACTTTGTGCCTTGCAGCTCTAGCGCCATGTAGGACCCGGCAGAGCAGAAGTTCTACTTAAGCCAGATCAGGCCTGGGAAGAAACTGCGTTTCACAGGCCTTTGTAAGACTCGTTCCCTGTAGGCTGTAAAACACCAGTGCAGAGCAAGTTGTTTCTTAGCTGCCCAAAGAGGTGGAAGCCCCACGCTGTGGGGCCTGTCTGCCCTTGAGGAGTCAGGGCAGGACTTTGAGCCTTGAAACTCTAGGCCGATGTAGGACACGGCATAGCAGCAGTTCTACCTCAGCGAGATAAGGCCTGCAAAGAAAATGCGTTTCTCAGGCCTTTGGAAGACATGTTCCCGGTAGGCTGTAAGAGCACTGTGCAGAGCGAGTTGTTTCTTAGCTTCCCAAAGAGCTGGAAGCAAGATGCTTTGGGGCCCAACTCGCCCTTTGGAAAGAAGACTGCGTGTTCTGCCTCTCAGCTCCAGGGCAATTTAGCACACCCAGAGCAGAAGTTCTACTTCAGCCAGATCTGGCCAGCAAACAAACTGTGTTTCACAGGCCTTTGTAAGAGATGTTCCCGGTAGGCTGTACGAGCACTGTGTAGAGCGAGTTGTTTCTTAGCTTCCCAAAGAGCTGGAAGCAAGATGCTTTGGGGCCCAACTCGCCCTTTGGAATCAAGCCTGCACCTTGTACCTTTCAGCTCTAGTGCCAGGTGGCACACCCAGAGCAGAAGTTCTACTTCAGCCAGATTTGGCCTGCAAAGAAACTGCGTTTCACAGGCCTTTGTAAGAGATGTTACCGGTAGGCTGTAAGAGCACTGTTCAGAGCGAGTTGTTTCTTCGCTTCCCAAAGAGCTGGAAGCAAGATGCTCTGGGGCCCAACTCGCCCTTTGGAAAGAAGCCTGCACGTTGTGCCTTTCAGCTCTAGGGCAATGTGGCACACCCAGAGCAGAAGTTCTACTTCAGCCAGATCAGGCCTGCAAAGAAACTGCGTTTCACAGGCCTTTGTAAGAGATGTTCCCTGTAGGCTGTAAGAGCACTGGGCAGAGCGAATTGTTTCTCAGCTTCCCAAAGAGCTGGAATCAAGATGCTTTGGGTCCCAACTCGCCCTTTGGAAAGAAGCCTGCACGTTGTGCCTTTCAGCTCTAGGGCCATGTGACACACCCAGAGCAGAAGTTCTACTTCAGCCAGATCAGGGCTGGGAAGAAACTGCGTTTAACAGGCCTTTGGAAGAGATGTTCCCGGTAGGCTGTAAGAGCACTGTGCTGAGCCAGTTGTTTCTTAGCTGCCGAAAGAGCTGGAAGCTGGACCTGAGGGACTTGTCTACCCTTGTGGAAACAAGGCCGGACTTTGTGCCTTGCAGCTCTAGCGCCATGTAGGACCCGGCAGAGCAGAAGTTCTACTTCAGCCAGATCAGGGCTGGGAAGAAACTGCGTTTCACAGGCCTTTGTAAGACTCGTTCCCTGTAGGCTGTAAAACACCAGTGCAGAGCAAGTTGTTTCTTAGCTGCCCAAAGAGGTGGAAGCCCCACGCTGTGGGGCCTGTCTGCCCTTGAGGAGTCAAGGCAGGACTTTGAGCCTTGCAACTCTAGGCCGATGAAGGACACGGCATAGCAGCAGTTCTACCTCAGCGAGATAAGGCCTGCAAGGAAACTGTATTTCTCAGGCCTTTGCAAGAGATGTTCCCGGTTGGCTGTAAGAGAGGTCTGCAGAGCGAGTTGTTTCTTAGCTTCCCAAAGAGCTGGAAGCAAGATGCTTTGGGGCCCAACTCGCCCTTTGGAAAGAAGACTGGGGGTTGTGCCTCTCAGCTCCAGGGCAATTTAGCACACCCAGAGCAGAAGTTCTACTTCAGCCAGATCAGGCCTGCCAAGAAACTGCCTTTCACAGGCCTTTGTAAGACATGTTCCCGGGAGGCTGTAAGAGCACTGTGCAGAGCAAGTTGTTTCTTCGCTTCCCAAAGAGCTGGAAGCAAGATGCTCTGGGGCCCAACACGCCCTTTGGAAAGAAGCCTGCACGTTGTGCCTTTCAGCTCTAGGGCAATGTGGCACACCCAGAGCAGAAGTTCTACTTCAGCCAGATCGGGCCTGCAAAGAAACTGCGTTTCACAGGCCTTTGTAAGACATGTTCCAGGTAGGCTGTAAGTGCACTGTGCAGAGCGAGTTGTTTCTTACCTGCTCCAAGAGCTGGAAGCTGGACGCTGAGGTACTAGTCTCCCCTTGGGGAAACAAGGCAGGACTTGGTGCCTTGCATCTCTAGGGCCATGTTGCACACGGCAGAGCAGAAGTTCTACTTCAGCCAGATCAGGGCTGGGAAGAAACTGCGTTTCACAGTCCGTTTTAAGACATGTTCCCGGTAGGCTGTAAGAGCCCTATGCAGAGCGAGTTGTTTCTTAGCTGCCGAAAGAGCTGGATGCTGGACTTGAGGGACTTGTCTACCCTTGTGGAATCAAGGCAGGACTTTGTGCCTTGCAGCTCTAGCGCCATGTAGGACCCGGCAGAGCAGAAGTTCTACTTCAGCCAGATCAGGCCTGCAAAGAAATTGCGTTTCACAGGCCTTTGTAAGAGATGTTCCCTGCTGTCTGTAAGAGCACTGGGCAGAGCGAATTGTTTCTCAGCTTCCCAAAGAGCTGGAATCAAGATGCTTTGGGTCCCAACTCGCCCTTTGGAAAGAAGCCTGCACGTTGTGCCTTTCAGCTCTAGGGCCATGTGACACACCCAGAGCAGAAGTTCTACTTCAGCCAGATCAGGCCTGCAAAGAAACTGCGTTTAACAGGCCTTTGGAAGAGATGTTCCCGGTAGGCTGTAAGAGCACTATGCAGAGCGAATTGTTTCTTAGCTTCCCAAAGAGCTGGAAGCAAGATGCTTTGGGGCCCAACTCGCCCTTTGGAAACAAGCCTGCACGTTGTACATTTCAGCTCTAGGGCCATGTGGCACACCCAGAGCAGAAGTTCTACTTCAGCCAGATCAGGGCTGGGAAGAAACTGCGTTTCACTGTCCGTTTTAAGACATGTTCCCGGTAGGCTGTAAGAGCCCTATGCAGAGCGAGTTGTCTCTTAGCTGCTGAAAGAGCTGGATGCTGGACTTGAGGGACTTGTCTACCCTTGTGGAATCAAGGCAGGACTTTGTGCCTTGCAGCTCTAGCGCCATGTAGGACCCGGCAGAGCAGAAGTTCTACTTAAGCCAGATCAGGCCTGGGAAGAAACTGCGTTTCACAGGCCTTTGTAAGACTCGTTCCCTGTAGGCTGTAAAACACCAGTGCAGAGCAAGTTGTTTCTTAGCTGCCCAAAGAGGTGGAAGCCCCACGCTGTGGGGCCTGTCTGCCCTTGAGGAGTCAGGGCAGGACTTTGAGCCTTGCAACTCTAGGCCGATGTAGGACACGGCATAGCAGCAGTTCTACCTCAGCGAGATAAGGCCTGCAAAGAAAATGCGTTTCTCAGGCCTTTGGAAGACATGTTCCCGGTAGGCTGTAAGAGCACTGTGCAGAGCGAGTTGTTTCTTAGCTTCCCAAAGAGCTGGAAGCAAGATGCTTTGGGGCCCAACTCGCCCTTTGGAAAGAAGACTGCGGGTTGTGCCTTTCAGCTCCAGGGCAATGTAGCACACCCAGAGCAGAAGTTCTACTTAAGCCAGATCAGGCCTGCAAACAAACTGCGTTTCACAGGCCTTTGTAAGAGATGTTCCCGGTAGGCTGTAAGAGCACTGTGCAGAGCGAGTTGTTTCTTAGCTTCCCAAAGAGCTGGAAGCAAGATGCTTTGGGGCCCAACTCGCCCTTTGGAAAGAAGACTGCGGGTTGTGCCTTTCAGCTCCAGGGCAATGTAGCACACCCAGAGCAGAAGTTCTACTTAAGCCAGATCAGGCCTGCAAACAAACTGCGTTTCACAGGCCTTTGTAAGAGATGTTCCCGGTAGGCTGTAAGAGCACTGTGCAGAGCGAGTTGTTTCTTCGCTTCCCAAAGAGCTGGAAGCAAGATGCTCTGGGGCCCAACTCGCCCTTTGGAAAGAAGCCTGCACGTTGTGCCTTTCAGCTCTAGGGCAATGTGGCACGCCCAGAGCAGAAGTTCTACTTCAGCCACATCAGGCCTGCAAAGAAACTGCGTTTCACAGGCCTTTGGAAGACATGTTCCAAGTAGGCTGTGAGAGCACTATGCAGAGCGAGTTGTTTCTTAGCTTCCCAAAGAGCTGGAAGCAAGATTCTTTGGGGCCCAACTCGCTTTTTGGAAAGGAGACTGCGGGTTGTGCCTTTCAGCTCCAGGGCAATGTAGCACACCCAGAGCTGAAGTTCTACTTCAGCCAGATCAGGCCTGCAAAGAAACTGCCTTTCACAGGCCTTTGGAAGAGATGTTCCCTGTAGGCTGTAAGAGCACTGTGCAGAGCGAGTTGTTTCTTCGCTTCCCAAAGAGCTGGAAGCAACATGCTCTGGGGCCCAACACGCCCTTTGGAAAGAAGCCTGCACGTTGTGCCTTTCAGCTCTAGGGCCATGTGACACACCCAGAGCAGAAGTTCTACTTCAGCCACATCAGGCCTGCAAAGAAACTGCGTTTCACAGGCCTTTGTAAGACATGGTCCAGGTAGGCTGGAAGAGCCCTGTGCACAGCAAGCTGTTTCTTAGCTGCTCCAAGAGCTGGAAGCTGGACGCTGAGGTACTAGTCTCCCCTTGGGGAAACAAGGCAGGACTTTGTGCCTTGCATCTCTAGGGCCATGTTGCACACGGCAGAGCAGAAGTTCTACTTCAGCCAGATCAGGCCTGGGAAGAAACTGCGTTTCGCAGGCCTTTGTAAGACTCGTTCCCTGTAGGCCGTAAAACACCAGTGCAGAGCAAGTTGTTTCTTAGCTGCCCAAAGAGGTGGAAGCCCCACGCTGTGGGGCCTGTCTGCCCTTGAGGAGTCAGGGCAGGACTTTGAGCCTTGAAACTCTAGGCCGATGTAGGACACGGCATAGCAGCAGTTCTACCTCAGCGAGATAAGGCCTGCAAAGAAAATGCGTTTCTCAGGCCTTTGGAAGACATGTTCCCGGTAGGCTGTAAGAGCACTGTGCAGAGCGAGTTGTTTCTTAGCTTCCCAAAGAGCTGGAAGCAAGATGCTTTGGGGCCCAACTCGCCCTTTGGAAAGAAGACTGCGTGTTGTGCCTCTCAGCTCCAGGGCAATTTAGCACACCCAGAGCAGAAGTTCTACTTCAGCCAGATCTGGCCTGCAAACAAACTGCGTTTCACAGGCCTTTGTAAGAGATGTTCCCGGTAGGCTGTAAGAGCACTGTGTAGAGCGAGTTGTTTCTTAGCTTCCCAAAGAGCTGGAAGCAAGATGCTTTGGGGCCCAACTTGCCCTTTGGAAACAAGCCTGCACCTTGTACCTTTCAGCTCTAGGGCAATGTGGCACACCCAGAGCAGAAGTTCTACTTCAGCCAGATCAGGCCTGCAAAGAAACTGCCTTTCACAGGCCTTTGTAAGACATGTTCCCGGGAGGCTGTAAGAGCACTGTGCAGAGCGAATTGTTTCTCCGCTTCCCAAAGAGCTGGAAGCAAGATGCTCTGGGGCCCAACACGCCCTTTGGAAAGAAGCCTGCACGTTGTGCCTTTCAGCTCTAGGGCAATGTGGCACACCCAGAGCAGAAGTTCTACTTCAGCCACATCAGGCCTGCAAAGAAACTGCGTTTCACAGGCCTTTGTAAGACATGTTCTAGGTAGGCTGGAAGAGCCCTGTGCACAGCAAGCTGTTTCTTACCTGCTCGAAGAGCTGGAAGCTGGACGCTGAGGTACTAGTCTCCCCTTGGGGAAACAAGGCAGGACTTGGTGCCTTGCATCTCTAGGGCCATGTTGCACACGGCAGAGCAGAAGTTCTACTTCAGCCAGATCAGGGCTGGGAAGAAACTGCGTTTCACAGTCCGTTTTAAGACATGTTCCCGGTAGGCTGTAAGAGCCCTATGCAGAGCGAGTTGTTTCTTAGCTGCCGAAAGAGCTGGATGCTTTACTTGAGGGACTTGTCTACCCTTGTGGAATCAAGGCAGGACTTTGCGCCATGCAGCTCTAGCGCCATGTAGGACCCGGCAGAGCAGAAGTTCTACTTCAGCCAGATCAGGCCTGCAACGAAATTGCGTTTCACAGGCATTGGAAGAGATGTTCCCTGTAGGCTATAAGAGCACTGGGCAGAGCGAATTGTTTCTCAGCTTCCCAAAGAGCTGGAAGCAAGATGCTTTGGGTCCCAACTCGCCCTTTGGAAAGAAGCCTGCACGTTGTGCCTTTCAGCTCTAGGGCCATGTGACACACCCAGAGCAGAAGTTCTACTTCAGCCAGATCAGGCCTGCAAAGAAACTGCGTTTAACAGGCCTTTGGAAGAGATGTTCCCGGTAGGCTGTAAGAGCACTATGCAGAGCGAATTGTTTCTTAGCTTCCCAAAGAGCTGGAAGCAAGATGCTTTGGGGCCCAACTCGCCCTTTGGAAACAAGCCTGCACGTTGTACATTTCAGCTCTAGGGCCATGTGGCACACCCAGAGCAGAAGTTCTACTTCAGCCAGATCAGGGCTGGGAAGAAACTGCGTTTCACTGTCCGTTTTAAGACATGTTCCCGGTAGGCTGTAAGAGCCCTATGCAGAGCGAGTTGTCTCTTAGCTGCTGAAAGAGCTGGATGCTGGACTTGAGGGACTTGTCTACCCTTGTGGAATCAAGGCAGGACTTTGTGCCTTGCAGCTCTAGCGCCATGTAGGACCCGGCAGAGCAGAAGTTCTACTTAAGCCAGATCAGGCCTGGGAAGAAACTGCGTTTCACAGGCCTTTGTAAGACTCGTTCCCTGTAGGCTGTAAAACACCAGTGCAGAGCAAGTTGTTTCTTAGCTGCCCAAAGAGGTGGAAGCCCCACGCTGTGGGGCCTGTCTGCCCTTGAGGAGTCAGGGCAGGACTTTGAGCCTTGAAACTCTAGGCCGATGTAGGACACGGCATAGCAGCAGTTCTACCTCAGCGAGATAAGGCCTGCAAAGAAAATGCGTTTCTCAGGCCTTTGGAAGACATGTTCCCGGTAGGCTGTAAGAGCACTGTGCAGAGCGAGTTGTTTCTTAGCTTCCCAAAGAGCTGGAAGCAAGATGCTTTGGGGCCCAACTCGCCCTTTGGAAAGAAGACTGCGTGTTCTGCCTCTCAGCTCCAGGGCAATTTAGCACACCCAGAGCAGAAGTTCTACTTCAGCCAGATCTGGCCAGCAAACAAACTGTGTTTCACAGGCCTTTGTAAGAGATGTTCCCGGTAGGCTGTACGAGCACTGTGTAGAGCGAGTTGTTTCTTAGCTTCCCAAAGAGCTGGAAGCAAGATGCTTTGGGGCCCAACTCGCCCTTTGGAATCAAGCCTGCACCTTGTACCTTTCAGCTCTAGTGCCAGGTGGCACACCCAGAGCAGAAGTTCTACTTCAGCCAGATTTGGCCTGCAAAGAAACTGCGTTTCACAGGCCTTTGTAAGAGATGTTACCGGTAGGCTGTAAGAGCACTGTTCAGAGCGAGTTGTTTCTTCGCTTCCCAAAGAGCTGGAAGCAAGATGCTCTGGGGCCCAACTCGCCCTTTGGAAAGAAGCCTGCACGTTGTGCCTTTCAGCTCTAGGGCAATGTGGCACACCCAGAGCAGAAGTTCTACTTCAGCCAGATCAGGCCTGCAAAGAAACTGCGTTTCACAGGCCTTTGTAAGAGATGTTCCCTGTAGGCTGTAAGAGCACTGGGCAGAGCGAATTGTTTCTCAGCTTCCCAAAGAGCTGGAATCAAGATGCTTTGGGTCCCAACTCGCCCTTTGGAAAGAAGCCTGCACGTTGTGCCTTTCAGCTCTAGGGCCATGTGACACACCCAGAGCAGAAGTTCTACTTCAGCCAGATCAGGGCTGGGAAGAAACTGCGTTTAACAGGCCTTTGGAAGAGATGTTCCCGGTAGGCTGTAAGAGCACTGTGCTGAGCCAGTTGTTTCTTAGCTGCCGAAAGAGCTGGAAGCTGGACCTGAGGGACTTGTCTACCCTTGTGGAAACAAGGCCGGACTTTGTGCCTTGCAGCTCTAGCGCCATGTAGGACCCGGCAGAGCAGAAGTTCTACTTCAGCCAGATCAGGGCTGGGAAGAAACTGCGTTTCACAGGCCTTTGTAAGACTCGTTCCCTGTAGGCTGTAAAACACCAGTGCAGAGCAAGTTGTTTCTTAGCTGCCCAAAGAGGTGGAAGCCCCACGCTGTGGGGCCTGTCTGCCCTTGAGGAGTCAAGGCAGGACTTTGAGCCTTGCAACTCTAGGCCGATGAAGGACACGGCATAGCAGCAGTTCTACCTCAGCGAGATAAGGCCTGCAAGGAAACTGTATTTCTCAGGCCTTTGCAAGAGATGTTCCCGGTTGGCTGTAAGAGAGGTCTGCAGAGCGAGTTGTTTCTTAGCTTCCCAAAGAGCTGGAAGCAAGATGCTTTGGGGCCCAACTCGCCCTTTGGAAAGAAGACTGGGGGTTGTGCCTCTCAGCTCCAGGGCAATTTAGCACACCCAGAGCAGAAGTTCTACTTCAGCCAGATCAGGCCTGCCAAGAAACTGCCTTTCACAGGCCTTTGTAAGACATGTTCCCGGGAGGCTGTAAGAGCACTGTGCAGAGCAAGTTGTTTCTTCGCTTCCCAAAGAGCTGGAAGCAAGATGCTCTGGGGCCCAACACGCCCTTTGGAAAGAAGCCTGCACGTTGTGCCTTTCAGCTCTAGGGCAATGTGGCACACCCAGAGCAGAAGTTCTACTTCAGCCAGATCGGGCCTGCAAAGAAACTGCGTTTCACAGGCCTTTGTAAGACATGTTCCAGGTAGGCTGTAAGTGCACTGTGCAGAGCGAGTTGTTTCTTACCTGCTCCAAGAGCTGGAAGCTGGACGCTGAGGTACTAGTCTCCCCTTGGGGAAACAAGGCAGGACTTGGTGCCTTGCATCTCTAGGGCCATGTTGCACACGGCAGAGCAGAAGTTCTACTTCAGCCAGATCAGGGCTGGGAAGAAACTGCGTTTCACAGTCCGTTTTAAGACATGTTCCCGGTAGGCTGTAAGAGCCCTATGCAGAGCGAGTTGTTTCTTAGCTGCCGAAAGAGCTGGATGCTGGACTTGAGGGACTTGTCTACCCTTGTGGAATCAAGGCAGGACTTTGTGCCTTGCAGCTCTAGCGCCATGTAGGACCCGGCAGAGCAGAAGTTCTACTTCAGCCAGATCAGGCCTGCAAAGAAATTGCGTTTCACAGGCCTTTGTAAGAGATGTTCCCTGCTGTCTGTAAGAGCACTGGGCAGAGCGAATTGTTTCTCAGCTTCCCAAAGAGCTGGAATCAAGATGCTTTGGGTCCCAACTCGCCCTTTGGAAAGAAGCCTGCACGTTGTGCCTTTCAGCTCTAGGGCCATGTGACACACCCAGAGCAGAAGTTCTACTTCAGCCAGATCAGGCCTGCAAAGAAACTGCGTTTAACAGGCCTTTGGAAGAGATGTTCCCGGTAGGCTGTAAGAGCACTATGCAGAGCGAATTGTTTCTTAGCTTCCCAAAGAGCTGGAAGCAAGATGCTTTGGGGCCCAACTCGCCCTTTGGAAACAAGCCTGCACGTTGTACATTTCAGCTCTAGGGCCATGTGGCACACCCAGAGCAGAAGTTCTACTTCAGCCAGATCAGGGCTGGGAAGAAACTGCGTTTCACTGTCCGTTTTAAGACATGTTCCCGGTAGGCTGTAAGAGCCCTATGCAGAGCGAGTTGTCTCTTAGCTGCTGAAAGAGCTGGATGCTGGACTTGAGGGACTTGTCTACCCTTGTGGAATCAAGGCAGGACTTTGTGCCTTGCAGCTCTAGCGCCATGTAGGACCCGGCAGAGCAGAAGTTCTACTTAAGCCAGATCAGGCCTGGGAAGAAACTGCGTTTCACAGGCCTTTGTAAGACTCGTTCCCTGTAGGCTGTAAAACACCAGTGCAGAGCAAGTTGTTTCTTAGCTGCCCAAAGAGGTGGAAGCCCCACGCTGTGGGGCCTGTCTGCCCTTGAGGAGTCAGGGCAGGACTTTGAGCCTTGCAACTCTAGGCCGATGTAGGACACGGCATAGCAGCAGTTCTACCTCAGCGAGATAAGGCCTGCAAAGAAAATGCGTTTCTCAGGCCTTTGGAAGACATGTTCCCGGTAGGCTGTAAGAGCACTGTGCAGAGCGAGTTGTTTCTTAGCTTCCCAAAGAGCTGGAAGCAAGATGCTTTGGGGCCCAACTCGCCCTTTGGAAAGAAGACTGCGGGTTGTGCCTTTCAGCTCCAGGGCAATGTAGCACACCCAGAGCAGAAGTTCTACTTAAGCCAGATCAGGCCTGCAAACAAACTGCGTTTCACAGGCCTTTGTAAGAGATGTTCCCGGTAGGCTGTAAGAGCACTGTGCAGAGCGAGTTGTTTCTTAGCTTCCCAAAGAGCTGGAAGCAAGATGCTTTGGGGCCCAACTCGCCCTTTGGAAAGAAGACTGCGGGTTGTGCCTTTCAGCTCCAGGGCAATGTAGCACACCCAGAGCAGAAGTTCTACTTAAGCCAGATCAGGCCTGCAAACAAACTGCGTTTCACAGGCCTTTGTAAGAGATGTTCCCGGTAGGCTGTAAGAGCACTGTGCAGAGCGAGTTGTTTCTTCGCTTCCCAAAGAGCTGGAAGCAAGATGCTCTGGGGCCCAACTCGCCCTTTGGAAAGAAGCCTGCACGTTGTGCCTTTCAGCTCTAGGGCAATGTGGCACGCCCAGAGCAGAAGTTCTACTTCAGCCACATCAGGCCTGCAAAGAAACTGCGTTTCACAGGCCTTTGGAAGACATGTTCCAAGTAGGCTGTGAGAGCACTATGCAGAGCGAGTTGTTTCTTAGCTTCCCAAAGAGCTGGAAGCAAGATTCTTTGGGGCCCAACTCGCTTTTTGGAAAGGAGACTGCGGGTTGTGCCTTTCAGCTCCAGGGCAATGTAGCACACCCAGAGCTGAAGTTCTACTTCAGCCAGATCAGGCCTGCAAAGAAACTGCCTTTCACAGGCCTTTGGAAGAGATGTTCCCTGTAGGCTGTAAGAGCACTGTGCAGAGCGAGTTGTTTCTTCGCTTCCCAAAGAGCTGGAAGCAACATGCTCTGGGGCCCAACACGCCCTTTGGAAACAAGCCTGCACGTTGTACATTTCAGCTCTAGGGCCATGTGGCACACCCAGAGCAGAAGTTCTACTTCAGCCAGATCAGGGCTGGGAAGAAACTGCGTTTAACAGGCCTTTGGAAGAGATTTTCCCGGTAGGCTGTAAGAGCACTGTGCTGAGCCAGTTGTTTCTTAGCTGCCAAAAGAGCTGGAAGCTGGACCTGAGGGACTTGTCTACCCTTGTGGAAACAAGGCAGGACTTTGTGCCTTGCAGCTCTAGCGCCATGTAGGACCCGGCAGAGCAGAAGTTCTTCTTCAGCCAGATCAGGGCTGGGAAGAAACTGCGTTTCACAGGCCTTTGTAAGACTCGTTCCCTGTAGGCTGTAAAACACCAGTGCAGAGCAAGTTGTTTCTTAGCTGCCCAAAGAGGTGGAAGCCCCACGCTGTGGGGCCTGTCTGCCCTTGAGGAGTCAAGGCAGGACTTTGAGCCTTGCAACTCTAGGCCGATGAAGGACACGGCATAGCAGCAGTTCTACCTCAGCGAGATAAGGCCTGCAAGGAAACTGTATTTCTCAGGCCTTTGCAAGAGATGTTCCCGGTTGGCTGTAAGAGAGGTCTGCAGAGCGAGTTGTTTCTTAGCTTCCCAAAGAGCTGGAAGCAAGATGCTCTGGGGCCCAACTCGCCCTTTGGAAAGAAGACTGGGGGTTGTGCCTCTCAGCTCCAGGGCAATTTAGCACACCCAGAGCAGAAGTTCTACTTCAGCCAGATCAGGCCTGCAAAGAAACTGCCTTTCACAGGCCTTTGTAAGACATGTTCCCGGGAGGCTGTAAGAGCACTGTGCAGAGCAAGTTGTTTCTTCGCTTCCCAAAGAGCTGGAAGCAAGATGCTCTGGGGCCCAACACGCCCTTTGGAAAGAAGCCTGCACGTTGTGCCTTTCAGCTCTAGGGCAATGTGGCACACCCAGAGCAGAAGTTCTACTTCAGCCAGATCGGGCCTGCAAAGAAACTGCGTTTCACAGGCCTTTGTAAGACATGTTCCAGGTAGGCTGGAAGAGCCCTGTGCACAGCAAGCTGTTTCTTACCTGCTCCAAGAGCTGGAAGCTGGACGCTGAGGTACTAGTCTCCCCTTGGGGAAACAAGGCAGGACTTGGTGCCTTGCATCTCTAGGGCCATGTTGCACACGGCAGAGCAGAAGTTCTACTTCAGCCAGATCAGGGCTGGGAAGAAACTGCGTTTCACAGTCCGTTTTAAGACATGTTCCCGGTAGGCTGTAAGAGCCCTATGCAGAGCGAGTTGTTTCTTAGCTGCCGAAAGAGCTGGATGCTGGACTTGAGGGACTTGTCTACCCTTGTGGAATCAAGGCAGGACTTTGTGCCTTGCAGCTCTAGCGCCATGTAGGACCCGGCAGAGCAGAAGTTCTACTTCAGCCAGATCAGGCCTGCAAAGAAATTGCGTTTCACAGGCCTTTGTAAGAGATGTTCCCTGCTGTCTGTAAGAGCACTGGGCAGAGCGAATTGTTTCTCAGCTTCCCAAAGAGCTGGAATCAAGATGCTTTGGGTCCCAACTCGCCCTTTGGAAAGAAGCCTGCACGTTGTGCCTTTCAGCTCTAGGGCCATGTGACACACCCAGAGCAGAAGTTCTACTTCAGCCAGATCAGGCCTGCAAAGAAACTGCGTTTAACAGGCCTTTGGAAGAGATGTTCCCGGTAGGCTGTAAGAGCACTATGCAGAGCGAATTGTTTCTTAGCTTCCCAAAGAGCTGGAAGCAAGATGCTTTGGGGCCCAACTCGCCCTTTGGAAACAAGCCTGCACGTTGTACATTTCAGCTCTAGGGCCATGTGGCACACCCAGAGCAGAAGTTCTACTTCAGCCAGATCAGGGCTGGGAAGAAACTGCGTTTCACTGTCCGTTTTAAGACATGTTCCCGGTAGGCTGTAAGAGCCCTATGCAGAGCGAGTTGTCTCTTAGCTGCTGAAAGAGCTGGATGCTGGACTTGAGGGACTTGTCTACCCTTGTGGAATCAAGGCAGGACTTTGTGCCTTGCAGCTCTAGCGCCATGTAGGACCCGGCAGAGCAGAAGTTCTACTTAAGCCAGATCAGGCCTGGGAAGAAACTGCGTTTCACAGGCCTTTGTAAGACTCGTTCCCTGTAGGCTGTAAAACACCAGTGCAGAGCAAGTTGTTTCTTAGCTGCCCAAAGAGGTGGAAGCCCCACGCTGTGGGGCCTGTCTGCCCTTGAGGAGTCAGGGCAGGACTTTGAGCCTTGCAACTCTAGGCCAATGTAGGACACGGCATAGCAGCAGTTCTACCTCAGCGAGATAAGGCCTGCAAAGAAAATGCGTTTCTCAGGCCTTTGGAAGACATGTTCCCGGTAGGCTGTAAGAGCACTGTGCAGAGCGAGTTGTTTCTTAGCTTCCCAAAGAGCTGGAAGCAAGATGCTTTGGGGCCCAACTCGCCCTTTGGAAAGAAGACTGCGTGTTGTGCCTCTCAGCTCCAGGGCAATTTAGCACACCCAGAGCAGAAGTTCTACTTCAGCCAGATCTGGCCTGCAAACAAACTGCGTTTCACAGGCCTTTGTAAGAGATGTTCCCGGTAGGCTGTAAGAGCACTGTGTAGAGCGAGTTGTTTCTTAGCTTCCCAAAGAGCTGGAAGCAAGATGCTTTGGGGCCCAACTCGCCCTTTGGAAAGAAGACTGAGGGTTGTGCCTTTCAGCTCCAGGGCAATGTAGCACACCCAGAGCAGAAGTTCTACTTAAGCCAGATCAGGCCTGCAAACAAACTGCGTTTCACAGGCCTTTGTAAGAGATGTTCCCGGTAGGCTGTAAGAGCACTGTGTAGAGCGAGTTGTTTCTTAGCTTCCCAAAGAGCTGGAAGCAAGATGCTTTGGGGCCCAACTCGCCCTTTGGAAACAAGCCTGCACCTTGTACCTTTCAGCTCTAGGGCAATGTGGCACACCCAGAGCAGAAGTTCTACTTCAGCCAGATCAGGCCTGCAAAGAAACTGCCTTTCACAGGCCTTTGTAAGACATGTTCCCGGGAGGCTGTAAGAGCACTGTGCAGAGCGAGTTGTTTCTTCGCTTCCCAAAGAGCTGGAAGCAAGATGCTCTGGGGCCCAACACGCCCTTTGGAAAGAAGCCTGCACGTTGTGCCTTTCAGCTCTAGGGCAATGTGGCACACCCAGAGCAGAAGTTCTACTTCAGCCACATCAGGCCTGCAAAGAAACTGCGTTTCACAGGCCTTTGTAAGACATGTTCTAGGTAGGCTGGAAGAGCCCTGTGCACAGCAAGCTGTTTCTTACCTGCTCGAAGAGCTGGAAGCTGGACGCTGAGGTACTAGTCTCCCCTTGGGGAAACAAGGCAGGACTTGGTGCCTTGCATCTCTAGGGCCATGTTGCACACGGCAGAGCAGAAGTTCTACTTCAGCCAGATCAGGGCTGGGAAGAAACTGCGTTTCACAGTCCGTTTTAAGACATGTTCCCGGTAGGCTGTAAGAGCCCTATGCAGAGCGAGTTGTTTCTTAGCTGCCGAAAGAGCTGGATGCTTTACTTGAGGGACTTGTCTACCCTTGTGGAATCAAGGCAGGACTTTGTGCCTTGCAGCTCTAGCGCCATGTAGGACCCGGCAGAGCAGAAGTTCTACTTCAGCCAGATCAGGCCTGCAAAGAAATTGCGTTTCACAGGCATTGGAAGAGATGTTCCCTGTAGGCTATAAGAGCACTGGGCAGAGCGAATTGTTTCTCAGCTTCCCAAAGAGCTGGAAGCAAGATGCTTTGGGTCCCAACTCGCCCTTTGGAAAGAAGCCTGCACGTTGTGCCATTCAGCTCTAGGGCCATGTGACACACCCAGAGCAGAAGTTCTACTTCAGCCAGATCAGGCCTGCAAAGAAACTGCGTTTAACAGGCCTTTGGAAGAGATGTTCCCGGTAGGCTGTAAGAGCACTATGCAGAGCGAATTGTTTCTTAGCTTCCCAAAGAGCTGGAAGCAAGATGCTTTGGGGCCCAACTCGCCCTTTGGAAACAAGCCTGCACGTTGTACATTTCAGCTCTAGGGCCATGTGGCACACCCAGAGCAGAAGTTCTACTTCAGCCAGATCAGGGCTGGGAAGAAACTGCGTTTCACTGTCCGTTTTAAGACATGTTCCCGGTAGGCTGTAAGAGCCCTATGCAGAGCGAGTTGTCTCTTAGCTGCTGAAAGAGCTGGATGCTGGACTTGAGGGACTTGTCTACCCTTGTGGAATCAAGGCAGGACTTTGTGCCTTGCAGCTCTAGCGCCATGTAGGACCCGGCAGAGCAGAAGTTCTACTTAAGCCAGATCAGGCCTGGGAAGAAACTGCGTTTCACAGGCCTTTGTAAGACTCGTTCCCTGTAGGCTGTAAAACACCAGTGCAGAGCAAGTTGTTTCTTAGCTGCCCAAAGAGGTGGAAGCCCCACGCTGTGGGGCCTGTCTGCCCTTGAGGAGTCAGGGCAGGACTTTGAGCCTTGCAACTCTAGGCCGATGTAGGACACGGCATAGCAGCAGTTCTACCTCAGCGAGATAAGGCCTGCAAAGAAAATGCGTTTCTCAGGCCTTTGGAAGACATGTTCCCGGTAGGCTGTAAGAGCACTGTGCAGAGCGAGTTGTTTCTTAGCTTCCCAAAGAGCTGGAAGCAAGATGCTTTGGGGCCCAACTCGCCCTTTGGAAAGAAGACTGCGGGTTGTGCCTTTCAGCTCCAGGGCAATGTAGCACACCCAGAGCAGAAGTTCTACTTAAGCCAGATCAGGCCTGCAAACAAACTGCGTTTCACAGGCCTTTGTAAGAGATGTTCCCGGTAGGCTGTAAGAGCACTGTGCAGAGCGAGTTGTTTCTTAGCTTCCCAAAGAGCTGGAAGCAAGATGCTTTGGGGCCCAACTCGCCCTTTGGAAAGAAGACTGCGGGTTGTGCCTTTCAGCTCCAGGGCAATGTAGCACACCCAGAGCAGAAGTTCTACTTAAGCCAGATCAGGCCTGCAAACAAACTGCGTTTCACAGGCCTTTGTAAGAGATGTTCCCGGTAGGCTGTAAGAGCACTGTGCAGAGCGAGTTGTTTCTTCGCTTCCCAAAGAGCTGGAAGCAAGATGCTCTGGGGCCCAACTCGCCCTTTGGAAAGAAGCCTGCACGTTGTGCCTTTCAGCTCTAGGGCAATGTGGCACGCCCAGAGCAGAAGTTCTACTTCAGCCACATCAGGCCTGCAAAGAAACTGCGTTTCACAGGCCTTTGGAAGACATGTTCCAAGTAGGCTGTGAGAGCACTATGCAGAGCGAGTTGTTTCTTAGCTTCCCAAAGAGCTGGAAGCAAGATTCTTTGGGGCCCAACTCGCTTTTTGGAAAGGAGACTGCGGGTTGTGCCTTTCAGCTCCAGGGCAATGTAGCACACCCAGAGCTGAAGTTCTACTTCAGCCAGATCAGGCCTGCAAAGAAACTGCCTTTCACAGGCCTTTGGAAGAGATGTTCCCTGTAGGCTGTAAGAGCACTGTGCAGAGCGAGTTGTTTCTTCGCTTCCCAAAGAGCTGGAAGCAACATGCTCTGGGGCCCAACACGCCCTTTGGAAACAAGCCTGCACGTTGTACATTTCAGCTCTAGGGCCATGTGGCACACCCAGAGCAGAAGTTCTACTTCAGCCAGATCAGGGCTGGGAAGAAACTGCGTTTAACAGGCCTTTGGAAGAGATTTTCCCGGTAGGCTGTAAGAGCACTGTGCTGAGCCAGTTGTTTCTTAGCTGCCAAAAGAGCTGGAAGCTGGACCTGAGGGACTTGTCTACCCTTGTGGAAACAAGGCAGGACTTTGTGCCTTGCAGCTCTAGCGCCATGTAGGACCCGGCAGAGCAGAAGTTCTTCTTCAGCCAGATCAGGGCTGGGAAGAAACTGCGTTTCACAGGCCTTTGTAAGACTCGTTCCCTGTAGGCTGTAAAACACCAGTGCAGAGCAAGTTGTTTCTTAGCTGCCCAAAGAGGTGGAAGCCCCACGCTGTGGGGCCTGTCTGCCCTTGAGGAGTCAAGGCAGGACTTTGAGCCTTGCAACTCTAGGCCGATGAAGGACACGGCATAGCAGCAGTTCTACCTCAGCGAGATAAGGCCTGCAAGGAAACTGTATTTCTCAGGCCTTTGCAAGAGATGTTCCCGGTTGGCTGTAAGAGAGGTCTGCAGAGCGAGTTGTTTCTTAGCTTCCCAAAGAGCTGGAAGCAAGATGCTCTGGGGCCCAACTCGCCCTTTGGAAAGAAGACTGGGGGTTGTGCCTCTCAGCTCCAGGGCAATTTAGCACACCCAGAGCAGAAGTTCTACTTCAGCCAGATCAGGCCTGCAAAGAAACTGCCTTTCACAGGCCTTTGTAAGACATGTTCCCGGGAGGCTGTAAGAGCACTGTGCAGAGCAAGTTGTTTCTTCGCTTCCCAAAGAGCTGGAAGCAAGATGCTCTGGGGCCCAACACGCCCTTTGGAAAGAAGCCTGCACGTTGTGCCTTTCAGCTCTAGGGCAATGTGGCACACCCAGAGCAGAAGTTCTACTTCAGCCAGATCGGGCCTGCAAAGAAACTGCGTTTCACAGGCCTTTGTAAGACATGTTCCAGGTAGGCTGGAAGAGCCCTGTGCACAGCAAGCTGTTTCTTACCTGCTCCAAGAGCTGGAAGCTGGACGCTGAGGTACTAGTCTCCCCTTGGGGAAACAAGGCAGGACTTGGTGCCTTGCATCTCTAGGGCCATGTTGCACACGGCAGAGCAGAAGTTCTACTTCAGCCAGATCAGGGCTGGGAAGAAACTGCGTTTCACAGTCCGTTTTAAGACATGTTCCCGGTAGGCTGTAAGAGCCCTATGCAGAGCGAGTTGTTTCTTAGCTGCCGAAAGAGCTGGATGCTGGACTTGAGGGACTTGTCTACCCTTGTGGAATCAAGGCAGGACTTTGTGCCTTGCAGCTCTAGCGCCATGTAGGACCCGGCAGAGCAGAAGTTCTACTTCAGCCAGATCAGGCCTGCAAAGAAATTGCGTTTCACAGGCCTTTGTAAGAGATGTTCCCTGCTGTCTGTAAGAGCACTGGGCAGAGCGAATTGTTTCTCAGCTTCCCAAAGAGCTGGAATCAAGATGCTTTGGGTCCCAACTCGCCCTTTGGAAAGAAGCCTGCACGTTGTGCCTTTCAGCTCTAGGGCCATGTGACACACCCAGAGCAGAAGTTCTACTTCAGCCAGATCAGGCCTGCAAAGAAACTGCGTTTAACAGGCCTTTGGAAGAGATGTTCCCGGTAGGCTGTAAGAGCACTATGCAGAGCGAATTGTTTCTTAGCTTCCCAAAGAGCTGGAAGCAAGATGCTTTGGGGCCCAACTCGCCCTTTGGAAACAAGCCTGCACGTTGTACATTTCAGCTCTAGGGCCATGTGGCACACCCAGAGCAGAAGTTCTACTTCAGCCAGATCAGGGCTGGGAAGAAACTGCGTTTCACTGTCCGTTTTAAGACATGTTCCCGGTAGGCTGTAAGAGCCCTATGCAGAGCGAGTTGTCTCTTAGCTGCTGAAAGAGCTGGATGCTGGACTTGAGGGACTTGTCTACCCTTGTGGAATCAAGGCAGGACTTTGTGCCTTGCAGCTCTAGCGCCATGTAGGACCCGGCAGAGCAGAAGTTCTACTTAAGCCAGATCAGGCCTGGGAAGAAACTGCGTTTCACAGGCCTTTGTAAGACTCGTTCCCTGTAGGCTGTAAAACACCAGTGCAGAGCAAGTTGTTTCTTAGCTGCCCAAAGAGGTGGAAGCCCCACGCTGTGGGGCCTGTCTGCCCTTGAGGAGTCAGGGCAGGACTTTGAGCCTTGCAACTCTAGGCCAATGTAGGACACGGCATAGCAGCAGTTCTACCTCAGCGAGATAAGGCCTGCAAAGAAAATGCGTTTCTCAGGCCTTTGGAAGACATGTTCCCGGTAGGCTGTAAGAGCACTGTGCAGAGCGAGTTGTTTCTTAGCTTCCCAAAGAGCTGGAAGCAAGATGCTTTGGGGCCCAACTCGCCCTTTGGAAAGAAGACTGCGTGTTGTGCCTCTCAGCTCCAGGGCAATTTAGCACACCCAGAGCAGAAGTTCTACTTCAGCCAGATCTGGCCTGCAAACAAACTGCGTTTCACAGGCCTTTGTAAGAGATGTTCCCGGTAGGCTGTAAGAGCACTGTGTAGAGCGAGTTGTTTCTTAGCTTCCCAAAGAGCTGGAAGCAAGATGCTTTGGGGCCCAACTCGCCCTTTGGAAAGAAGACTGAGGGTTGTGCCTTTCAGCTCCAGGGCAATGTAGCACACCCAGAGCAGAAGTTCTACTTAAGCCAGATCAGGCCTGCAAACAAACTGCGTTTCACAGGCCTTTGTAAGAGATGTTCCCGGTAGGCTGTAAGAGCACTGTGTAGAGCGAGTTGTTTCTTAGCTTCCCAAAGAGCTGGAAGCAAGATGCTTTGGGGCCCAACTCGCCCTTTGGAAACAAGCCTGCACCTTGTACCTTTCAGCTCTAGGGCAATGTGGCACACCCAGAGCAGAAGTTCTACTTCAGCCAGATCAGGCCTGCAAAGAAACTGCCTTTCACAGGCCTTTGTAAGACATGTTCCCGGGAGGCTGTAAGAGCACTGTGCAGAGCGAGTTGTTTCTTCGCTTCCCAAAGAGCTGGAAGCAAGATGCTCTGGGGCCCAACACGCCCTTTGGAAAGAAGCCTGCACGTTGTGCCTTTCAGCTCTAGGGCAATGTGGCACACCCAGAGCAGAAGTTCTACTTCAGCCACATCAGGCCTGCAAAGAAACTGCGTTTCACAGGCCTTTGTAAGACATGTTCTAGGTAGGCTGGAAGAGCCCTGTGCACAGCAAGCTGTTTCTTACCTGCTCGAAGAGCTGGAAGCTGGACGCTGAGGTACTAGTCTCCCCTTGGGGAAACAAGGCAGGACTTGGTGCCTTGCATCTCTAGGGCCATGTTGCACACGGCAGAGCAGAAGTTCTACTTCAGCCAGATCAGGGCTGGGAAGAAACTGCGTTTCACAGTCCGTTTTAAGACATGTTCCCGGTAGGCTGTAAGAGCCCTATGCAGAGCGAGTTGTTTCTTAGCTGCCGAAAGAGCTGGATGCTTTACTTGAGGGACTTGTCTACCCTTGTGGAATCAAGGCAGGACTTTGTGCCTTGCAGCTCTAGCGCCATGTAGGACCCGGCAGAGCAGAAGTTCTACTTCAGCCAGATCAGGCCTGCAAAGAAATTGCGTTTCACAGGCATTGGAAGAGATGTTCCCTGTAGGCTATAAGAGCACTGGGCAGAGCGAATTGTTTCTCAGCTTCCCAAAGAGCTGGAAGCAAGATGCTTTGGGTCCCAACTCGCCCTTTGGAAAGAAGCCTGCACGTTGTGCCATTCAGCTCTAGGGCCATGTGACACACCCAGAGCAGAAGTTCTACTTCAGCCAGATCAGGCCTGCAAAGAAACTGCGTTTAACAGGCCTTTGGAAGAGATGTTCCCGGTAGGCTGTAAGAGCACTATGCAGAGCGAATTGTTTCTTAGCTTCCCAAAGAGCTGGAAGCAAGATGCTTTGGGGCCCAACTCGCCCTTTGGAAACAAGCCTGCACGTTGTACATTTCAGCTCTAGGGCCATGTGGCACACCCAGAGCAGAAGTTCTACTTCAGCCAGATCAGGGCTGGGAAGAAACTGCGTTTCACTGTCCGTTTTAAGACATGTTCCCGGTAGGCTGTAAGAGCCCTATGCAGAGCGAGTTGTCTCTTAGCTGCTGAAAGAGCTGGATGCTGGACTTGAGGGACTTGTCTACCCTTGTGGAATCAAGGCAGGACTTTGTGCCTTGCAGCTCTAGCGCCATGTAGGACCCGGCAGAGCAGAAGTTCTACTTAAGCCAGATCAGGCCTGGGAAGAAACTGCGTTTCACAGGCCTTTGTAAGACTCGTTCCCTGTAGGCTGTAAAACACCAGTGCAGAGCAAGTTGTTTCTTAGCTGCCCAAAGAGGTGGAAGCCCCACGCTGTGGGGCCTGTCTGCCCTTGAGGAGTCAGGGCAGGACTTTGAGCCTTGCAACTCTAGGCCGATGAAGGACACGGCATAGCAGCAGTTCTACCTCAGCGAGATAAGGCCTGCAAAGAAAATGCGTTTCTCAGGCCTTTGGAAGACATGTTCCCGGTAGGCTGTAAGAGCACTGTGCAGAGCGAGTTGTTTCTTAGCTTCCCAAAGAGCTGGAAGCAAGATGCTTTGGGGCCCAACTCGCCCTGTGGAAAGAAGACTGCGTGTTGTGCCTCTCAGCTCCAGGGCAATTTAGCACACCCAGAGCAGAAGTTCTACTTCAGCCAGATCTGGCCTGCAAAAAAACTGCGTTTCACAGGCCTTTGTAAGAGATGTTCCCGGTAGGCTGTAAGAGCACTGTGTAGAGCGAGTTGTTTCTTAGCTTCCCAAAGAGCTGGAAGCAAGATGCTTTGGGGCCCAACTCGCCCTTTGGAAACAAGCCTGCACCTTGTACCTTTCAGCTCTAGTGCCAGGTGGCACACCCAGAGCAGAAGTTCTACTTCAGCCAGATTTGGCCTGCAAAGAAACTGCGTTTCACAGGCCTTTGTAAGAGATGTTACCGGTAGGCTGTAAGAGCACTGTGCAGAGCGAGTTGTTTCTTCGCTTCCCAAAGAGCTGGAAGCAAGATGCTCTGGGGCCCAACTCGCCCTTTGGAAAGAAGCCTGCACGTTGTGCCTTTCAGCTCTAGGGCAATGTGGCACACCCAGAGCAGAAGTTCTACTTCAGCCAGATCAGGCCTGCAAACAAACTGCGTTTCACAGGCCTTTGTAACAGATGTTCCCGGTAGGCTGTAAGTGCACTGTGCAGAGCGAGTTGTTTCTTAGCTTCCCAAAGAGCTGGAAGCAAGATGCTTTGGGGCCCAACTCGCCCTTTGGAAAGAAGACTGCGTGTTGTGCCTCTCAGCTCCAGGGCAATTTAGCACACCCAGAGCAGAAGTTCTACTTCAGCCAGATCTGGCCTGCAAACAAACTGCGTTTCACAGGCCTTTGTAAGAGATGTTCCCGGTAGGCTGTAAGAGCACTGTGTAGAGCGAGTTGTTTCTTAGCTTCCCAAAGAGCTGGAAGCAAGATGCTTTGGGGCCCAACTCGCCCTTTGGAAACAAGCCTGCACCTTGTACCTTTCAGCTCTAGTGCCAGGTGGCACACCCACAGCAGAAGTTCTACTTCAGCCAGATTTGGCCTGCAAAGAAACTGCGTTTCACAGGCCTTTGTAAGAGATGTTACCGGTAGGCTGTAAGAGCACTGTGCAGAGCGAGTTGTTTCTTCGCTTCCCAAAGAGCTGGAAGCAAGATGCTCTGGGGCCCAACTCGCCCTTTGGAAAGAAGCCTGCACGTTGTGCCTTTCAGCTCTAGGGCAATGTGGCACACCCAGAGCAGAAGTTCTACTTCAGCCAGATCAGGCCTGCAAAGAAACTGCGTTTCACAGGCCTTTGTAAGAGATGTTCCCTGTAGGCTGTAAGAGCACTGGGCAGAGCGAATTGTTTCTCAGCTTCCCAAAGAGCTGGAATCAAGATGCTTTGGGGCCCAACTCGCCCTTTGGAAAGAAGACTGGGGGTTGTGCCTCTCAGCTCCAGGGCAATTTAGCACACCCAGAGCAGAAGTTCTACTTCAGCCAGATCAGGCCTGCCAAGAAACTGCCTTTCACAGGCCTTTGTAAGACATGTTCCCGGGAGGCTGTAAGAGCACTGTGCAGAGCAAGTTGTTTCTTCGCTTCCCAAAGAGCTGGAAGCAAGATGCTCTGGGGCCCAACACGCCCTTTGGAAAGAAGCCTGCACGTTGTGCCTTTCAGCTCTAGGGCAATGTGGCACACCCAGAGCAGAAGTTCTACTTCAGCCACATCAGGCCTGCAAAGAAACTGCGTTTCACAGGCCTTTGTAAGACATGTTCCAGGTAGGCTGTAAGTGCACTGTGCAGAGCGAGTTGTTTCTTACCTGCTCCAAGAGCTGGAAGCTGGACGCTGAGGTACTAGTCTCCCCTTGGGGAAACAAGGCAGGACTTGGTGCCTTGCATCTCTAGGGCCATGTTGCACACGGCAGAGCAGAAGTTCTACTTCAGCCAGATCAGGGCTGGGAAGAAACTGCGTTTCACAGTCCGTTTTAAGACATGTTCCCGGTAGGCTGTAAGAGCCCTATGCAGAGCGAGTTGTTTCTTAGCTGCCGAAAGAGCTGGATGCTGGACTTGAGGGACTTGTCTACCCTTGTGGAATCAAGGCAGGACTTTGTGCCTTGCAGCTCTAGCGCCATGTAGGACCCGGCAGAGCAGAAGTTCTACTTCAGCCAGATCAGGCCTGCAAAGAAATTGCGTTTCACAGGCCTTTGTAAGAGATGTTCCCTGCTGTCTGTAAGAGCACTGGGCAGAGCGAATTGTTTCTCAGCTTCCCAAAGAGCTGGAATCAAGATGCTTTGGGTCCCAACTCGCCCTTTGGAAAGAAGCCTGCACGTTGTGCATTTCAGCTCTAGGGCCATGTGACACACCCAGAGCAGAAGTTCTACTTCAGCCAGATCAGGCCTGCAAAGAAACTGCGTTTAACAGGCCTTTGGAAGAGATGTTCCCGGTAGGCTGTAAGAGCACTATGCAGAGCGAATTGTTTCTTAGCTTCCCAAAGAGCTGGAAGCAAGATGCTTTGGGGCCCAACTCGCCCTTTGGAAACAAGCCTGCACGTTGTACATTTCAGCTCTAGGGCCATGTGGCACACCCAGAGCAGAAGTTCTACTTCAGCCAGATCAGGGCTGGGAAGAAACTGCGTTTCACTGTCCATTTTAAGACATGTTCCCGGTAGGCTGTAAGAGCCCTATGCAGAGCGAGTTGTCTCTTAGCTGCTGAAAGAGCTGGATGCTGGACTTGAGGGACTTGTCTACCCTTGTGGAATCAAGGCAGGACTTTGTGCCTTGCAGCTCTAGCGCCATGTAGGACCCGGCAGAGCAGAAGTTGTACTTAAGCCAGATCAGGCCTGGGAAGAAACTGCGTTTCACAGGCCTTTGTAAGACTCGTTCCCTGTAGGCTGTAAAACACCAGTGCAGAGCAAGTTGTTTCTTAGCTGCCCAAAGAGGTGGAAGCCCCACGCTGTGGGGCCTGTCTGCCCTTGAGGAGTCAGGGCAGGACTTTGAGCCTTGCAACTCTAGGCCGATGTAGGACACGGCATAGCAGCAGTTATACCTCAGCGAGATAAGGCCTGCAAGGAAACTGTATTTCTCAGGCCTTTGCAAGAGATGTTCCCGGTCGGCTGTAAGAGAGGTCTGCAGAGCGAGTAGTTTCTTAGCTTCCCAAAGAGCTGGAAGCAAGATGCTTTGGGGCCCAACTCGCCCTTTGGAAAGAAGACTGGGGGTTGTGCCTCTCAGCTCCAGGGCAATTTAGCACACCCAGAGCAGAAGTTCTACTTCAGCCAGATCAGGCCTGCAAACAAACTGCGTTTCACAGGCCTTTGTAAGAGATGTTCCCGGTAGGCTGTAAGTGCACTGTGCAGAGCGAGTTGTTTCTTCGCTTCCCAAAGAGCTGGAAGCAAGATGCTTTGGGGCCCAACTCGCCCTTTGGAAAGAAGCCTGCACGTTGTGCCTTTCAGCTCTAGGGCCATGTGACACACCCAGAGCAGAAGTTCTACTTCAGCCAGATCAGGGCTGGGAAGAAACTGCGTTTAACAGGCCTTTGGAAGAGATGTTCCCGGTAGGCTGTAAGAGCACTGTGCTGAGCCAGTTGTTTCTTAGCTGCCGAAAGAGCTGGAAGCTGGACCTGAGGGACTTGTCTACCCTTGTGGAAACAAGGCCGGACTTTGTGCCTTGCAGCTCTAGCACCATGTAGGACCCGGCAGAGCAGAAGTTCTACTTCAGCCAGATCAGGGCTGGGAAGAAACTGCGTTTCACAGGCCTTTGTAAGACTCGTTCCCTGTAGGCTGTAAAACACCAGTGCAGAGCAAGTTGTTTCTTAGCTGCCCAAAGAGGTGGAAGCCCCACGCTGTGGGGCCTGTCTGCCCTTGAGGAGTCAAGGCAGGACTTTGAGCCTTGCAACTCTAGGCCGATGAAGGACACGGCATAGCAGCAGTTCTACCTCAGCGAGATAAGGCCTGCAAGGAAACTGTATTTCTCAGGCCTTTGCAAGAGATGTTCCCGGTTGGCTGTAAGAGAGGTCTGCAGAGCGAGTTGTTTCTTAGCTTCCCAAAGAGCTGGAAGCAAGATGCTTTGGGGCCCAACTCGCCCTTTGGAAAGAAGACTGGGGGTTGTGCCTCTCAGCTCCAGGGCAATTTAGCACACCCAGAGCAGAAGTTCTACTTCAGCCAGATCAGGCCTGCAAAAAAACTGCGTTTCACAGGCCTTTGTAAGACATGTTCCCGGTAGGCTGTAAGAGCACTGTGCAGAGCGAGTTGTTTCTTAGCTTCCCAAAGAGCTGGAAGCAAGATTCTTTGGGGCCCAACTCGCTTTTTGGAAAGGAGACTGCGGGTTGTGCCTTTCAGCTCCAGGGCAATGTAGCACACCCAGAGCAGAAGTTCTACTTCAGCCAGATCAGGCCTGCAAAGAAACTGCCTTTCACAGGCCTTTGGAAGAGATGTTCCCTGTAGGCTGTAAGAGCACTGTGCAGAGCGAGTTGTTTCTTCGCTTCCCAAAGAGCTGGAAGCAACATGCTCTGGGGCCCAACACGCCCTTTGGAAAGAAGCCAGCACGTTGTGCCTCTCAGCTCTAGGGCAATGTGGCACACCCAGAGCAGAAGTTCTACTTCAGCCACATCAGGCCTGCAAAGAAACTGCGTTTCACAGGCCTTTGTAAGACATGTTCTAGGTAGGCTGGAGGAGCCCTGTGCACAGCAAGCTGTTTCTTAGCTGCTCCAAGAGCTGGAAGCTGGACGCTGAGGTGCTAGTCTCCCCTTGGGGAAACAAGGCAGGACTTTGTGCCTTGCATCTCTAGGGCCAGGTTGCACACGGCAGAGCAGAAGTTCTACTTCAGCCAGATCAGGGCTGGGAAGGAACTGCGTTTCACAGTCCGTTTTAAGACATGTTCCGGTAGCTGTAAGAGCCCTATGCAGAGCGAGTTGTTTCTTAGCAGCCGAAAGAGCTGGATGCTGGACTTGAGGGACTTGTTTACCCTTGTGGAATCAAGGCAGGACTTTGTGCCTTGCAGCTCTAGCGCCATGTAGGACCCAGCAGAGCAGAAGTTCTACTTCAGCCAGGTCAGGCCTGCAAAGAAACTGCCTTTCACAGGCCTTTGTAAGAGATGATCCCGGTAGGCTGTAAGAGCACTGTGCAGAGCGAGTTGTCTCTTAGCTGCTGAAAGAGCTGGATGCTGGACTTGAGGGACTTGTCTACCCTTGTGGAATCAAGGCAGGACTTTGTGCCTTGCAGCTCTAGCGCCATGTAGGACCCGGCAGAGCAGAAGTTCTACTTAAGCCAGATCAGGCCTGGGAAGAAACTGCGTTTCACAGGCCTTTGTAAGACTCGTTCCCTGTAGGCTGTAAAACACCAGTGCAGAGCAAGTTGTTTCTTAGCTGCCCAAAGAGGTGGAAGCCCCACGCTGAGGGGCCTGTCTGCCCTTGAGGAGTCAGGGCATGACTTTGAGCCTTGAAACTCTAGGCCGATGTAGGACACGGCATAGCAGCAGTTCTACCTCAGCGAGATAAGGCCTGCAAAGAAAATGCGTTTCTCAGGCCTTTGGAAGACATGTTCCCGGTAGGCTGTAAGAGCACTGTGCAGAGCGAGTTGTTTCTTAGCTTCCCAAAGAGCTGGAAGCAAGATGCTTTGGGGCCCAACTCGCCCTTTGGAAAGAAGACTGCGTGTTGTGCCTCTCAGCTCCAGGGCAATTTAGCACACCCAGAGCAGAAGTTCTACTTCAGCCAGATCTGGCCTGCAAACAAACTGCGTTTCACAGGCCTTTGTAAGAGATGTTCCCGGTAGGCTGTAAGAGCACTGTGTAGAGCGAGTTGTTTCTTAGCTTCCCAAAGAGCTGGAAGCAAGATGCTTTGGGGCCCAACTCGCCCTTTGGAAACAAGCCTGCACCTTGTACCTTTCAGCTCTAGTGCCAGGTGGCACACCCAGAGCAGAAGTTCTACTTCAGCCAGATTTGGCCTGCAAAGAAACTGCGTTTCACAGGCCTTTGTAAGAGATGTTACCGGTAGGCTGTAAGAGCACTGTGCAGAGCGAGTTGTTTCTTCGCTTCCCAAAGAGCTGGAAGCAAGATGCTCTGGGGCCCAACTCGCCCTTTGGAAAGAAGCCTGCACGTTGTGCCTTTCAGCTCTAGGGCAATGTGGCACACCCAGTGCAGAAGTTCTACTTCAGCCAGATCAGGCCTGCAAACAAACTGCGTTTCACAGGCCTTTGTAAGAGATGTTCCCGGTAGGCTGTAAGTGCACTGTGCAGAGCGAGTTGTTTCTTCGCTTCCCAAAGAGCTGGAAGCAAGATGCTCTGGGGCCCAACTCGCCCTTTGGAAAGAAGCCTGCACGTTGTGCCTTTCAGCTCTAGGGCAATGTGGCACACCCAGAGCAGAAGTTCTACTTCAGCCAGATCAGGCCTGCAAAGAAACTGCGTTTCACAGGCCTTTGTAAGAGATGTTCCCTGTAGGCTGTAAGAGCACTGGGCAGAGCGAATTGTTTCTCAGCTTCCCAAAGAGCTGGAATCAAGATGCTTTGGGTCCCAACTCGCCCTTTGGAAAGAAGCCTGCACGTTGTGCCTTTCAGCTCTAGGGCCATGTGACACACCCAGAGCAGAAGTTCTACTTCAGCCAGATCAGGGCTGGGAAGAAACTGCGTTTAACAGGCCTTTGGAAGAGATGTTCCCGGTAGGCTGTAAGAGCACTGTGCTGAGCCAGTTGTTTCTTAGCTGCCGAAAGAGCTGGAAGCTGGACCTGAGGGACTTGTCTACCCTTGTGGAAACAAGGCCGGACTTTGTGCCTTGCAGCTCTAGCGCCATGTAGGACCCGGCAGAGCAGAAGTTCTTCTTCAGCCAGATCAGGGCTGGGAAGAAACTGCGTTTCACAGGCCTTTGTAAGACTCGTTCCCTGTAGGCTGTAAAACACCAGTGCAGAGCAAGTTGTTTCTTAGCTGCCCAAAGAGGTGGAAGCCCCACGCTGTGGGGCCTGTCTGCCCTTGAGGAGTCAAGGCAGGACTTTGAGCCTTGCAACTCTAGGCCGATGAAGGACACGGCATAGCAGCAGTTCTACCTCAGCGAGATAAGGCCTGCAAGGAAACTGTATTTCTCAGGCCTTTGCAAGAGATGTTCCCGGTTGGCTGTAAGAGAGGTCTGCAGAGCGAGTTGTTTCTTAGCTTCCCAAAGAGCTGGAAGCAAGATGCTCTGGGGCCCAACTCGCCCTTTGGAAAGAAGACTGGGGGTTGTGCCTCTCAGCTCCAGGGCAATTTAGCACACCCAGAGCAGAAGTTCTACTTCAGCCAGATCAGGCCTGCAAAGAAACTGCCTTTCACAGGCCTTTGTAAGACATGTTCCCGGGAGGCTGTAAGAGCACTGTGCAGAGCAAGTTGTTTCTTCGCTTCCCAAAGAGCTGGAAGCAAGATGCTCTGGGGCCCAACACGCCCTTTGGAATGAAGCCTGCACGTTGTGCCTTTCAGCTCTAGGGCAATGTGGCACACCCAGAGCAGAAGTTCTACTTCAGCCAGATCGGGCCTGCAAAGAAACTGCGTTTCACAGGCCTTTGTAAGACATGTTCCAGGTAGGCTGGAAGAGCCCTGTGCACAGCAAGCTGTTTCTTACCTGCTCCAAGAGCTGGAAGCTGGACGCTGAGGTACTAGTCTCCCCTTGGGGAAACAAGGCAGGACTTGGTGCCTTGCATCTCTAGGGCCATGTTGCACACGGCAGAGCAGAAGTTCTACTTCAGCCAGATCAGGGCTGGGAAGAAACTGCGTTTCACAGTCCGTTTTAAGACATGTTCCCGGTAGGCTGTAAGAGCCCTATGCAGAGCGAGTTGTTTCTTAGCTGCCGAAAGAGCTGGATGCTGGACTTGAGGGACTTGTCTACCCTTGTGGAATCAAGGCAGGACTTTGTGCCTTGCAGCTCTAGCGCCATGTAGGACCCGGCAGAGCAGAAGTTCTACTTCAGCCAGATCAGGCCTGCAAAGAAATTGCGTTTCACAGGCATTGGAAGAGATGTTCCCTGTAGGCTATAAGAGCACTGGGCAGAGCGAATTGTTTCTCAGCTTCCCAAAGAGCTGGAAGCAAGATGCTTTGGGTCCCAACTCGCCCTTTGGAAAGAAGCCTGCACGTTGTGCCTTTCAGCTCTAGGGCCATGTGACACACCCAGAGCAGAAGTTCTACTTCAGCCAGATCAGGCCTGCAAAGAAACTGCGTTTAACAGGCCTTTGGAAGAGATGTTCCCGGTAGGCTGTAAGAGCACTATGCAGAGCGAATTGTTTCTTAGCTTCCCAAAGAGCTGGAAGCAAGATGCTTTGGGGCCCAACTCGCCCTTTGGAAACAAGCCTGCACGTTGTACATTTCAGCTCTAGGGCCATGTGGCACACCCAGAGCAGAAGTTCTACTTCAGCCAGATCAGGGCTGGGAAGAAACTGCGTTTCACTGTCCGTTTTAAGACATGTTCCCGGTAGGCTGTAAGAGCCCTATGCAGAGCGAGTTGTCTCTTAGCTGCTGAAAGAGCTGGATGCTGGACTTGAGGGACTTGTCTACCCTTGTGGAATCAAGGCAGGACTTTGTGCCTTGCAGCTCTAGCGCCATGTAGGACCCGGCAGAGCAGAAGTTCTACTTAAGCCAGATCAGGCCTGGGAAGAAACTGCGTTTCACAGGCCTTTGTAAGACTCGTTCCCTGTAGGCTGTAAAACACCAGTGCAGAGCAAGTTGTTTCTTAGCTGCCCAAAGAGGTGGAAGCCCCACGCTGTGGGGCCTGTCTGCCCTTGAGGAGTCAGGGCAGGACTTTGAGCCTTGCAACTCTAGGCCGATGTAGGACACGGCATAGCAGCAGTTCTACCTCAGCGAGATAAGGCCTGCAAAGAAAATGCGTTTCTCAGGCCTTTGGAAGACATGTTCCCGGTAGGCTGTAAGAGCACTGTGCAGAGCGAGTTGTTTCTTAGCTTCCCAAAGAGCTGGAAGCAAGATGCTTTGGGGCCCAACTCGCCCTTTGGAAAGAAGACTGCGTGTTGTGCCTCTCAGCTCCAGGGCAATTTAGCACACCCAGAGCAGAAGTTCTACTTCAGCCAGATGTGGCCTGCAAAGAAACTGCGTTTCACAGGCCTTTGGAAGAGATGTTCCAGGTAGGCTGTAAGAGCACTGTGCAGAGCGAGTTGTTTCTTAGCTTCCCAAAGAGCTGGAAACAAGATGCTCTGGGGCCCAACTCGCCCTTTGGAAACAAGCCTGCACGTTGTACCTTTCAGCTCTAGTGCCAGGTGGCACACCCAGAGCAAGAGTTCTACTTCAGCCAGATTTGGCCTGCAAAGAAACTGCGTTTCACAGGCCTTTGTAAGAGATGTTCCCGGTAGGCTGTAAGAGCACTGTGCAGAGCGAGTTGTTTCTTCGCTTCCCAAAGAGCTGGAAGCAAGATGCTCTGGGGCCCAACTCGCCCTTTGGAAAGAAGCCTGCACGTTGTGCCTTTCAGCTCTAGGGCAATGTGGCACACCCAGAGCAGAAGTTCTACTTCAGCCAGATCAGGCCTGCAAACAAACTGCGTTTCACAGGCCTTTGTAAGAGATGTTCCCGGTAGGCTGTAAGTGCACTGTGCAGAGCGAGTTGTTTCTTAGCTTCCCAAAGAGCTGGAAGCAAGATGCTTTGGGGCCCAACTCGCCCTTTGGAAAGAAGACTGCGTGTTGTGCCTCTCAGCTCCAGGGCAATTTAGCATACCCAGAGCAGAAGTTCTACTTCAGCCAGATCTGGCCTGCAAACAAACTGCGTTTCACAGGCCTTTGTAAGAGATGTTCCCGGTAGGCTGTAAGAGCACTGTGTAGAGCGAGTTGTTTCTTAGCTTCCCAAAGAGCTGGAAGCAAGATGCTTTGGGGCCCAACTCGCCCTTTGGAAACAAGCCTGCACCTTGTACCTTTCAGCTCTAGGGCAATGTGGCACACCCAGAGCAGAAGTTCTACTTCAGCCAGATCAGGCCTGCAAAGAAACTGCCTTTCACAGGCCTTTGTAAGACATGTTCCCGGGAGGCTGTAAGAGCACTGTGCAGAGCGAGTTGTTTCTTCGCTTCCCAAAGAGCTGGAAGCAAGATGCTCTGGGGCCCAACACGCCCTTTGGAAAGAAGCCTGCACGTTGTGCCTTTCAGCTCTAGGGCAATGTGGCACACCCAGAGCAGAAGTTCTACTTCAGCCACATCAGGCCTGCAAAGAAAATGCGTTTCACAGGCCTTTGTAAGACATGTTCTAGGTAGGCTGGAAGAGCCCTGTGCACAGCAAGCTGTTTCTTACCTGCTCGAAGAGCTGGAAGCTGGACGCTGAGGTACTAGTCTCCCCTTGGGGAAACAAGGCAGGACTTGGTGCCTTGCATCTCTAGGGCCATGTTGCACACGGCAGAGCAGAAGTTCTACTTCAGCCAGATCAGGGCTGGGAAGAAACTGCGTTTCACAGTCCGTTTTAAGACATGTTCCCGGTAGGCTGTAAGAGCCCTATGCAGAGCGAGTTGTTTCTTAGCTGCCGAAAGAGCTGGATGCTTTACTTGAGGGACTTGTCTACCCTTGTGGAATCAAGGCAGGACTTTGTGCCTTGCAGCTCTAGCGCCATGTAGGACCCGGCAGAGCAGAAGTTCTACTTCAGCCAGATCAGGCCTGCAAAGAAATTGCGTTTCACAGGCATTGGAAGAGATGTTCCCTGTAGGCTATAAGAGCACTGGGCAGAGCGAATTGTTTCTCAGCTTCCCAAAGAGCTGGAAGCAAGATGCTTTGGGTCCCAACTCGCCCTTTGGAAAGAAGCCTGCACGTTGTGCCTTTCAGCTCTAGGGCCATGTGACACACCCAGAGCAGAAGTTCTACTTCAGCCAGATCAGGCCTGCAAAGAAACTGCGTTTAACAGGCCTTTGGAAGAGATGTTCCCGGTAGGCTGTAAGAGCACTATGCAGAGCGAATTGTTTCTTAGCTTCCCAAAGAGCTGGAAGCAAGATGCTTTGGGGCCCAACTCGCCCTTTGGAAACAAGCCTGCACGTTGTACATTTCAGCTCTAGGGCCATGTGGCACACCCAGAGCAGAAGTTCTACTTCAGCCAGATCAGGGCTGGGAAGAAACTGCGTTTCACTGTCCGTTTTAAGACATGTTCCCGGTAGGCTGTAAGAGCCCTATGCAGAGCGAGTTGTCTCTTAGCTGCTGAAAGAGCTGGATGCTGGACTTGAGGGACTTGTCTACCCTTGTGGAATCAAGGCAGGACTTTGTGCCTTGCAGCTCTAGCGCCATGTAGGACCCGGCAGAGCAGAAGTTCTACTTAAGCCAGATCAGGCCTGGGAAGAAACTGCGTTTCACAGGCCTTTGTAAGACTCGTTCCCTGTAGGCTGTAAAACACCAGTGCAGAGCAAGTTGTTTCTTAGCTGCCCAAAGAGGTGGAAGCCCCACGCTGTGGGGCCTGTCTGCCCTTGAGGAGTCAGGGCAGGACTTTGAGCCTTGCAACTCTAGGCCGATGAAGGACACGGCATAGCAGCAGTTCTACCTCAGCGAGATAAGGCCTGCAAAGAAAATGCGTTTCTCAGGCCTTTGGAAGACATGTTCCCGGTAGGCTGTAAGAGCACTGTGCAGAGCGAGTTGTTTCTTAGCTTCCCAAAGAGCTGGAAGCAAGATGCTTTGGGGCCCAACTCGCCCTGTGGAAAGAAGACTGCGTGTTGTGCCTCTCAGCTCCAGGGCAATTTAGCACACCCAGAGCAGAAGTTCTACTTCAGCCAGATCTGGCCTGCAAACAAACTGCGTTTCACAGGCCTTTGTAAGAGATGTTCCCGGTAGGCTGTAAGAGCACTGTGTAGAGCGAGTTGTTTCTTAGCTTCCCAAAGAGCTGGAAGCAAGATGCTTTGGGGCCCAACTCGCCCTTTGGAAACAAGCCTGCATCTTGTACCTTTCAGCTCTAGTGCCAGGTGGCACACCCAGAGCAGAAGTTCTACTTCAGCCAGATTTGGCCTGCAAAGAAACTGCGTTTCACAGGCCTTTGTAAGAGATGTTACCGGTAGGCTGTAAGAGCACTGTGCAGAGCGAGTTGTTTCTTCGCTTCCCAAAGAGCTGGAAGCAAGATGCTCTGGGGCCCAACTCGCCCTTTGGAAAGAAGCCTGCACGTTGTGCCTTTCAGCTCTAGGGCAATGTGGCACACCCAGAGCAGAAGTTCTACTTCAGCCAGATCAGGCCTGCAAACAAACTGCGTTTCACAGGCCTTTGTAAGAGATGTTCCCGGTAGGCTGTAAGTGCACTGTGCAGAGCGAGTTGTTTCTTAGCTTCCCAAAGAGCTGGAAGCAAGATGCTTTGGGGCCCAACTCGCCCTTTGGAAAGAAGACTGCGTGTTGTGCCTCTCAGCTCCAGGGCAATTTAGCACACCCAGAGCAGAAGTTCTACTTCAGCCAGATCTGGCCTGCAAACAAACTGCGTTTCACAGGCCTTTGTAAGAGATGTTCCCGGTAGGCTGTAAGAGCACTGTGTAGAGCGAGTTGTTTCTTAGCTTCCCAAAGAGCTGGAAGCAAGATGCTTTGGGGCCCAACTCGCCCTTTGGAAACAAGCCTGCACCTTGTACCTTTCAGCTCTAGTGCCAGGTGGCACACCCAGAGCAGAAGTTCTACTTCAGCCAGATTTGGCCTGCAAAGAAACTGCGTTTCACAGGCCTTTGTAAGAGATGTTACCGGTAGGCTGTAAGAGCACTGTGCAGAGCGAGTTGTTTCTTCGCTTCCCAAAGAGCTGGAAGCAAGATGCTCTGGGGCCCAACTCGCCCTTTGGAAAGAAGCCTGCACGTTGTGCCTTTCAGCTCTAGGGCAATGTGGCACACCCAGAGCAGAAGTTCTACTTCAGCCAGATCAGGCCTGCAAAGAAACTGCGTTTCACAGGCCTTTGTAAGAGATGTTCCCTGTAGGCTGTAAGAGCACTGGGCAGAGCGAATTGTTTCTCAGCTTCCCAAAGAGCTGGAATCAAGATGCTTTGGGTCCCAACTCGCCCTTTGGAAAGAAGCCTGCACGTTGTGCCTTTCAGCTCTAGGGCCATGTGACACACCCAGAGCAGAAGTTCTACTTCAGCCAGATCAGGGCTGGGAAGAAACTGCGTTTAACAGGCCTTTGGAAGAGATGTTCCCGGTAGGCTGTAAGAGCACTGTGCTGAGCCAGTTGTTTCTTAGCTGCCGAAAGAGCTGGAAGCTGGACCTGAGGGACTTGTCTACCCTTGTGGAAACAAGGCCGGACTTTGTGCCTTGCAGCTCTAGCGCCATGTAGGACCCGGCAGAGCAGAAGTTCTTCTTCAGCCAGATCAGGGCTGGGAAGAAACTGCGTTTCACAGGCCTTTGTAAGACTCGTTCCCTGTAGGCTGTAAAACACCAGTGCAGAGCAAGTTGTTTCTTAGCTGCCCAAAGAGGTGGAAGCCCCACGCTGTGGGGCCTGTCTGCCCTTGAGGAGTCAAGGCAGGACTTTGAGCCTTGCAACTCTAGGCCGATGAAGGACACGGCATAGCAGCAGTTCTACCTCAGCGAGATAAGGCCTGCAAGGAAACTGTATTTCTCAGGCCTTTGCAAGAGATGTTCCCGGTTGGCTGTAAGAGAGGTCTGCAGAGCGAGTTGTTTCTTAGCTTCCCAAAGAGCTGGAAGCAAGATGCTCTGGGGCCCAACTCGCCCTTTGGAAAGAAGACTGGGGGTTGTGCCTCTCAGCTCCAGGGCAATTTAGCACACCCAGAGCAGAAGTTCTACTTCAGCCAGATCAGGCCTGCAAAGAAACTGCCTTTCACAGGCCTTTGTAAGACATGTTCCCGGGAGGCTGTAAGAGCACTGTGCAGAGCAAGTTGTTTCTTCGCTTCCCAAAGAGCTGGAAGCAAGATGCTCTGGGGCCCAACACGCCCTTTGGAAAGAAGCCTGCACGTTGTGCCTTTCAGCTCTAGGGCAATGTGGCACACCCAGAGCAGAAGTTCTACTTCAGCCAGATCAGGGCTGGGAAGAAACTGCGTTTCACAGTCCGTTTTAAGACATGTTCCCGGTAGGCTGTAAGAGCCCTATGCAGAGCGAGTTGTCTCTTAGCTGCTGAAAGAGCTGGATGCTGGACTTGAGGGACTTGTCTACCCTTGTGGAATCAAGGCAGGACTTTGTGCCTTGCAGCTCTAGCGCCATGTAGGACCCGGCAGAGCAGAAGTTCTACTTAAGCCAGATCAGGCCTGGGAAGAAACTGCGTTTCACAGGCCTTTGTAAGACTCGTTCCCTGTAGGCTGTAAAACACCAGTGCAGAGCAAGTTGTTTCTTAGCTGCCCAAAGAGGTGGAAGCCCCACGCTGTGGGGCCTGTATGCCCTTGAGGAGTCAGGGCAGGACTTTGAGCCTTGCAACTCTAGGCCGATGAAGGACACGGCATAGCAGAAGTTCTACCTCAGCGAGATAAGGCCTGCAAAGAAAATGCGTTTCTCAGGCCTTTGGAAGACATGTTCCCGGTAGGCTGTAAGAGCACTGTGCAGAGCGAGTTGTTTCTTAGCTTCCCAAAGAGCTGGAAGCAAGATGCTTTGGGGCCCAACTCGCCCTTTGGAAAGAAGACTGCGTGTTGTGCCTCTCAGCTCCAGGGCAATTTAGCACACCCAGAGCAGAAGTTCTACTTCAGCCAGATCTGGCCTGCAAACAAACTGCGTTTCACAGGCCTTTGTAAGAGATGTTCCCGGTAGGCTGTAAGAGCACTGTGTAGAGCGAGTTGTTTCTTAGCTTCCCAAAGAGCTGGAAGCAAGATGCTTTGGGGCCCAACTCGCCCTTTGGAAACAAGCCTGCACCTTGTACCTTTCAGCTCTAGTGCCAGGTGGCACACCCAGAGCAGAAGTTCTACTTCAGCCAGATTTGGCCTGCAAAGAAACTGCGTTTCACAGGCCTTTGTAAGAGATGTTACCGGTAGGCTGTAAGAGCACTGTGCAGAGCGAGTTGTTTCTTCGCTTCCCAAAGAGCTGGAAGCAAGATGCTCTGGGGCCCAACTCGCCCTTTGGAAAGAAGCCTGCACGTTGTGCCTTTCAGCTCTAGGGCAATGTGGCACACCCAGAGCAGAAGTTCTACTTCAGCCAGATCAGGCCTGCAAACAAACTGCGTTTCACAGGCCTTTGTAAGAGATGTTCCCGGTAGGCTGTAAGTGCACTGTGCAGAGCGAGTTGTTTCTTAGCTTCCCAAAGAGCTGGAAGCAAGATGCTTTGGGGCCCAACTCGCCCTTTGGAAAGAAGACTGCGTGTTGTGCCTCTCAGCTCCAGGGCAATTTAGCACACCCAGAGCAGAAGTTCTACTTCAGCCAGATCTGGCCTGCAAACAAACTGCGTTTCACAGGCCTTTGTAAGAGATGTTCCCGGTAGGCTGTAAGAGCACTGTGTAGAGCGAGTTGTTTCTTAGCTTCCCAAAGAGCTGGAAGCAAGATGCTTTGGGGCCCAACTCGCCCTTTGGAAACAAGCCTGCACCTTGTACCTTTCAGCTCTAGTGCCAGGTGGCACACCCAGAGCAGAAGTTCTACTTCAGCCAGATTTGGCCTGCAAAGAAACTGCGTTTCACAGGCCTTTGTAAGAGATGTTACCGGTAGGCTGTAAGAGGACTGTGCAGAGCGAGTTGTTTCTTCGCTTCCCAAAGAGCTGGAAGCAAGATGCTCTGGGGCCCAACTCGCCCTTTGGAAAGAAGCCTGCACGTTGTGCCTTTCAGCTCTAGAGCAATGTGGCACACCCAGAGCAGAAGGTCTACTTCAGCCAGATCAGGCCTGCAAAGAAACTGCGTTTCACAGGCCTTTGTAAGAGATGTTCCCTGTAGGCTGTAAGAGCACTGGGCAGAGCGAATTGTTTCTCAGCTTCCCAAAGAGCTGGAATCAAGATGCTTTGGGTCCCAACTCGCCCTTTGGAAAGAAGCCTGCACGTTGTGCCTTTCAGCTCTAGGGCCATGTGACACACCCAGAGCAGAAGTTCTACTTCAGCCAGATCAGGCCTGCAAAGAAACTGCGTTTCACAGGCCTTTGTAAGACATGTTCCCGGTAGGCTGTAAGAGCACTGTGCAGAGCGAGTTGTTTCTTAGCTTCCCAAAGTGCTGGAAGCAAGATTCTTTGGGGCCCAACTCGCTTTTTGGAAAGGAGAGTGCAGGTTGTGCCTTTCAGCTCCAGGGCAATGTAGCACACCCAGAGCAGAAGTTCTACTTCAGCCAGATCAGGCCTGCAAAGAAACTGCCTTTCACAGGCCTTTGGAAGAGATGTTCCCTGTAGGCTGTAAGAGCACTGTGCAGAGCGAGTTGTTTCTTCGCTTCCCAAAGAGCTGGAAGCAACATGCTCTGGGGCCCAACACGCCCTTTGGAAAGAAGCCAGCACGTTGTGCCTCTCAGCTCTAGGGCAATGTGGCACACCCAGAGCAGAAGTTCTACTTCAGCCACATCAGGCCTGCAAAGAAACTGCGTTTCACAGGCCTTTGTAAGACATGTTCTAGGTAGGCTGGAAGAGCCCTGTGCACAGCAAGCTGTTTCTTAGCTGCTCCAAGAGCTGGAAGCTGGACGCTGAGGTGCTAGTCTCCCCTTGGGGAAACAAGGCAGGACTTTGTGCCTTGCATCTCTAGGGCCAGGTTGCACACGGCAGAGCAGAAGTTCTACTTCAGCCAGATCAGGGCTGGGAAGGAACTGCGTTTCACAGTCCGTTTTAAGACATGTTCCGGTAGCTGTAAGAGCCCTATGCAGAGCGAGTTGTTTCTTAGCAGCCGAAAGAGCTGGATGCTGGACTTGAGGGACTTGTTTACCCTTGTGGAATCAAGGCAGGACTTTGTGCCTTGCAGCTCTAGCGCCATGTAGGACCCAGCAGAGCAGAAGTTCTACTTCAGCCAGGTCAGGCCTGCAAAGAAACTGCCTTTCACAGGCCTTTGTAAGAGATGATCCCGGTAGGCTGTAAGAGCACTGTGCAGAGCGAGTTGTCTCTTAGCTGCTGAAAGAGCTGGATGCTGGACTTGAGGGACTTGTCTACCCTTGTGGAATCAAGGCAGGACTTTGTGCCTTGCAGCTCTAGCGCCATGTAGGACCCGGCAGAGCAGAAGTTCTACTTAAGCCAGATCAGGCCTGGGAAGAAACTGCGTTTCACAGGCCTTTGTAAGACTCGTTCCCTGTAGGCTGTAAAACACCAGTGCAGAGCAAGTTGTTTCTTAGCTGCCCAAAGAGGTGGAAGCCCCACGCTGAGGGGCCTGTCTGCCCTTGAGGAGTCAGGGCATGACTTTGAGCCTTGAAACTCTAGGCCGATGTAGGACACGGCATAGCAGCAGTTCTACCTCAGCGAGATAAGGCCTGCAAAGAAAATGCGTTTCTCAGGCCTTTGGAAGACATGTTCCCGGTAGGCTGTAAGAGCACTGTGCAGAGCGAGTTGTTTCTTAGCTTCCCAAAGAGCTGGAAGCAAGATGCTTTGGGGCCCAACTCGCCCTTTGGAAAGAAGACTGCGTGTTGTGCCTCTCAGCTCCAGGGCAATTTAGCACACCCAGAGCAGAAGTTCTACTTCAGCCAGATCTGGCCTGCAAACAAACTGCGTTTCACAGGCCTTTGTAAGAGATGTTCCCGGTAGGCTGTAAGAGCACTGTGTAGAGCGAGTTGTTTCTTAGCTTCCCAAAGAGCTGGAAGCAAGATGCTTTGGGGCCCAACTCGCCCTTTGGAAACAAGCCTGCACCTTGTACCTTTCAGCTCTAGTGCCAGGTGGCACACCCACAGCAGAAGTTCTACTTCAGCCAGATTTGGCCTGCAAAGAAACTGCGTTTCACAGGCCTTTGTAAGAGATGTTACCGGTAGGCTGTAAGAGCACTGTGCAGAGCGAGTTGTTTCTTCGCTTCCCAAAGAGCTGGAAGCAAGATGCTCTGGGGCCCAACTCGCCCTTTGGAAAGAAGCCTGCACGTTGTGCATTTCAGCTCTAGGGCAATGTGGCACACCCAGTGCAGAAGTTCTACTTCAGCCAGATCAGGCCTGCAAACAAACTGCGTTTCACAGGCCTTTGTAAGAGATGTTCCCGGTAGGCTGTAAGTGCACTGTGCAGAGCGAGTTGTTTCTTAGCTTCCCAAAGAGCTGGAAGCAAGATGCTTTGGGGCCCAACTCGCCCTTTGGAAAGAAGACTGCGTGTTGTGCCTCTCAGCTCCAGGGCAATTTAGCACACCCAGAGCAGAAGTTCTACTTCAGCCAGATCTGGCCTGCAAACAAACTGCGTTTCACAGGCCTTTGTAAGAGATGTTCCCGGTAGGCTGTAAGAGCACTGTGTAGAGCGAGTTGTTTCTTAGCTTCCCAAAGAGCTGGAAGCAAGATGCTTTGGGGCCCAACTCGCCCTTTGGAAACAAGCCTGCACCTTGTACCTTTCAGCTCTAGTGCCAGGTGGCACACCCAGAGCAGAAGTTCTACTTCAGCCAGATTTGGCCTGCAAAGAAACTGCGTTTCACAGGCCTTTGTAAGAGATGTTACCGGTAGGCTGTAAGAGCACTGTGCAGAGCGAGTTGTTTCTTCGCTTCCCAAAGAGCTGGAAGCAAGATGCTCTGGGGCCCAACTCGCCCTTTGGAAAGAAGCCTGCACGTTGTGCCTTTCAGCTCTAGGGCAATGTGGCACACCCAGAGCAGAAGTTCTACTTCAGCCAGATCAGGCCTGCAAAGAAACTGCGTTTCACAGGCCTTTGTAAGAGATGTTCCCTGTAGGCTGTAAGAGCACTGGGCAGAGCGAATTGTTTCTCAGCTTCCCAAAGAGCTGGAATCAAGATGCTTTGGGTCCCAACTCGCCCTTTGGAAAGAAGCCTGCACGTTGTGCCTTTCAGCTCCAGGGCCATGTGACACACCCAGAGCAGAAGTTCTACTTCAGCCAGATCAGGGCTGGGAAGAAACTGCGTTTAACAGGCCTTTGGAAGAGATGTTCCCGGTAGGCTGTAAGAGCACTGTGCTGAGCCAGTTGTTTCTTAGCTGCCGAAAGAGCTGGAAGCTGGACCTGAGGGACTTGTCTACCCTTGTGGAAACAAGGCCGGACTTTGTGTCTTGCAGCTCTAGCGCCATGTAGGACCCGGCAGAGCAGAAGTTCTTCTTCAGCCAGATCAGGGCTGGGAAGAAACTGCGTTTCACAGGCCTTTGTAAGACTCGTTCCCTGTAGGCTGTAAAACACCAGTGCAGAGCAAGTTGTTTCTTAGCTGCCCAAAGAGGTGGAAGCCCCACGCTGTGGGGCCTGTCTGCCCTTGAGGAGTCAAGGCAGGACTTTGAGCCTTGCAACTCTAGGCCGATGAAGGACACGGCATAGCAGCAGTTCTACCTCAGCGAGATAAGGCCTGCAAGGAAACTGTATTTCTCAGGCCTTTGCAAGAGATGTTCCCGGTTGGCTGTAAGAGAGGTCTGCAGAGCGAGTTGTTTCTTAGCTTCCCAAAGAGCTGGAAGCAAGATGCTCTGGGGCCCAACTCGCCCTTTCGAAAGAAGACTGGGGGTTGTGCCTCTCAGCTCCAGGGCAATTTAGCACACCCAGAGCAGAAGTTCTACTTCAGCCAGATCAGGCCTGCAAAGAAACTGCCTTTCACAGGCCTTTGTAAGACATGTTCCCGGGAGGCTGTAAGAGCACTGTGCAGAGCAAGTTGTTTCTTCGCTTCCCAAAGAGCTGGAAGCAAGATGCTCTGGGGCCCAACACGCCCTTTGGAAAGAAGCCTGCACGTTGTGCCTTTCAGCTCTAGGGCAATGTGGCACACCCAGAGCAGAAGTTCTACTTCAGCCAGATCGGGCCTGCAAAGAAACTGCGTTTCACAGGCCTTTGTAAGACATGTTCCAGGTAGGCTGGAAGAGCCCTGTGCACAGCAAGCTGTTTCTTACCTGCTCCAAGAGCTGGAAGCTGGACGCTGAGGTACTAGTCTCCCCTTGGGGAAACAAGGCAGGACTTGGTGCCTTGCATCTCTAGGGCCATGTTGCACACGGCAGAGCAGAAGTTCTACTTCAGCCAGATCAGGGCTGGGAAGAAACTGCGTTTCACAGTCCGTTTTAAGACATGTTCCCGGTAGGCTGTAAGAGCCCTATGCAGAGCGAGTTGTTTCTTAGCTGCCGAAAGAGCTGGATGCTGGACTTGAGGGACTTGTCTACCCTTGTGGAATCAAGGCAGGACTTTGTGCCTTGCAGCTCTAGCGCCATGTAGGACCCGGCAGAGCAGAAGTTCTACTTCAGCCAGATCAGGCCTGCAAAGAAATTGCGTTTCACAGGCCTTTGTAAGAGATGTTCCCTGCTGTCTGTAAGAGCACTGGGCAGAGCGAATTGTTTCTCAGCTTCCCAAAGAGCTGGAATCAAGATGCTTTGGGTCCCAACTCGCCCTTTGGAAAGAAGCCTGCACGTTGTGCCTTTCAGCTCTAGGGCCATGTGACACACCCAGAGCAGAAGTTCTACTTCAGCCAGATCAGGCCTGCAAAGAAACTGCGTTTAACAGGCCTTTGGAAGAGATGTTCCCGGTAGGCTGTAAGAGCACTATGCAGAGCGAATTGTTTCTTAGCTTCCCAAAGAGCTGGAAGCAAGATGCTTTGGGGCCCAACTCGCCCTTTGGAAACAAGCCTGCACGTTGTACATTTCAGCTCTAGGGCCATGTGGCACACCCAGAGCAGAAGTTCTACTTCAGCCAGATCAGGGCTGGGAAGAAACTGCGTTTCACTGTCCGTTTTAAGACATGTTCCCGGTAGGCTGTAAGAGCCCTATGCAGAGCGAGTTGTCTCTTAGCTGCTGAAAGAGCTGGATGCTGGACTTGAGGGACTTGTCTACCCTTGTGGAATCAAGGCAGGACTTTGTGCCTTGCAGCTCTAGCGCCATGTAGGACCCGGCAGAGCAGAAGTTCTACTTAAGCCAGATCAGGCCTGGGAAGAAACTGCGTTTCACAGGCCTTTGTAAGACTCGTTCCCTGTAGGCTGTAAAACACCAGTGCAGAGCAAGTTGTTTCTTAGCTGCCCAAAGAGGTGGAAGCCCCACGCTGTGGGGCCTGTATGCCCTTGAGGAGTCAGGGCAGGACTTTGAGCCTTGCAACTCTAGGCCGATGTAGGACACGGCATAGCAGCAGTTCTACCTCAGCGAGATAAGGCCTGCAAAGAAAATGCGTTTCTCAGGCCTTTGGAAGACATGTTCCCGGTAGGCTGTAAGAGCACTGTGCAGAGCGAGTTGTTTCTTAGCTTCCCAAAGAGCTGGAAGCAAGATGCTTTGGGGCCCAACTCGCCCTTTGGAAAGAAGACTGCGTGTTGTGCCTCTCAGCTCCAGGGCAATTTAGCACACCCAGAACAGAAGTTCTACTTCAGCCAGATGTGGCCTGCAAAGAAACTGCGTTTCACAGGCCTTTGGAAGAGATGTTCCAGGTAGGCTGTAAGAGCACTGTGCAGAGCGAGTTGTTTCTTAGCTTCCCAAAGAGCTGGAAACAAGATGCTCTGGGGCCCAACTCGCCCTTTGGAAACAAGCCTGCACGTTGTACCTTTCAGCTCTAGTGCCAGGTGGCACACCCAGAGCAAGAGTTCTACTTCAGCCAGATTTGGCCTGCAAAGAAACTGCGTTTCACAGGCCTTTGTAAGAGATGTTCCCGGTAGGCTGTAAGAGCACTGTGCAGAGCGAGTTGTTTCTTCGCTTCCCAAAGAGCTGGAAGCAAGATGCTCTGGGGCCCAACTCGCCCTTTGGAAAGAAGCCTGCACGTTGTGCCTTTCAGCTCTAGGGCAATGTGGCACACCCAGAGCAGAAGTTCTACTTCAGCCAGATCAGGCCTGCAAAGAAACTGCGTTTCACAGGCCTTTGTAAGAGATGTTCCCTGTAGGCTGTAAGAGCACTGGGCAGAGCGAATTGTTTCTCAGCTTCCCAAAGAGCTGGAATCAAGATGCTTTGGGTCCCAACTCGCCCTTTGGAAAGAAGCCTGCACGTTGTGCCTTTCAGCTCCAGGGCCATGTGACACACCCAGAGCAGAAGTTCTACTTCAGCCAGATCAGGGCTGGGAAGAAACTGCGTTTAACAGGCCTTTGGAAGAGATGTTCCCGGTAGGCTGTAAGAGCACTGTGCTGAGCCAGTTGTTTCTTAGCTGCCGAAAGAGCTGGAAGCTGGACCTGAGGGACTTGTCTACCCTTGTGGAAACAAGGCCGGACTTTGTGTCTTGCAGCTCTAGCGCCATGTAGGACCCGGCAGAGCAGAAGTTCTTCTTCAGCCAGATCAGGGCTGGGAAGAAACTGCGTTTCACAGGCCTTTGTAAGACTCGTTCCCTGTAGGCTGTAAAACACCAGTGCAGAGCAAGTTGTTTCTTAGCTGCCCAAAGAGGTGGAAGCCCCACGCTGTGGGGCCTGTCTGCCCTTGAGGAGTCAAGGCAGGACTTTGAGCCTTGCAACTCTAGGCCGATGAAGGACACGGCATAGCAGCAGTTCTACCTCAGCGAGATAAGGCCTGCAAGGAAACTGTATTTCTCAGGCCTTTGCAAGAGATGTTCCCGGTTGGCTGTAAGAGAGGTCTGCAGAGCGAGTTGTTTCTTAGCTTCCCAAAGAGCTGGAAGCAAGATGCTCTGGGGCCCAACTCGCCCTTTCGAAAGAAGACTGGGGGTTGTGCCTCTCAGCTCCAGGGCAATTTAGCACACCCAGAGCAGAAGTTCTACTTCAGCCAGATCAGGCCTGCAAAGAAACTGCCTTTCACAGGCCTTTGTAAGACATGTTCCCGGGAGGCTGTAAGAGCACTGTGCAGAGCAAGTTGTTTCTTCGCTTCCCAAAGAGCTGGAAGCAAGATGCTCTGGGGCCCAACACGCCCTTTGGAAAGAAGCCTGCACGTTGTGCCTTTCAGCTCTAGGGCAATGTGGCACACCCAGAGCAGAAGTTCTACTTCAGCCAGATCGGGCCTGCAAAGAAACTGCGTTTCACAGGCCTTTGTAAGACATGTTCCAGGTAGGCTGGAAGAGCCCTGTGCACAGCAAGCTGTTTCTTACCTGCTCCAAGAGCTGGAAGCTGGACGCTGAGGTACTAGTCTCCCCTTGGGGAAACAAGGCAGGACTTGGTGCCTTGCATCTCTAGGGCCATGTTGCACACGGCAGAGCAGAAGTTCTACTTCAGCCAGATCAGGGCTGGGAAGAAACTGCGTTTCACAGTCCGTTTTAAGACATGTTCCCGGTAGGCTGTAAGAGCCCTATGCAGAGCGAGTTGTTTCTTAGCTGCCGAAAGAGCTGGATGCTGGACTTGAGGGACTTGTCTACCCTTGTGGAATCAAGGCAGGACTTTGTGCCTTGCAGCTCTAGCGCCATGTAGGACCCGGCAGAGCAGAAGTTCTACTTCAGCCAGATCAGGCCTGCAAAGAAATTGCGTTTCACAGGCCTTTGTAAGAGATGTTCCCTGCTGTCTGTAAGAGCACTGGGCAGAGCGAATTGTTTCTCAGCTTCCCAAAGAGCTGGAATCAAGATGCTTTGGGTCCCAACTCGCCCTTTGGAAAGAAGCCTGCACGTTGTGCCTTTCAGCTCTAGGGCCATGTGACACACCCAGAGCAGAAGTTCTACTTCAGCCAGATCAGGCCTGCAAAGAAACTGCGTTTAACAGGCCTTTGGAAGAGATGTTCCCGGTAGGCTGTAAGAGCACTATGCAGAGCGAATTGTTTCTTAGCTTCCCAAAGAGCTGGAAGCAAGATGCTTTGGGGCCCAACTCGCCCTTTGGAAACAAGCCTGCACGTTGTACATTTCAGCTCTAGGGCCATGTGGCACACCCAGAGCAGAAGTTCTACTTCAGCCAGATCAGGGCTGGGAAGAAACTGCGTTTCACTGTCCGTTTTAAGACATGTTCCCGGTAGGCTGTAAGAGCCCTATGCAGAGCGAGTTGTCTCTTAGCTGCTGAAAGAGCTGGATGCTGGACTTGAGGGACTTGTCTACCCTTGTGGAATCAAGGCAGGACTTTGTGCCTTGCAGCTCTAGCGCCATGTAGGACCCGGCAGAGCAGAAGTTCTACTTAAGCCAGATCAGGCCTGGGAAGAAACTGCGTTTCACAGGCCTTTGTAAGACTCGTTCCCTGTAGGCTGTAAAACACCAGTGCAGAGCAAGTTGTTTCTTAGCTGCCCAAAGAGGTGGAAGCCCCACGCTGTGGGGCCTGTCTGCCCTTGAGGAGTCAGGGCAGGACTTTGAGCCTTGCAACTCTAGGCCGATGTAGGACACGGCATAGCAGCAGTTCTACCTCAGCGAGATAAGGCCTGCAAAGAAAATGCGTTTCTCAGGCCTTTGGAAGACATGTTCCCGGTAGGCTGTAAGAGCACTGTGCAGAGCGAGTTGTTTCTTAGCTTCCCAAAGAGCTGGAAGCAAGATGCTTTGGGGCCCAACTCGCCCTTTGGAAAGAAGACTGCGTGTTGTGCCTCTCAGCTCCAGGGCAATTTAGCACACCCAGAACAGAAGTTCTACTTCAGCCAGATGTGGCCTGCAAAGAAACTGCGTTTCACAGGCCTTTGGAAGAGATGTTCCAGGTAGGCTGTAAGAGCACTGTGCAGAGCGAGTTGTTTCTTAGCTTCCCAAAGAGCTGGAAACAAGATGCTCTGGGGCCCAACTCGCCCTTTGGAAACAAGCCTGCACGTTGTACCTTTCAGCTCTAGTGCCAGGTGGCACACCCAGAGCAAGAGTTCTACTTCAGCCAGATTTGGCCTGCAAAGAAACTGCGTTTCACAGGCCTTTGTAAGAGATGTTCCCGGTAGGCTGTAAGAGCACTGTGCAGAGCGAGTTGTTTCTTCGCTTCCCAAAGAGCTGGAAGCAAGATGCTCTGGGGCCCAACTCGCCCTTTGGAAAGAAGCCTGCACGTTGTGCCTTTCAGCTCTAGGGCAATGTGGCACACCCAGAGCAGAAGTTCTACTTCAGCCAGATCAGGCCTGCAAAGAAACTGCGTTTCACAGGCCTTTGTAAGAGATGTTCCCTGTAGGCTGTAAGAGCACTGGGCAGAGCGAATTGTTTCTCAGCTTCCCAAAGAGCTGGAATCAAGATGCTTTGGGTCCCAACTCGCCCTTTGGAAAGAAGCCTGCACGTTGTGCCTTTCAGCTCCAGGGCCATGTGACACACCCAGAGCAGAAGTTCTACTTCAGCCAGATCAGGGCTGGGAAGAAACTGCGTTTAACAGGCCTTTGGAAGAGATGTTCCCGGTAGGCTGTAAGAGCACTGTGCTGAGCCAGTTGTTTCTTAGCTGCCGAAAGAGCTGGAAGCTGGACCTGAGGGACTTGTCTACCCTTGTGGAAACAAGGCCGGACTTTGTGTCTTGCAGCTCTAGCGCCATGTAGGACCCGGCAGAGCAGAAGTTCTTCTTCAGCCAGATCAGGGCTGGGAAGAAACTGCGTTTCACAGGCCTTTGTAAGACTCGTTCCCTGTAGGCTGTAAAACACCAGTGCAGAGCAAGTTGTTTCTTAGCTGCCCAAAGAGGTGGAAGCCCCACGCTGTGGGGCCTGTCTGCCCTTGAGGAGTCAAGGCAGGACTTTGAGCCTTGCAACTCTAGGCCGATGAAGGACACGGCATAGCAGCAGTTCTACCTCAGCGAGATAAGGCCTGCAAGGAAACTGTATTTCTCAGGCCTTTGCAAGAGATGTTCCCGGTTGGCTGTAAGAGAGGTCTGCAGAGCGAGTTGTTTCTTAGCTTCCCAAAGAGCTGGAAGCAAGATGCTCTGGGGCCCAACTCGCCCTTTCGAAAGAAGACTGGGGGTTGTGCCTCTCAGCTCCAGGGCAATTTAGCACACCCAGAGCAGAAGTTCTACTTCAGCCAGATCAGGCCTGCAAAGAAACTGCCTTTCACAGGCCTTTGTAAGACATGTTCCCGGGAGGCTGTAAGAGCACTGTGCAGAGCAAGTTGTTTCTTCGCTTCCCAAAGAGCTGGAAGCAAGATGCTCTGGGGCCCAACACGCCCTTTGGAAAGAAGCCTGCACGTTGTGCCTTTCAGCTCTAGGGCAATGTGGCACACCCAGAGCAGAAGTTCTACTTCAGCCAGATCGGGCCTGCAAAGAAACTGCGTTTCACAGGCCTTTGTAAGACATGTTCCAGGTAGGCTGGAAGAGCCCTGTGCACAGCAAGCTGTTTCTTACCTGCTCCAAGAGCTGGAAGCTGGACGCTGAGGTACTAGTCTCCCCTTGGGGAAACAAGGCAGGACTTGGTGCCTTGCATCTCTAGGGCCATGTTGCACACGGCAGAGCAGAAGTTCTACTTCAGCCAGATCAGGGCTGGGAAGAAACTGCGTTTCACAGTCCGTTTTAAGACATGTTCCCGGTAGGCTGTAAGAGCCCTATGCAGAGCGAGTTGTTTCTTAGCTGCCGAAAGAGCTGGATGCTGGACTTGAGGGACTTGTCTACCCTTGTGGAATCAAGGCAGGACTTTGTGCCTTGCAGCTCTAGCGCCATGTAGGACCCGGCAGAGCAGAAGTTCTACTTCAGCCAGATCAGGCCTGCAAAGAAATTGCGTTTCACAGGCCTTTGTAAGAGATGTTCCCTGCTGTCTGTAAGAGCACTGGGCAGAGCGAATTGTTTCTCAGCTTCCCAAAGAGCTGGAATCAAGATGCTTTGGGTCCCAACTCGCCCTTTGGAAAGAAGCCTGCACGTTGTGCCTTTCAGCTCTAGGGCCATGTGACACACCCAGAGCAGAAGTTCTACTTCAGCCAGATCAGGCCTGCAAAGAAACTGCGTTTAACAGGCCTTTGGAAGAGATGTTCCCGGTAGGCTGTAAGAGCACTATGCAGAGCGAATTGTTTCTTAGCTTCCCAAAGAGCTGGAAGCAAGATGCTTTGGGGCCCAACTCGCCCTTTGGAAACAAGCCTGCACGTTGTACATTTCAGCTCTAGGGCCATGTGGCACACCCAGAGCAGAAGTTCTACTTCAGCCAGATCAGGGCTGGGAAGAAACTGCGTTTCACTGTCCGTTTTAAGACATGTTCCCGGTAGGCTGTAAGAGCCCTATGCAGAGCGAGTTGTCTCTTAGCTGCTGAAAGAGCTGGATGCTGGACTTGAGGGACTTGTCTACCCTTGTGGAATCAAGGCAGGACTTTGTGCCTTGCAGCTCTAGCGCCATGTAGGACCCGGCAGAGCAGAAGTTCTACTTAAGCCAGATCAGGCCTGGGAAGAAACTGCGTTTCACAGGCCTTTGTAAGACTCGTTCCCTGTAGGCTGTAAAACACCAGTGCAGAGCAAGTTGTTTCTTAGCTGCCCAAAGAGGTGGAAGCCCCACGCTGTGGGGCCTGTATGCCCTTGAGGAGTCAGGGCAGGACTTTGAGCCTTGCAACTCTAGGCCGATGTAGGACACGGCATAGCAGCAGTTCTACCTCAGCGAGATAAGGCCTGCAAAGAAAATGCGTTTCTCAGGCCTTTGGAAGACATGTTCCCGGTAGGCTGTAAGAGCACTGTGCAGAGCGAGTTGTTTCTTAGCTTCCCAAAGAGCTGGAAGCAAGATGCTTTGGGGCCCAACTCGCCCTTTGGAAAGAAGACTGCGTGTTGTGCCTCTCAGCTCCAGGGCAATTTAGCACACCCAGAACAGAAGTTCTACTTCAGCCAGATGTGGCCTGCAAAGAAACTGCGTTTCACAGGCCTTTGGAAGAGATGTTCCAGGTAGGCTGTAAGAGCACTGTGCAGAGCGAGTTGTTTCTTAGCTTCCCAAAGAGCTGGAAACAAGATGCTCTGGGGCCCAACTCGCCCTTTGGAAACAAGCCTGCACGTTGTACCTTTCAGCTCTAGTGCCAGGTGGCACACCCAGAGCAAGAGTTCTACTTCAGCCAGATTTGGCCTGCAAAGAAACTGCGTTTCACAGGCCTTTGTAAGAGATGTTCCCGGTAGGCTGTAAGAGCACTGTGCAGAGCGAGTTGTTTCTTCGCTTCCCAAAGAGCTGGAAGCAAGATGCTCTGGGGCCCAACTCGCCCTTTGGAAAGAAGCCTGCACGTTGTGCCTTTCAGCTCTAGGGCAATGTGGCACACCCAGAGCAGAAGTTCTACTTCAGCCAGATCAGGCCTGCAAACAAACTGCGTTTCACAGGCCTTTGTAAGAGATGTTCCCGGTAGGCTGTAAGTGCACTGTGCAGAGCGAGTTGTTTCTTAGCTTCCCAAAGAGCTGGAAGCAAGATGCTTTGGGGCCCAACTCGCCCTTTGGAAAGAAGACTGCGTGTTGTGCCTCTCAGCTCCAGGGCAATTTAGCACACCCAGAGCAGAAGTTCTACTTCAGCCAGATCTGGCCTGCAAACAAACTGCGTTTCACAGGCCTTTGTAAGAGATGTTCCCGGTAGGCTGTAAGAGCACTGTGTAGAGCGAGTTGTTTCTTAGCTTCCCAAAGAGCTGGAAGCAAGATGCTTTGGGGCCCAACTCGCCCTTTGGAAACAAGCCTGCACCTTGTACCTTTCAGCTCTAGGGCAATGTGGCACACCCAGAGCAGAAGTTCTACTTCAGCCAGATCAGGCCTGCAAAGAAACTGCCTTTCACAGGCCTTTGTAAGACATGTTCCCGGGAGGCTGTAAGAGCACTGTGCAGAGCGAGTTGTTTCTTCGCTTCCCAAAGAGCTGGAAGCAAGATGCTCTGGGGCCCAACACGCCCTTTGGAAAGAAGCCTGCACGTTGTGCCTTTCAGCTCTAGGGCAATGTGGCACACCCAGAGCAGAAGTTCTACTTCAGCCACATCAGGCCTGCAAAGAAACTGCGTTTCACAGGCCTTTGTAAGACATGTTCTAGGTAGGCTGGAAGAGCCCTGTGCACAGCAAGCTGTTTCTTACCTGCTCGAAGAGCTGGAAGCTGGACGCTGAGGTACTAGTCTCCCCTTGGGGAAACAAGGCAGGACTTGGTGCCTTGCATCTCTAGGGCCATGTTGCACACGGCAGAGCAGAAGTTCTACTTCAGCCAGATCAGGGCTGGGAAGAAACTGCGTTTCACAGTCCGTTTTAAGACATGTTCCCGGTAGGCTGTAAGAGCCCTATGCAGAGCGAGTTGTTTCTTAGCTGCCGAAAGAGCTGGATGCTTTACTTGAGGGACTTGTCTACCCTTGTGGAATCAAGGCAGGACTTTGTGCCTTGCAGCTCTAGCGCCATGTAGGACCCGGCAGAGCAGAAGTTCTACTTCAGCCAGATCAGGCCTGCAAAGAAATTGCGTTTCACAGGCATTGGAAGAGATGTTCCCTGTAGGCTATAAGAGCACTGGGCAGAGCGAATTGTTTCTCAGCTTCCCAAAGAGCTGGAAGCAAGATGCTTTGGGTCCCAACTCGCCCTTTGGAAAGAAGCCTGCACGTTGTGCCTTTCAGCTCTAGGGCCATGTGACACACCCAGAGCAGAAGTTCTACTTCAGCCAGATCAGGCCTGCAAAGAAACTGCGTTTAACAGGCCTTTGGAAGAGATGTTCCCGGTAGGCTGTAAGAGCACTATGCAGAGCGAATTGTTTCTTAGCTTCCCAAAGAGCTGGAAGCAAGATGCTTTGGGGCCCAACTCGCCCTTTGGAAACAAGCCTGCACGTTGTACATTTCAGCTCTAGGGCCATGTGGCACACCCAGAGCAGAAGTTCTACTTCAGCCAGATCAGGGCTGGGAAGAAACTGCGTTTCACTGTCCGTTTTAAGACATGTTCCCGGTAGGCTGTAAGAGCCCTATGCAGAGCGAGTTGTCTCTTAGCTGCTGAAAGAGCTGGATGCTGGACTTGAGGGACTTGTCTACCCTTGTGGAATCAAGGCAGGACTTTGTGCCTTGCAGCTCTAGCGCCATGTAGGACCCGGCAGAGCAGAAGTTCTACTTAAGCCAGATCAGGCCTGGGAAGAAACTGCGTTTCACAGGCCTTTGTAAGACTCGTTCCCTGTAGGCTGTAAAACACCAGTGCAGAGCAAGTTGTTTCTTAGCTGCCCAAAGAGGTGGAAGCCCCACGCTGTGGGGCCTGTCTGCCCTTGAGGAGTCAGGGCAGGACTTTGAGCCTTGCAACTCTAGGCCGATGAAGGACACGGCATAGCAGCAGTTCTACCTCAGCGAGATAAGGCCTGCAAAGAAAATGCGTTTCTCAGGCCTTTGGAAGACATGTTCCCGGTAGGCTGTAAGAGCACTGTGCAGAGCGAGTTGTTTCTTAGCTTCCCAAAGAGCTGGAAGCAAGATGCTTTGGGGCCCAACTCGCCCTGTGGAAAGAAGACTGCGTGTTGTGCCTCTCAGCTCCAGGGCAATTTAGCACACCCAGAGCAGAAGTTCTACTTCAGCCAGATCTGGCCTGCAAACAAACTGCGTTTCACAGGCCTTTGGAAGAGATGTTCCCGGTAGGCTGTAAGAGCACTGTGTAGAGCGAGTTGTTTCTTAGCTTCCCAAAGAGCTGGAAGCAAGATGCTTTGGGGCCCAACTCGCCCTTTGGAAACAAGCCTGCACCTTGTACCTTTCAGCTCTAGTGCCAGGTGGCACACCCAGAGCAGAAGTTCTACTTCAGCCAGATTTGGCCTGCAAAGAAACTGCGTTTCACAGGCCTTTGTAAGAGATGTTACCGGTAGGCTGTAAGAGCACTGTGCAGAGCGAGTTGTTTCTTCGCTTCCCAAAGAGCTGGAAGCAAGATGCTCTGGGGCCCAACTCGCCCTTTGGAAAGAAGCCTGCACGTTGTGCCTTTCAGCTCTAGGGCAATGTGGCACACCCAGAGCAGAAGTTCTACTTCAGCCAGATCAGGCCTGCAAACAAACTGCGTTTCACAGGCCTTTGTAAGAGATGTTCCCGGTAGGCTGTAAGTGCACTGTGCAGAGCGAGTTGTTTCTTAGCTTCCCAAAGAGCTGGAAGCAAGATGCTTTGGGGCCCAACTCGCCCTTTGGAAAGAAGACTGCGTGTTGTGCCTCTCAGCTCCAGGGCAATTTAGCACACCCAGAGCAGAAGTTCTACTTCAGCCAGATCTGGCCTGCAAACAAACTGCGTTTCACAGGCCTTTGTAAGAGATGTTCCCGGTAGGCTGTAAGAGCACTGTGTAGAGCGAGTTGTTTCTTAGCTTCCCAAAGAGCTGGAAGCAAGATGCTTTGGGGCCCAACTCGCCCTTTGGAAACAAGCCTGCACCTTGTACCTTTCAGCTCTAGTGCCAGGTGGCACACCCAGAGCAGAAGTTCTACTTCAGCCAGATTTGGCCTGCAAAGAAACTGCGTTTCACAGGCCTTTGTAAGAGATGTTACCGGTAGGCTGTAAGAGCACTGTGCAGAGCGAGTTGTTTCTTCGCTTCCCAAAGAGCTGGAAGCAAGATGCTCTGGGGCCCAACTCGCCCTTTGGAAAGAAGCCTGCACGTTGTGCCATTCAGCTCTAGGGCAATGTGGCACACCCAGAGCAGAAGTTCTACTTCAGCCAGATCAGGCCTGCAAACAAACTGCGTTTCACAGGCCTTTGTAAGAGATGTTCCCGGTAGGCTGTAAGTGCACTGTGCAGAGCGAGTTGTTTCTTAGCTTCCCAAAGAGCTGGAAGCAAGATGCTTTGGGGCCCAACTCGCCCTTTGGAAAGAAGACTGCGTGTTGTGCCTCTCAGCTCCAGGGCAATTTAGCACACCCAGAGCAGAAGTTCTACTTCAGCCAGATCTGGCCTGCAAACAAACTGCGTTTCACAGGCCTTTGTAAGAGATGTTCCCGGTAGGCTGTAAGAGCACTGTGTAGAGCGAGTTGTTTCTTAGCTTCCCAAAGAGCTGGAAGCAAGATGCTTTGGGGCCCAACTCGCCCTTTGGAAACAAGCCTGCACCTTGTACCTTTCAGCTCTAGTGCCAGGTGGCACACCCAGAGCAGAAGTTCTACTTCAGCCAGATTTGGCCTGCAAAGAAACTGCGTTTCACAGGCCTTTGTAAGAGATGTTACCGGTAGGCTGTAAGAGCACTGTGCAGAGCGAGTTGTTTCTTCGCTTCCCAAAGAGCTGGAAGCAAGATGCTCTGGGGCCCAACTCGCCCTTTGGAAAGAAGCCTGCACGTTGTGCCTTTCAGCTCTAGGGCAATGTGGCACACCCAGAGCAGAAGTTCTACTTCAGCCAGATCAGGCCTGCAAAGAAACTGCGTTTCACAGGCCTTTGTAAGAGATGTTCCCTGTAGGCTGTAAGAGCACTGGGCAGAGCGAATTGTTTCTCAGCTTCCCAAAGAGCTGGAATCAAGATGCTTTGGGTCCCAACTCGCCCTTTGGAAAGAAGCCTGCACGTTGTGCCTTTCAGCTCTGGGGCCATGTGACACACCCAGAGCAGAAGTTCTACTTCAGCCAGATCAGGGCTGGGAAGAAACTGCGTTTAACAGGCCTTTGGAAGAGATGTTCCCGGTAGGCTGTAAGAGCACTGTGCTGAGCCAGTTGTTTCTTAGCTGCCGAAAGAGCTGGAAGCTGGACCTGAGGGACTTGTCTACCCTTGTGGAAACAAGGCCGGACTTTGTGCCTTGCAGCTCTAGCGCCATGTAGGACCCGGCAGAGCAGAAGTTCTACTTCAGCCAGATCAGGGCTGGGAAGAAACTGCGTTTCACAGGCCTTTGTAAGACTCGTTCCCTGTAGGCTGTAAAACACCAGTGCAGAGCAAGTTGTTTCTTAGCTGCCCAAAGAGGTGGAAGCCCCACGCTGTGGGGCCTGTCTGCCCTTGAGGAGTCAAGGCAGGACTTTGAGCCTTGCAACTCTAGGCCGATGAAGGACACGGCATAGCAGCAGTTCTACCTCAGCGAGATAAGGCCTGCAAGGAAACTGTATTTCTCAGGCCTTTGCAAGAGATGTTCCCGGTTGGCTGTAAGAGAGGTCTGCAGAGCGAGTTGTTTCTTAGCTTCCCAAAGAGCTGGAAGCAAGATGCTTTGGGGCCCAACTCGCCCTTTGGAAAGAAGACTGGGGGTTGTGCCTCTCAGCTCCAGGGCAATTTAGCACACCCAGAGCAGAAGTTCTACTTCAGCCAGATCAGGCCTGCCAAGAAACTGCCTTTCACAGGCCTTTGTAAGACATGTTCCCGGGAGGCTGTAAGAGCACTGTGCAGAGCAAGTTGTTTCTTCGCTTCCCAAAGAGCTGGAAGCAAGATGCTCTGGGGCCCAACACGCCCTTTGGAAAGAAGCCTGCACGTTGTGCCTTTCAGCTCTAGGGCAATGTGGCACACCCAGAGCAGAAGTTCTACTTCAGCCAGATCGGGCCTGCAAAGAAACTGCGTTTCACAGGCCTTTGTAAGACATGTTCCAGGTAGGCTGTAAGTGCACTGTGCAGAGCGAGTTGTTTCTTACCTGCTCCAAGAGCTGGAAGCTGGACGCTGAGGTACTAGTCTCCCCTTGGGGAAACAAGGCAGGACTTGGTGCCTTGCATCTCTAGGGCCATGTTGCACACGGCAGAGCAGAAGTTCTACTTCAGCCAGATCAGGGCTGGGAAGAAACTGCGTTTCACAGTCCGTTTTAAGACATGTTCCCGGTAGGCTGTAAGAGCCCTATGCAGAGCGAGTTGTTTCTTAGCTGCCGAAAGAGCTGGATGCTGGACTTGAGGGACTTGTCTACCCTTGTGGAATCAAGGCAGGACTTTGTGCCTTGCAGCTCTAGCGCCATGTAGGACCCGGCAGAGCAGAAGTTCTACTTCAGCCAGATCAGGCCTGCAAAGAAATTGCGTTTCACAGGCCTTTGTAAGAGATGTTCCCTGCTGTCTGTAAGAGCACTGGGCAGAGCGAATTGTTTCTCAGCTTCCCAAAGAGCTGGAATCAAGATGCTTTGGGTCCCAACTCGCCCTTTGGAAAGAAGCCTGCACGTTGTGCCTTTCAGCTCTAGGGCCATGTGACACACCCAGAGCAGAAGTTCTACTTCAGCCAGATCAGGCCTGCAAAGAAACTGCGTTTCACAGGCCTTTGGAAGAGATGTTCCCGGTAGGCTGTAAGAGCACTATGCAGAGCGAATTGTTTCTTAGCTTCCCAAAGAGCTGGAAGCAAGATGCTTTGGGGCCCAACTCGCCCTTTGGAAACAAGCCTGCACGTTGTACATTTCAGCTCTAGGGCCATGTGGCACACCCAGAGCAGAAGTTCTACTTCAGCCAGATCAGGGCTGGGAAGAAACTGCGTTTCACTGTCCGTTTTAAGACATGTTCCCGGTAGGCTGTAAGAGCCCTATGCAGAGCGAGTTGTCTCTTAGCTGCTGAAAGAGCTGGATGCTGGACTTGAGGGACTTGTCTACCCTTGAGGAATCAAGGCAGGACTTTGTGCCTTGCAGCTCTAGCGCCATGTAGGACCCGGCAGAGCAGAAGTTCTACTTAAGCCAGATCAGGCCTGGGAAGAAACTGCGTTTCACAGGCCTTTGTAAGACTCGTTCCCTGTAGGCTGTAAAACACCAGTGCAGAGCAAGTTGTTTCTTAGCTGCCCAAAGAGGTGGAAGCCCCACGCTGTGGGGCCTGTCTGCCCTTGAGGAGTCAGGGCAGGACTTTGAGCCTTGCAACTCTAGGCCGATGTAGGACACGGCATAGCAGCAGTTCTACCTCAGCGAGATAAGGCCTGCAAAGAAAATGCGTTTCTCAGGCCTTTGGAAGACATGTTCCCGGTAGGCTGTAAGAGCACTGTGCAGAGCGAGTTGTTTCTTAGCTTCCCAAAGAGCTGGAAGCAAGATGCTTTGGGGCCCAACTCGCCCTTTGGAAAGAAGACTGCGGGTTGTGCCTTTCAGCTCCAGGGCAATGTAGCACACCCAGAGCAGAAGTTCTACTTCAGCCAGATCAGGCCTGCAAACAAACTGCGTTTCACAGGCCTTTGTAAGAGATGTTCCCGGTAGGCTGTAAGAGCACTGTGCAGAGCGAGTTGTTTCTCAGCTTCCCAAAGAGCTGGAATCAAGATGCTTTGGGTCCCAACTCGCCCTTTGGAAAGAAGCCTGCACGTTGTGCCTTTCAGCTCTAGGGCCATGTGACACACCCAGAGCAGAAGTTCTACTTCAGCCAGATCAGGCCTGCAAAGAAACTGCGTTTAACAGGCCTTTGGAAGAGATGTTCCCGGTAGGCTGTAAGAGCACTATGCAGAGCGAATTGTTTCTTAGCTTCCCAAAGAGCTGGAAGCAAGATGCTTTGGGGCCCAACTCGCCCTTTGGAAACAAGCCTGCACCTTGTACCTTTCAGCTCTAGTGCCAGGTGGCACACCCAGAGCAGAAGTTCTACTTCAGCCAGATTTGGCCTGCAAAGAAACTGCGTTTCACAGGCCTTTGTAAGAGATGTTACCGGTAGGCTGTAAGAGCACTGTGCAGAGCGAGTTGTTTCTTCGCTTCCCAAAGAGCTGGAAGCAAGATGCTCTGGGGCCCAACTCGCCCTTTGGAAAGAAGCCTGCACGTTGTGCCTTTCAGCTCTAGGGCAATGTGGCACACCCAGAGCAGAAGTTCTACTTCAGCCAGATCAGGCCTGCAAACAAACTGCGTTTCACAGGCCTTTGTAAGAGATGTTCCCGGTAGGCTGTAAGTGCACTGTGCAGAGCGAGTTGTTTCTTAGCTTCCCAAAGAGCTGGAAGCAAGATGCTTTGGGGCCCAACTCGCCCTTTGGAAAGAAGACTGCGTGTTGTGCCTCTCAGCTCCAGGGCAATTTAGCACACCCAGAGCAGAAGTTCTACTTCAGCCAGATCTGGCCTGCAAACAAACTGCGTTTCACAGGCCTTTGTAAGAGATGTTCCCGGTAGGCTGTAAGAGCACTGTGTAGAGCGAGTTGTTTCTTAGCTTCCCAAAGAGCTGGAAGCAAGATGCTTTGGGGCCCAACTCGCCCTTTGGAAACAAGCCTGCACCTTGTACCTTTCAGCTCTAGTGCCAGGTGGCACACCCAGAGCAGAAGTTCTACTTCAGCCAGATTTGGCCTGCAAAGAAACTGCGTTTCACAGGCCTTTGTAAGAGATGTTACCGGTAGGCTGTAAGAGCACTGTGCAGAGCGAGTTGTTTCTTCGCTTCCCAAAGAGCTGGAAGCAAGATGCTCTGGGGCCCAACTCGCCCTTTGGAAAGAAGCCTGCACGTTGTGCCTTTCAGCTCTAGGGCAATGTGGCACACCCAGAGCAGAAGTTCTACTTCAGCCAGATCAGGCCTGCAAAGAAACTGCGTTTCACAGGCCTTTGTAAGAGATGTTCCCTGTAGGCTGTAAGAGCACTGGGCAGAGCGAATTGTTTCTCAGCTTCCCAAAGAGCTGGAATCAAGATGCTTTGGGTCCCAACTCGCCCTTTGGAAAGAAGCCTGCACGTTGTGCCTTTCAGCTCTAGGGCCATGTGACACACCCAGAGCAGAAGTTCTACTTCAGCCAGATCAGGGCTGGGAAGAAACTGCGTTTAACAGGCCTTTGGAAGAGATGTTCCCGGTAGGCTGTAAGAGCACTGTGCTGAGCCAGTTGTTTCTTAGCTGCCGAAAGAGCTGGAAGCTGGACCTGAGGGACTTGTCTACCCTTGTGGAAACAAGGCCGGACTTTGTGCCTTGCAGCTCTAGCGCCATGTAGGACCCGGCAGAGCAGAAGTTCTTCTTCAGCCAGATCAGGGCTGGGAAGAAACTGCGTTTCACAGGCCTTTGTAAGACTCGTTCCCTGTAGGCTGTAAAACACCAGTGCAGAGCAAGTTGTTTCTTAGCTGCCCAAAGAGGTGGAAGCCCCACGCTGTGGGGCCTGTCTGCCCTTGAGGAGTCAAGGCAGGACTTTGAGCCTTGCAACTCTAGGCCGATGAAGGACACGGCATAGCAGCAGTTCTACCTCAGCGAGATAAGGCCTGCAAGGAAACTGTATTTCTCAGGCCTTTGCAAGAGATGTTCCCGGTTGGCTGTAAGAGAGGTCTGCAGAGCGAGTTGTTTCTTAGCTTCCCAAAGAGCTGGAAGCAAGATGCTCTGGGGCCCAACTCGCCCTTTGGAAAGAAGACTGGGGGTTGTGCCTCTCAGCTCCAGGGCAATTTAGCACACCCAGAGCAGAAGTTCTACTTCAGCCAGATCAGGCCTGCAAAGAAACTGCCTTTCACAGGCCTTTGTAAGACATGTTCCCGGGAGGCTGTAAGAGCACTGTGCAGAGCAAGTTGTTTCTTCGCTTCCCAAAGAGCTGGAAGCAAGATGCTCTGGGGCCCAACACGCCCTTTGGAAAGAAGCCTGCACGTTGTGCCTTTCAGCTCTAGGGCAATGTGGCACACCCAGAGCAGAAGTTCTACTTCAGCCAGATCGGGCCTGCAAAGAAACTGCGTTTCACAGGCCTTTGTAAGACATGTTCCAGGTAGGCTGGAAGAGCCCTGTGCACAGCAAGCTGTTTCTTACCTGCTCCAAGAGCTGGAAGCTGGACGCTGAGGTACTAGTCTCCCCTTGGGGAAACAAGGCAGGACTTGGTGCCTTGCATCTCTAGGGCCATGTTGCACACGGCAGAGCAGAAGTTCTACTTCAGCCAGATCAGGGCTGGGAAGAAACTGCGTTTCACAGTCCGTTTTAAGACATGTTCCCGGTAGGCTGTAAGAGCCCTATGCAGAGCGAGTTGTTTCTTAGCTGCCGAAAGAGCTGGATGCTGGACTTGAGGGACTTGTCTACCCTTGTGGAATCAAGGCAGGACTTTGTGCCTTGCAGCTCTAGCGCCATGTAGGACCCGGCAGAGCAGAAGTTCTACTTCAGCCAGATCAGGCCTGCAAAGAAATTGCGTTTCACAGGCCTTTGTAAGAGATGTTCCCTGCTGTCTGTAAGAGCACTGGGCAGAGCGAATTGTTTCTCAGCTTCCCAAAGAGCTGGAATCAAGATGCTTTGGGTCCCAACTCGCCCTTTGGAAAGAAGCCTGCACGTTGTGCCTTTCAGCTCTAGGGCCATGTGACACACCCAGAGCAGAAGTTCTACTTCAGCCAGATCAGGCCTGCAAAGAAACTGCGTTTCACAGGCCTTTGGAAGAGATGTTCCCGGTAGGCTGTAAGAGCACTATGCAGAGCGAATTGTTTCTTAGCTTCCCAAAGAGCTGGAAGCAAGATGCTTTGGGGCCCAACTCGCCCTTTGGAAACAAGCCTGCACGTTGTACATTTCAGCTCTAGGGCCATGTGGCACACCCAGAGCAGAAGTTCTACTTCAGCCAGATCAGGGCTGGGAAGAAACTGCGTTTCACTGTCCGTTTTAAGACATGTTCCCGGTAGGCTGTAAGAGCCCTATGCAGAGCGAGTTGTCTCTTAGCTGCTGAAAGAGCTGGATGCTGGACTTGAGGGACTTGTCTACCCTTGAGGAATCAAGGCAGGACTTTGTGCCTTGCAGCTCTAGCGCCATGTAGGACCCGGCAGAGCAGAAGTTCTACTTAAGCCAGATCAGGCCTGGGAAGAAACTGCGTTTCACAGGCCTTTGTAAGACTCGTTCCCTGTAGGCTGTAAAACACCAGTGCAGAGCAAGTTGTTTCTTAGCTGCCCAAAGAGGTGGAAGCCCCACGCTGTGGGGCCTGTCTGCCCTTGAGGAGTCAGGGCAGGACTTTGAGCCTTGCAACTCTAGGCCGATGTAGGACACGGCATAGCAGCAGTTCTACCTCAGCGAGATAAGGCCTGCAAAGAAAATGCGTTTCTCAGGCCTTTGGAAGACATGTTCCCGGTAGGCTGTAAGAGCACTGTGCAGAGCGAGTTGTTTCTTAGCTTCCCAAAGAGCTGGAAGCAAGATGCTTTGGGGCCCAACTCGCCCTTTGGAAAGAAGACTGCGGGTTGTGCCTTTCAGCTCCAGGGCAATGTAGCACACCCAGAGCAGAAGTTCTACTTCAGCCAGATCAGGCCTGCAAACAAACTGCGTTTCACAGGCCTTTGTAAGAGATGTTCCCGGTAGGCTGTAAGAGCACTGTGCAGAGCGAGTTGTTTCTCAGCTTCCCAAAGAGCTGGAATCAAGATGCTTTGGGTCCCAACTCGCCCTTTGGAAAGAAGCCTGCACGTTGTGCCTTTCAGCTCTAGGGCCATGTGACACACCCAGAGCAGAAGTTCTACTTCAGCCAGATCAGGCCTGCAAAGAAACTGCGTTTAACAGGCCTTTGGAAGAGATGTTCCCGGTAGGCTGTAAGAGCACTATGCAGAGCGAATTGTTTCTTAGCTTCCCAAAGAGCTGGAAGCAAGATGCTTTGGGGCCCAACTCGCCCTTTGGAAACAAGCCTGCACCTTGTACCTTTCAGCTCTAGTGCCAGGTGGCACACCCAGAGCAGAAGTTCTACTTCAGCCAGATTTGGCCTGCAAAGAAACTGCGTTTCACAGGCCTTTGTAAGAGATGTTACCGGTAGGCTGTAAGAGCACTGTGCAGAGCGAGTTGTTTCTTCGCTTCCCAAAGAGCTGGAAGCAAGATGCTCTGGGGCCCAACTCGCCCTTTGGAAAGAAGCCTGCACGTTGTGCCTTTCAGCTCTAGGGCAATGTGGCACACCCAGAGCAGAAGTTCTACTTCAGCCAGATCAGGCCTGCAAACAAACTGCGTTTCACAGGCCTTTGTAAGAGATGTTCCCGGTAGGCTGTAAGTGCACTGTGCAGAGCGAGTTGTTTCTTAGCTTCCCAAAGAGCTGGAAGCAAGATGCTTTGGGGCCCAACTCGCCCTTTGGAAAGAAGACTGCGTGTTGTGCCTCTCAGCTCCAGGGCAATTTAGCACACCCAGAGCAGAAGTTCTACTTCAGCCAGATCTGGCCTGCAAACAAACTGCGTTTCACAGGCCTTTGTAAGAGATGTTCCCGGTAGGCTGTAAGAGCACTGTGTAGAGCGAGTTGTTTCTTAGCTTCCCAAAGAGCTGGAAGCAAGATGCTTTGGGGCCCAACTCGCCCTTTGGAAACAAGCCTGCACCTTGTACCTTTCAGCTCTAGTGCCAGGTGGCACACCCAGAGCAGAAGTTCTACTTCAGCCAGATTTGGCCTGCAAAGAAACTGCGTTTCACAGGCCTTTGTAAGAGATGTTACCGGTAGGCTGTAAGAGCACTGTGCAGAGCGAGTTGTTTCTTCGCTTCCCAAAGAGCTGGAAGCAAGATGCTCTGGGGCCCAACTCGCCCTTTGGAAAGAAGCCTGCACGTTGTGCCTTTCAGCTCTAGGGCAATGTGGCACACCCAGAGCAGAAGTTCTACTTCAGCCAGATCAGGCCTGCAAAGAAACTGCGTTTCACAGGCCTTTGTAAGAGATGTTCCCTGTAGGCTGTAAGAGCACTGGGCAGAGCGAATTGTTTCTCAGCTTCCCAAAGAGCTGGAATCAAGATGCTTTGGGTCCCAACTCGCCCTTTGGAAAGAAGCCTGCACGTTGTGCCTTTCAGCTCTAGGGCCATGTGACACACCCAGAGCAGAAGTTCTACTTCAGCCAGATCAGGGCTGGGAAGAAACTGCGTTTAACAGGCCTTTGGAAGAGATGTTCCCGGTAGGCTGTAAGAGCACTGTGCTGAGCCAGTTGTTTCTTAGCTGCCGAAAGAGCTGGAAGCTGGACCTGAGGGACTTGTCTACCCTTGTGGAAACAAGGCCGGACTTTGTGCCTTGCAGCTCTAGCGCCATGTAGGACCCGGCAGAGCAGAAGTTCTACTTCAGCCAGATCAGGGCTGGGAAGAAACTGCGTTTCACAGGCCTTTGTAAGACTCGTTCCCTGTAGGCTGTAAAACACCAGTGCAGAGCAAGTTGTTTCTTAGCTGCCCAAAGAGGTGGAAGCCCCACGCTGTGGGGCCTGTCTGCCCTTGAGGAGTCAAGGCAGGACTTTGAGCCTTGCAACTCTAGGCCGATGAAGGACACGGCATAGCAGCAGTTCTACCTCAGCGAGATAAGGCCTGCAAGGAAACTGTATTTCTCAGGCCTTTGCAAGAGATGTTCCCGGTTGGCTGTAAGAGAGGTCTGCAGAGCGAGTTGTTTCTTAGCTTCCCAAAGAGCTGGAAGCAAGATGCTTTGGGGCCCAACTCGCCCTTTGGAAAGAAGACTGGGGGTTGTGCCTCTCAGCTCCAGGGCAATTTAGCACACCCAGAGCAGAAGTTCTACTTCAGCCAGATCAGGCCTGCCAAGAAACTGCCTTTCACAGGCCTTTGTAAGACATGTTCCCGGGAGGCTGTAAGAGCACTGTGCAGAGCAAGTTGTTTCTTCGCTTCCCAAAGAGCTGGAAGCAAGATGCTCTGGGGCCCAACACGCCCTTTGGAAAGAAGCCTGCACGTTGTGCCTTTCAGCTCTAGGGCAATGTGGCACACCCAGAGCAGAAGTTCTACTTCAGCCAGATCGGGCCTGCAAAGAAACTGCGTTTCACAGGCCTTTGTAAGACATGTTCCAGGTAGGCTGTAAGTGCACTGTGCAGAGCGAGTTGTTTCTTACCTGCTCCAAGAGCTGGAAGCTGGACGCTGAGGTACTAGTCTCCCCTTGGGGAAACAAGGCAGGACTTGGTGCCTTGCATCTCTAGGGCCATGTTGCACACGGCAGAGCAGAAGTTCTACTTCAGCCAGATCAGGCCTGCAAAGAAATTGCGTTTCACAGGCATTGGAAGAGATGTTCCCTGTAGGCTATAAGAGCACTGGGCAGAGCGAATTGTTTCTCAGCTTCCCAAAGAGCTGGAAGCAAGATGCTTTGGGTCCCAACTCGCCCTTTGGAAAGAAGCCTGCACGTTGTGCCTTTCAGCTCTAGGGCCATGTGACACACCCAGAGCAGAAGTTCTACTTCAGCCAGATCAGGCCTGCAAAGAAACTGCGTTTAACAGGCCTTTGGAAGAGATGTTCCCGGTAGGCTGTAAGAGCACTATGCAGAGCGAATTGTTTCTTAGCTTCCCAAAGAGCTGGAAGCAAGATGCTTTGGGGCCCAACTCGCCCTTTGGAAACAAGCCTGCACGTTGTACATTTCAGCTCTAGGGCCATGTGGCACACCCAGAGCAGAAGTTCTACTTCAGCCAGATCAGGGCTGGGAAGAAACTGCGTTTCACTGTCCGTTTTAAGACATGTTCCCGGTAGGCTGTAAGAGCCCTATGCAGAGCGAGTTGTCTCTTAGCTGCTGAAAGAGCTGGATGCTGGACTTGAGGGACTTGTCTACCCTTGTGGAATCAAGGCAGGACTTTGTGCCTTGCAGCTCTAGCGCCATGTAGGACCCGGCAGAGCAGAAGTTCTACTTAAGCCAGATCAGGCCTGGGAAGAAACTGCGTTTCACAGGCCTTTGTAAGACTCGTTCCCTGTAGGCTGTAAAACACCAGTGCAGAGCAAGTTGTTTCTTAGCTGCCCAAAGAGGTGGAAGCCCCACGCTGTGGGGCCTGTATGCCCTTGAGGAGTCAGGGCAGGACTTTGAGCCTTGCAACTCTAGGCCGATGAAGGACACGGCATAGCAGCAGTTCTACCTCAGCGAGATAAGGCCTGCAAAGAAAATGCGTTTCTCAGGCCTTTGGAAGACATGTTCCCGGTAGGCTGTAAGAGCACTGTGCAGAGCGAGTTGTTTCTTAGCTTCCCAAATAGCTGGAAGCAAGATGCTTTGGGGCCCAACTCGCCCTTTGGAAAGAAGACTGCGTGTTGTGCCTCTCAGCTCCAGGGCAATTTAGCACACCCAGAGCAGAAGTTCTACTTCAGCCAGATCTGGCCTGCAAACAAACTGCGTTTCACAGGCCTTTGTAAGAGATGTTCCCGGTAGGCTGTAAGAGCACTGTGTAGAGCGAGTTGTTTCTTAGCTTCCCAAAGAGCTGGAAGCAAGATGCTTTGGGGCCCAACTCGCCCTTTGGAAACAAGCCTGCACCTTGTACCTTTCAGCTCTAGTGCCAGGTGGCACACCCAGAGCAGAAGTTCTACTTCAGCCAGATTTGGCCTGCAAAGAAACTGCGTTTCACAGGCCTTTGTAAGAGATGTTACCGGTAGGCTGTAAGAGCACTGTGCAGAGCGAGTTGTTTCTTCGCTTCCCAAAGAGCTGGAAGCAAGATGCTCTGGGGCCCAACTCGCCCTTTGGAAAGAAGCCTGCACGTTGTGCCTTTCAGCTCTAGGGCAATGTGGCACACCCAGAGCAGAAGTTCTACTTCAGCCAGATCAGGCCTGCAAACAAACTGCGTTTCACAGGCCTTTGTAAGAGATGTTCCCGGTAGGCTGTAAGTGCACTGTGCAGAGCGAGTTGTTTCTTAGCTTCCCAAAGAGCTGGAAGCAAGATGCTTTGGGGCCCAACTCGCCCTTTGGAAAGAAGACTGCGTGTTGTGCCTCTCAGCTCCAGGGCAATTTAGCACACCCAGAGCAGAAGTTCTACTTCAGCCAGATCTGGCCTGCAAACAAACTGCGTTTCACAGGCCTTTGTAAGAGATGTTCCCGGTAGGCTGTAAGAGCACTGTGTAGAGCGAGTTGTTTCTTAGCTTCCCAAAGAGCTGGAAGCAAGATGCTTTGGGGCCCAACTCGCCCTTTGGAAACAAGCCTGCACCTTGTACCTTTCAGCTCTAGTGCCAGGTGGCACACCCAGAGCAGAAGTTCTACTTCAGCCAGATTTGGCCTGCAAAGAAACTGCGTTTCACAGGCCTTTGTAAGAGATGTTACCGGTAGGCTGTAAGAGCACTGTGCAGAGCGAGTTGTTTCTTCGCTTCCCAAAGAGCTGGAAGCAAGATGCTCTGGGGCCCAACTCGCCCTTTGGAAAGAAGCCTGCACGTTGTGCCTTTCAGCTCTAGGGCAATGTGGCACACCCAGAGCAGAAGTTCTACTTCAGCCAGATCAGGCCTGCAAAGAAACTGCGTTTCACAGGCCTTTGTAAGAGATGTTCCCACTAGGCTGTAAGAGCACTGGGCAGAGCGAATTGTTTCTCAGCTTCCCAAAGAGCTGGAATCAAGATGCTTTGGGTCCCAACTCGCCCTTTGGAAAGAAGCCTGCACGTTGTGCCTTTCAGCTCTAGGGCCATGTGACACACCCAGAGCAGAAGTTCTACTTCAGCCAGATCAGGGCTGGGAAGAAACTGCGTTTAACAGGCCTTTGGAAGAGATGTTCCCGGTAGGCTGTAAGAGCACTGTGCTGAGCCAGTTGTTTCTTAGCTGCCGAAAGAGCTGGAAGCTGGACCTGAGGGACTTGTCTACCCTTGTGGAAACAAGGCCGGACTTTGTGCCTTGCAGCTCTAGCGCCATGTAGGACCCGGCAGAGCAGAAGTTCTACTTCAGCCAGATCAGGGCTGGGAAGAAACTGCGTTTCACAGGCCTTTGTAAGACTCGTTCCCTGTAGGCTGTAAAACACCAGTGCAGAGCAAGTTGTTTCTTAGCTGCCCAAAGAGGTGGAAGCCCCACGCTGTGGGGCCTGTCTGCCCTTGAGGAGTCAAGGCAGGACTTTGAGCCTTGCAACTCTAGGCCGATGAAGGACACGGCATAGCAGCAGTTCTACCTCAGCGAGATAAGGCCTGCAAGGAAACTGTATTTCTCAGGCCTTTGCAAGAGATGTTCCCGGTTGGCTGTAAGAGAGGTCTGCAGAGCGAGTTGTTTCTTAGCTTCCCAAAGAGCTGGAAGCAAGATGCTTTGGGGCCCAACTCGCCCTTTGGAAAGAAGACTGGGGGTTGTGCCTCTCAGCTCCAGGGCAATTTAGCACACCCAGAGCAGAAGTTCTACTTCAGCCAGATCGGGCCTGCAAAGAAACTGCGTTTCACAGGCCTTTGTAAGACATGTTCCAGGTAGGCTGTAAGTGCACTGTGCAGAGCGAGTTGTTTCTTACCTGCTCCAAGAGCTGGAAGCTGGACGCTGAGGTACTAGTCTCCCCTTGGGGAAACAAGGCAGGACTTGGTGCCTTGCATCTCTAGGGCCATGTTGCACACGGCAGAGCAGAAGTTCTACTTCAGCCAGATCAGGGCTGGGAAGAAACTGCGTTTCACAGTCCGTTTTAAGACATGTTCCCGGTAGGCTGTAAGAGCCCTATGCAGAGCGAGTTGTTTCTTAGCTGCCGAAAGAGCTGGATGCTGGACTTGAGGGACTTGTCTACCCTTGTGGAATCAAGGCAGGACTTTGTGCCTTGCAGCTCTAGCGCCATGTAGGACCCGGCAGAGCAGAAGTTCTACTTCAGCCAGATCAGGCCTGCAAAGAAATTGCGTTTCACAGGCCTTTGTAAGAGATGTTCCCTGCTGTCTGTAAGAGCACTGGGCAGAGCGAATTGTTTCTCAGCTTCCCAAAGAGCTGGAATCAAGATGCTTTGGGTCCCAACTCGCCCTTTGGAAAGAAGCCTGCACGTTGTGCCTTTCAGCTCTAGGGCCATGTGACACACCCAGAGCAGAAGTTCTACTTCAGCCAGATCAGGCCTGCAAAGAAACTGCGTTTAACAGGCCTTTGGAAGAGATGTTCCCGGTAGGCTGTAAGAGCACTATGCAGAGCGAATTGTTTCTTAGCTTCCCAAAGAGCTGGAAGCAAGATGCTTTGGGGCCCAACTCGCCCTTTGGAAACAAGCCTGCACGTTGTACATTTCAGCTCTAGGGCCATGTGGCACACCCAGAGCAGAAGTTCTACTTCAGCCAGATCAGGGCTGGGAAGAAACTGCGTTTCACTGTCCGTTTTAAGACATGTTCCCGGTAGGCTGTAAGAGCCCTATGCAGAGCGAGTTGTCTCTTAGCTGCTGAAAGAGCTGGATGCTGGACTTGAGGGACTTGTCTACCCTTGTGGAATCAAGGCAGGACTTTGTGCCTTGCAGCTCTAGCGCCATGTAGGACCCGGCAGAGCAGAAGTTCTACTTAAGCCAGATCAGGCCTGGGAAGAAACTGCGTTTCACAGGCCTTTGTAAGACTCGTTCCCTGTAGGCTGTAAAACACCAGTGCAGAGCAAGTTGTTTCTTAGCTGCCCAAAGAGGTGGAAGCCCCACGCTGTGGGGCCTGTCTGCCCTTGAGGAGTCAGGGCAGGACTTTGAGCCTTGCAACTCTAGGCCGATGTAGGACACGGCATAGCAGCAGTTCTACCTCAGCGAGATAAGGCCTGCAAAGAAAATGCGTTTCTCAGGCCTTTGGAAGACATGTTCCCGGTAGGCTGTAAGAGCACTGTGCAGAGCGAGTTGTTTCTTAGCTTCCCAAAGAGCTGGAAGCAAGATGCTTTGGGGCCCAACTCGCCCTTTGGAAAGAAGACTGCGGGTTGTGCCTTTCAGCTCCAGGGCAATGTAGCACACCCAGAGCAGAAGTTCTACTTCAGCCAGATCAGGCCTGCAAACAAACTGCGTTTCACAGGCCTTTGTAAGAGATGTTCCCGGTAGGCTGTAAGAGCACTGTGCAGAGCGAGTTGTTTCTCAGCTTCCCAAAGAGCTGGAATCAAGATGCTTTGGGTCCCAACTCGCCCTTTGGAAAGAAGCCTGCACGTTGTGCCTTTCAGCTCTAGGGCCATGTGACACACCCAGAGCAGAAGTTCTACTTCAGCCAGATCAGGCCTGCAAAGAAACTGCGTTTAACAGGCCTTTGGAAGAGATGTTCCCGGTAGGCTGTAAGAGCACTATGCAGAGCGAATTGTTTCTTAGCTTCCCAAAGAGCTGGAAGCAAGATGCTTTGGGGCCCAACTCGCCCTTTGGAAACAAGCCTGCACCTTGTACCTTTCAGCTCTAGTGCCAGGTGGCACACCCAGAGCAGAAGTTCTACTTCAGCCAGATTTGGCCTGCAAAGAAACTGCGTTTCACAGGCCTTTGTAAGAGATGTTACCGGTAGGCTGTAAGAGCACTGTGCAGAGCGAGTTGTTTCTTCGCTTCCCAAAGAGCTGGAAGCAAGATGCTCTGGGGCCCAACTCGCCCTTTGGAAAGAAGCCTGCACGTTGTGCCTTTCAGCTCTAGGGCAATGTGGCACACCCAGAGCAGAAGTTCTACTTCAGCCAGATCAGGCCTGCAAACAAACTGCGTTTCACAGGCCTTTGTAAGAGATGTTCCCGGTAGGCTGTAAGTGCACTGTGCAGAGCGAGTTGTTTCTTAGCTTCCCAAAGAGCTGGAAGCAAGATGCTTTGGGGCCCAACTCGCCCTTTGGAAAGAAGACTGCGTGTTGTGCCTCTCAGCTCCAGGGCAATTTAGCACACCCAGAGCAGAAGTTCTACTTCAGCCAGATCTGGCCTGCAAACAAACTGCGTTTCACAGGCCTTTGTAAGAGATGTTCCCGGTAGGCTGTAAGAGCACTGTGTAGAGCGAGTTGTTTCTTAGCTTCCCAAAGAGCTGGAAGCAAGATGCTTTGGGGCCCAACTCGCCCTTTGGAAACAAGCCTGCACCTTGTACCTTTCAGCTCTAGTGCCAGGTGGCACACCCAGAGCAGAAGTTCTACTTCAGCCAGATTTGGCCTGCAAAGAAACTGCGTTTCACAGGCCTTTGTAAGAGATGTTACCGGTAGGCTGTAAGAGCACTGTGCAGAGCGAGTTGTTTCTTCGCTTCCCAAAGAGCTGGAAGCAAGATGCTGTGGGGCCCAACTCGCCCTTTGGAAAGAAGCCTGCACGTTGTGCCTTTCAGCTCTAGGGCAATGTGGCACACCCAGAGCAGAAGTTCTACTTCAGCCAGATCAGGCCTGCAAAGAAACTGCGTTTCACAGGCCTTTGTAAGAGATGTTCCCTGTAGGCTGTAAGAGCACTGGGCAGAGCGAATTGTTTCTCAGCTTCCCAAAGAGCTGGAATCAAGATGCTTTGGGTCCCAACTCGCCCTTTGGAAAGAAGCCTGCACGTTGTGCCTTTCAGCTCTAGGGCCATGTGACACACCCAGAGCAGAAGTTCTACTTCAGCCAGATCAGGGCTGGGAAGAAACTGCGTTTAACAGGCCTTTGGAAGAGATGTTCCCGGTAGGCTGTAAGAGCACTGTGCTGAGCCAGTTGTTTCTTAGCTGCCGAAAGAGCTGGAAGCTGGACCTGAGGGACTTGTCTACCCTTGTGGAAACAAGGCCGGACTTTGTGCCTTGCAGCTCTAGCGCCATGTAGGACCCGGCAGAGCAGAAGTTCTACTTCAGCCAGATCAGGGCTGGGAAGAAACTGCGTTTCACAGGCCTTTGTAAGACTCGTTCCCTGTAGGCTGTAAAACACCAGTGCAGAGCAAGTTGTTTCTTAGCTGCCCAAAGAGGTGGAAGCCCCACGCTGTGGGGCCTGTCTGCCCTTGAGGAGTCAAGGCAGGACTTTGAGCCTTGCAACTCTAGGCCGATGAAGGACACGGCATAGCAGCAGTTCTACCTCAGCGAGATAAGGCCTGCAAGGAAACTGTATTTCTCAGGCCTTTGCAAGAGATGTTCCCGGTTGGCTGTAAGAGAGGTCTGCAGAGCGAGTTGTTTCTTAGCTTCCCAAAGAGCTGGAAGCAAGATGCTTTGGGGCCCAACTCGCCCTTTGGAAAGAAGACTGGGGGTTGTGCCTCTCAGCTCCAGGGCAATTTAGCACACCCAGAGCAGAAGTTCTACTTCAGCCAGATCAGGCCTGCCAAGAAACTGCCTTTCACAGGCCTTTGTAAGACATGTTCCCGGGAGGCTGTAAGAGCACTGTGCAGAGCAAGTTGTTTCTTCGCTTCCCAAAGAGCTGGAAGCAAGATGCTCTGGGGCCCAACACGCCCTTTGGAAAGAAGCCTGCACGTTGTGCCTTTCAGCTCAAGGGCAATGTGGCACACCCAGAGCAGAAGTTCTACTTCAGCCAGATCGGGCCTGCAAAGAAACTGCGTTTCACAGGCCTTTGTAAGACATGTTCCAGGTAGGCTGTAAGTGCACTGTGCAGAGCGAGTTGTTTCTTACCTGCTCCAAGAGCTGGAAGCTGGACGCTGAGGTACTAGTCTCCCCTTGGGGAAACAAGGCAGGACTTGGTGCCTTGCATCTCTAGGGCCATGTTGCACACGGCAGAGCAGAAGTTCTACTTCAGCCAGATCAGGCCTGCAAAGAAATTGCGTTTCACAGGCATTGGAAGAGATGTTCCCTGTAGGCTATAAGAGCACTGGGCAGAGCGAATTGTTTCTCAGCTTCCCAAAGAGCTGGAAGCAAGATGCTTTGGGTCCCAACTCGCCCTTTGGAAAGAAGCCTGCACGTTGTGCCTTTCAGCTCTAGGGCCATGTGACACACCCAGAGCAGAAGTTCTACTTCAGCCAGATCAGGCCTGCAAAGAAACTGCGTTTAACAGGCCTTTGGAAGAGATGTTCCCGGTAGGCTGTAAGAGCACTATGCAGAGCGAATTGTTTCTTAGCTTCCCAAAGAGCTGGAAGCAAGATGCTTTGGGGCCCAACTCGCCCTTTGGAAACAAGCCTGCACGTTGTACATTTCAGCTCTAGGGCCATGTGGCACACCCAGAGCAGAAGTTCTACTTCAGCCAGATCAGGGCTGGGAAGAAACTGCGTTTCACTGTCCGTTTTAAGACATGTTCCCGGTAGGCTGTAAGAGCCCTATGCAGAGCGAGTTGTCTCTTAGCTGCTGAAAGAGCTGGATGCTGGACTTGAGGGACTTGTCTACCCTTGTGGAATCAAGGCAGGACTTTGTGCCTTGCAGCTCTAGCGCCATGTAGGACCCGGCAGAGCAGAAGTTCTACTTAAGCCAGATCAGGCCTGGGAAGAAACTGCGTTTCACAGGCCTTTGTAAGACTCGTTCCCTGTAGGCTGTAAAACACCAGTGCAGAGCAAGTTGTTTCTTAGCTGCCCAAAGAGGTGGAAGCCCCACGCTGTGGGGCCTGTCTGCCCTTGAGGAGTCAGGGCAGGACTTTGAGCCTTGCAACTCTAGGCCGATGAAGGACACGGCATAGCAGCAGTTCTACCTCAGCGAGATAAGGCCTGCAAAGAAAATGCGTTTCTCAGGCCTTTGGAAGACATGTTCCCGGTAGGCTGTAAGAGCACTGTGCAGAGCGAGTTGTTTCTTAGCTTCCCAAAGAGCTGGAAGCAAGATGCTTTGGGGCCCAACTCGCCCTGTGGAAAGAAGACTGCGTGTTGTGCCTCTCAGCTCCAGGGCAATTTAGCACACCCAGAGCAGAAGTTCTACTTCAGCCAGATCTGGCCTGCAAACAAACTGCGTTTCACAGGCCTTTGTAAGAGATGTTCCCGGTAGGCTGTAAGAGCACTGTGTAGAGCGAGTTGTTTCTTAGCTTCCCAAAGAGCTGGAAGCAAGATGCTTTGGGGCCCAACTCGCCCTTTGGAAACAAGCCTGCACCTTGTACCTTTCAGCTCTAGTGCCAGGTGGCACACCCAGAGCAGAAGTTCTACTTCAGCCAGATTTGGCCTGCAAAGAAACTGCGTTTCACAGGCCTTTGTAAGAGATGTTACCGGTAGGCTGTAAGAGCACTGTGCAGAGCGAGTTGTTTCTTCGCTTCCCAAAGAGCTGGAAGCAAGATGCTCTGGGGCCCAACTCGCCCTTTGGAAAGAAGCCTGCACGTTGTGCCTTTCAGCTCTAGGGCAATGTGGCACACCCAGAGCAGAAGTTCTACTTCAGCCAGATCAGGCCTGCAAACAAACTGCGTTTCACAGGCCTTTGTAAGAGATGTTCCCGGTAGGCTGTAAGTGCACTGTGCAGAGCGAGTTGTTTCTTAGCTTCCCAAAGAGCTGGAAGCAAGATGCTTTGGGGCCCAACTCGCCCTTTGGAAAGAAGACTGCGTGTTGTGCCTCTCAGCTCCAGGGCAATTTAGCACACCCAGAGCAGAAGTTCTACTTCAGCCAGATCTGGCCTGCAAACAAACTGCGTTTCACAGGCCTTTGTAAGAGATGTTCCCGGTAGGCTGTAAGAGCACTGTGTAGAGCGAGTTGTTTCTTAGCTTCCCAAAGAGCTGGAAGCAAGATGCTTTGGGGCCCAACTCGCCCTTTGGAAACAAGCCTGCACCTTGTACCTTTCAGCTCTAGTGCCAGGTGGCACACCCAGAGCAGAAGTTCTACTTCAGCCAGATTTGGCCTGCAAAGAAACTGCGTTTCACAGGCCTTTGTAAGAGATGTTACCGGTAGGCTGTAAGAGCACTGTGCAGAGCGAGTTGTTTCTTCGCTTCCCAAAGAGCTGGAAGCAAGATGCTCTGGGGCCCAACTCGCCCTTTGGAAAGAAGCCTGCACGTTGTGCCTTTCAGCTCTAGGGCAATGTGGCACACCCAGAGCAGAAGTTCTACTTCAGCCAGATCAGGCCTGCAAAGAAACTGCGTTTCACAGGCCTTTGTAAGAGATGTTCCCTGTAGGCTGTAAGAGCACTGGGCAGAGCGAATTGTTTCTCAGCTTCCCAAAGAGCTGGAATCAAGATGCTTTGGGTCCCAACTCGCCCTTTGGAAAGAAGCCTGCACGTTGTGCCTTTCAGCTCTAGGGCCATGTGACACACCCAGAGCAGAAGTTCTACTTCAGCCAGATCAGGGCTGGGAAGAAACTGCGTTTAACAGGCCTTTGGAAGAGATGTTCCCGGTAGGCTGTAAGAGCACTGTGCTGAGCCAGTTGTTTCTTAGCTGCCGAAAGAGCTGGAAGCTGGACCTGAGGGACTTGTCTACCCTTGTGGAAACAAGGCCGGACTTTGTGCCTTGCAGCTCTAGCGCCATGTAGGACCCGGCAGAGCAGAAGTTCTACTTCAGCCAGATCAGGGCTGGGAAGAAACTGCGTTTCACAGGCCTTTGTAAGACTCGTTCCCTGTAGGCTGTAAAACACCAGTGCAGAGCAAGTTGTTTCTTAGCTGCCCAAAGAGGTGGAAGCCCCACGCTGTGGGGCCTGTCTGCCCTTGAGGAGTCAAGGCAGGACTTTGAGCCTTGCAACTCTAGGCCGATGAAGGACACGGCATAGCAGCAGTTCTACCTCAGCGAGATAAGGCCTGCAAGGAAACTGTATTTCTCAGGCCTTTGCAAGAGATGTTCCCGGTTGGCTGTAAGAGAGGTCTGCAGAGCGAGTTGTTTCTTGGCTTCCCAAAGAGCTGGAAGCAAGATGCTTTGGGGCCCAACTCGCCCTTTGGAAAGAAGACTGGGGGTTGTGCCTCTCAGCTCCAGGGCAATTTAGCACACCCAGAGCAGAAGTTCTACTTCAGCCAGATCAGGCCTGCCAAGAAACTGCCTTTCACAGGCCTTTGTAAGACATGTTCCCGGGAGGCTGTAAGAGCACTGTGCAGAGCAAGTTGTTTCTTCGCTTCCCAAAGAGCTGGAAGCAAGATGCTCTGGGGCCCAACACGCCCTTTGGAAAGAAGCCTGCACGTTGTGCCTTTCAGCTCTAGGGCAATGTGGCACACCCAGAGCAGAAGTTCTACTTCAGCCAGATCGGGCCTGCAAAGAAACTGCGTTTCACAGGCCTTTGTAAGACATGTTCCAGGTAGGCTGTAAGTGCACTGTGCAGAGCGAGTTGTTTCTTACCTGCTCCAAGAGCTGGAAGCTGGACGCTGAGGTACTAGTCTCCCCTTGGGGAAACAAGGCAGGACTTGGTGCCTTGCATCTCTAGGGCCATGTTGCACACGGCAGAGCAGAAGTTCTACTTCAGCCAGATCAGGGCTGGGAAGAAACTGCGTTTCACAGTCCGTTTTAAGACATGTTCCCGGTAGGCTGTAAGAGCCCTATGCAGAGCGAGTTGTTTCTTAGCTGCCGAAAGAGCTGGATGCTGGACTTGAGGGACTTGTCTACCCTTGTGGAATCAAGGCAGGACTTTGTGCCTTGCAGCTCTAGCGCCATGTAGGACCCGGCAGAGCAGAAGTTCTACTTCAGCCAGATCAGGCCTGCAAAGAAATTGCGTTTCACAGGCCTTTGTAAGAGATGTTCCCTGCTGTCTGTAAGAGCACTGGGCAGAGCGAATTGTTTCTCAGCTTCCCAAAGAGCTGGAATCAAGATGCTTTGGGTCCCAACTCGCCCTTTGGAAAGAAGCCTGCACGTTGTGCCTTTCAGCTCTAGGGCCATGTGACACACCCAGAGCAGAAGTTCTACTTCAGCCAGATCAGGCCTGCAAAGAAACTGCGTTTAACAGGCCTTTGGAAGAGATGTTCCCGGTAGGCTGTAAGAGCACTATGCAGAGCGAATTGTTTCTTAGCTTCCCAAAGAGCTGGAAGCAAGATGCTTTGGGGCCCAACTCGCCCTTTGGAAACAAGCCTGCACGTTGTACATTTCAGCTCTAGGGCCATGTGGCACACCCAGAGCAGAAGTTCTACTTCAGCCAGATCAGGGCTGGGAAGAAACTGCGTTTCACTGTCCGTTTTAAGACATGTTCCCGGTAGGCTGTAAGAGCCCTATGCAGAGCGAGTTGTCTCTTAGCTGCTGAAAGAGCTGGATGCTGGACTTGAGGGACTTGTCTACCCTTGTGGAATCAAGGCAGGACTTTGTGCCTTGCAGCTCTAGCGCCATGTAGGACCCGGCAGAGCAGAAGTTCTACTTCAGCCAGATCAGGGCTGGGAAGAAACTGCGTTTCACAGGCCTTTGTAAGACTCGTTCCCTGTAGGCTGTAAAACACCAGTGCAGAGCAAGTTGTTTCTTAGCTGCCCAAAGAGGTGGAAGCCCCACGCTGTGGGGCCTGTCTGCCCTTGAGGAGTCAGGGCAGGACTTTGAGCCTTGCAACTCTAGGCCGATGTAGGACACGGCATAGCAGCAGTTCTACCTCAGCGAGATAAGGCCTGCAAAGAAAATGCGTTTCTCAGGCCTTTGGAAGACATGTTCCCGGTAGGCTGTAAGAGCACTGTGCAGAGCGAGTTGTTTCTTAGCTTCCCAAAGAGCTGGAAGCAAGATGCTTTGGGGCCCAACTCGCCCTTTGGAAAGAAGACTGCGGGTTGTGCCTTTCAGCTCCAGGGCAATGTAGCACACCCAGAGCAGAAGTTCTACTTCAGCCAGATCAGGCCTGCAAACAAACTGCGTTTCACAGGCCTTTGTAAGAGATGTTCCCGGTAGGCTGTAAGAGCACTGTGCAGCCGAGTTGTTTCTCAGCTTCCCAAAGAGCTGGAATCAAGATGCTTTGGGTCCCAACTCGCCCTTTGGAAAGAAGCCTGCACGTTGTGCCTTTCAGCTCTAGGGCCATGTGACACACCCAGAGCAGAAGTTCTACTTCAGCCAGATCAGGCCTGCAAAGAAACTGCGTTTAACAGGCCTTTGGAAGAGATGTTCCCGGTAGGCTGTAAGAGCACTATGCAGAGCGAATTGTTTCTTAGCTTCCCAAAGAGCTGGAAGCAAGATGCTTTGGGGCCCAACTCGCCCTTTGGAAACAAGCCTGCACCTTGTACCTTTCAGCTCTAGTGCCAGGTGGCACACCCAGAGCAGAAGTTCTACTTCAGCCAGATTTGGCCTGCAAAGAAACTGCGTTTCACAGGCCTTTGTAAGAGATGTTACCGGTAGGCTGTAAGAGCACTGTGCAGAGCGAGTTGTTTCTTCGCTTCCCAAAGAGCTGGAAGCAAGATGCTCTGGGGCCCAACTCGCCCTTTGGAAAGAAGCCTGCACGTTGTGCCTTTCAGCTCTAGGGCAATGTGGCACACCCAGAGCAGAAGTTCTACTTCAGCCAGATCAGGCCTGCAAACAAACTGCGTTTCACAGGCCTTTGTAAGAGATGTTCCCGGTAGGCTGTAAGTGCACTGTGCAGAGCGAGTTGTTTCTTAGCTTCCCAAAGAGCTGGAAGCAAGATGCTTTGGGGCCCAACTCGCCCTTTGGAAAGAAGACTGCGTGTTGTGCCTCTCAGCTCCAGGGCAATTTAGCACACCCAGAGCAGAAGTTCTACTTCAGCCAGATCTGGCCTGCAAACAAACTGCGTTTCACAGGCCTTTGTAAGAGATGTTCCCGGTAGGCTGTAAGAGCACTGTGTAGAGCGAGTTGTTTCTTAGCTTCCCAAAGAGCTGGAAGCAAGATGCTTTGGGGCCCAACTCGCCCTTTGGAAACAAGCCTGCACCTTGTACCTTTCAGCTCTAGTGCCAGGTGGCACACCCAGAGCAGAAGTTCTACTTCAGCCAGATTTGGCCTGCAAAGAAACTGCGTTTCACAGGCCTTTGTAAGAGATGTTACCGGTAGGCTGTAAGAGCACTGTGCAGAGCGAGTTGTTTCTTCGCTTCCCAAAGAGCTGGAAGCAAGATGCTGTGGGGCCCAACTCGCCCTTTGGAAAGAAGCCTGCACGTTGTGCCTTTCAGCTCTAGGGCAATGTGGCACACCCAGAGCAGAAGTTCTACTTCAGCCAGATCAGGCCTGCAAAGAAACTGCGTTTCACAGGCCTTTGTAAGAGATGTTCCCTGTAGGCTGTAAGAGCACTGGGCAGAGCGAATTGTTTCTCAGCTTCCCAAAGAGCTGGAATCAAGATGCTTTGGGTCCCAACTCGCCCTTTGGAAAGAAGCCTGCACGTTGTGCCTTTCAGCTCTAGGGCCATGTGACACACCCAGAGCAGAAGTTCTACTTCAGCCAGATCAGGGCTGGGAAGAAACTGCGTTTAACAGGCCTTTGGAAGAGATGTTCCCGGTAGGCTGTAAGAGCACTGTGCTGAGCCAGTTGTTTCTTAGCTGCCGAAAGAGCTGGAAGCTGGACCTGAGGGACTTGTCTACCCTTGTGGAAACAAGGCCGGACTTTGTGCCTTGCAGCTCTAGCGCCATGTAGGACCCGGCAGAGCAGAAGTTCTACTTCAGCCAGATCAGGGCTGGGAAGAAACTGCGTTTCACAGGCCTTTGTAAGACTCGTTCCCTGTAGGCTGTAAAACACCAGTGCAGAGCAAGTTGTTTCTTAGCTGCCCAAAGAGGTGGAAGCCCCACGCTGTGGGGCCTGTCTGCCCTTGAGGAGTCAAGGCAGGACTTTGAGCCTTGCAACTCTAGGCCGATGAAGGACACGGCATAGCAGCAGTTCTACCTCAGCGAGATAAGGCCTGCAAGGAAACTGTATTTCTCAGGCCTTTGCAAGAGATGTTCCCGGTTGGCTGTAAGAGAGGTCTGCAGAGCGAGTTGTTTCTTAGCTTCCCAAAGAGCTGGAAGCAAGATGCTCTGGGGCCCAACTCGCCCTTTGGAAAGAAGACTGGGGGTTGTGCCTCTCAGCTCCAGGGCAATTTAGCACACCCAGAGCAGAAGTTCTACTTCAGCCAGATCAGGCCTGCAAAGAAACTGCCTTTCACAGGCCTTTGTAAGACATGTTCCCGGGAGGCTGTAAGAGCACTGTGCAGAGCAAGTTGTTTCTTCGCTTCCCAAAGAGCTGGAAGCAAGATGCTCTGGGGCCCAACACGCCCTTTGGAAAGAAGCCTGCACGTTGTGCCTTTCAGCTCTAGGGCAATGTGGCACACCCAGAGCAGAAGTTCTACTTCAGCCAGATCGGGCCTGCAAAGAAACTGCGTTTCACAGGCCTTTGTAAGACATGTTCCAGGTAGGCTGGAAGAGCCCTGTGCACAGCAAGCTGTTTCTTACCTGCTCCAAGAGCTGGAAGCTGGACGCTGAGGTACTAGTCTCCCCTTGGGGAAACAAGGCAGGACTTGGTGCCTTGCATCTCTAGGGCCATGTTGCACACGGCAGAGCAGAAGTTCTACTTCAGCCAGATCAGGGCTGGGAAGAAACTGCGTTTCACAGTCCGTTTTAAGACATGTTCCCGGTAGGCTGTAAGAGCCCTATGCAGAGCGAGTTGTTTCTTAGCTGCCGAAAGAGCTGGATGCTGGACTTGAGGGACTTGTCTACCCTTGTGGAATCAAGGCAGGACTTTGTGCCTTGCAGCTCTAGCGCCATGTAGGACCCGGCAGAGCAGAAGTTCTACTTCAGCCAGATCAGGCCTGCAAAGAAATTGCGTTTCACAGGCCTTTGTAAGAGATGTTCCCTGCTGTCTGTAAGAGCACTGGGCAGAGCGAATTGTTTCTCAGCTTCCCAAAGAGCTGGAATCAAGATGCTTTGGGTCCCAACTCGCCCTTTGGAAAGAAGCCTGCACGTTGTGCCTTTCAGCTCTAGGGCCATGTGACACACCCAGAGCAGAAGTTCTACTTCAGCCAGATCAGGCCTGCAAAGAAACTGCGTTTAACAGGCCTTTGGAAGAGATGTTCCCGGTAGGCTGTAAGAGCACTATGCAGAGCGAATTGTTTCTTAGCTTCCCAAAGAGCTGGAAGCAAGATGCTTTGGGGCCCAACTCGCCCTTTGGAAACAAGCCTGCACGTTGTACATTTCAGCTCTAGGGCCATGTGGCACACCCAGAGCAGAAGTTCTACTTCAGCCAGATCAGGGCTGGGAAGAAACTGCGTTTCACTGTCCGTTTTAAGACATGTTCCCGGTAGGCTGTAAGAGCCCTATGCAGAGCGAGTTGTCTCTTAGCTGCTGAAAGAGCTGGATGCTGGACTTGAGGGACTTGTCTACCCTTGTGGAATCAAGGCAGGACTTTGTGCCTTGCAGCTCTAGCGCCATGTAGGACCCGGCAGAGCAGAAGTTCTACTTAAGCCAGATCAGGCCTGGGAAGAAACTGCGTTTCACAGGCCTTTGTAAGACTCGTTCCCTGTAGGCTGTAAAACACCAGTGCAGAGCAAGTTGTTTCTTAGCTGCCCAAAGAGGTGGAAGCCCCACGCTGTGGGGCCTGTCTGCCCTTGAGGAGTCAGGGCAGGACTTTGAGCCTTGCAACTCTAGGCCGATGTAGGACACGGCATAGCAGCAGTTCTACCTCAGCGAGATAAGGCCTGCAAGGAAACTGTATTTCTCAGGCCTTTGCAAGAGATGTTCCCGGTCGGCTGTAAGAGAGGTCTGCAGAGCGAGTAGTTTCTTAGCTTCCCAAAGAGCTGGAAGCAAGATGCTTTGGGGCCCAACTCGCCCTTTGGAAAGAAGACTGGGGGTTGTGCCTCTCAGCTCCAGGGCAATTTAGCACACCCAGAGCAGAAGTTCTACTTCAGCCAGATCAGGCCTGCAAACAAACTGCGTTTCACAGGCCTTTGTAAGAGATGTTCCCGGTAGGCTGTAAGTGCACTGTGCAGAGCGAGTTGTTTCTTCGCTTCCCAAAGAGCTGGAAGCAAGATGCTTTGGGGCCCAACTCGCCCTTTGGAAAGAAGCCTGCACGTTGTGCCTTTCAGCTCTAGGGCCATGTGACACACCCAGAGCAGAAGTTCTACTTCAGCCAGATCAGGGCTGGGAAGAAACTGCGTTTAACAGGCCTTTGGAAGAGATGTTCCCGGTAGGCTGTAAGAGCACTGTGCTGAGCCAGTTGTTTCTTAGCTGCCGAAAGAGCTGGAAGCTGGACCTGAGGGACTTGTCTACCCTTGTGGAAACAAGGCCGGACTTTGTGCCTTGCAGCTCTAGCACCATGTAGGACCCGGCAGAGCAGAAGTTCTACTTCAGCCAGATCAGGGCTGGGAAGAAACTGCGTTTCACAGGCCTTTGTAAGACTCGTTCCCTGTAGGCTGTAAAACACCAGTGCAGAGCAAGTTGTTTCTTAGCTGCCCAAAGAGGTGGAAGCCCCACGCTGTGGGGCCTGTCTGCCCTTGAGGAGTCAAGGCAGGACTTTGAGCCTTGCAACTCTAGGCCGATGAAGGACACGGCATAGCAGCAGTTCTACCTCAGCGAGATAAGGCCTGCAAGGAAACTGTATTTCTCAGGCCTTTGCAAGAGATGTTCCCGGTTGGCTGTAAGAGAGGTCTGCAGAGCGAGTTGTTTCTTAGCTTCCCAAAGAGCTGGAAGCAAGATGCTTTGGGGCCCAACTCGCCCTTTGGAAAGAAGACTGGGGGTTGTGCCTCTCAGCTCCAGGGCAATTTAGCACACCCAGAGCAGAAGTTCTACTTCAGCCAGATCAGGCCTGCAAAAAAACTGCGTTTCACAGGCCTTTGTAAGACATGTTCCCGGTAGGCTGTAAGAGCACTGTGCAGAGCGAGTTGTTTCTTAGCTTCCCAAAGAGCTGGAAGCAAGATTCTTTGGGGCCCAACTCGCTTTTTGGAAAGGAGACTGCGGGTTGTGCCTTTCAGCTCCAGGGCAATGTAGCACACCCAGAGCAGAAGTTCTACTTCAGCCAGATCAGGCCTGCAAAGAAACTGCCTTTCACAGGCCTTTGGAAGAGATGTTCCCTGTAGGCTGTAAGAGCACTGTGCAGAGCGAGTTGTTTCTTCGCTTCCCAAAGAGCTGGAAGCAACATGCTCTGGGGCCCAACACGCCCTTTGGAAAGAAGCCAGCACGTTGTGCCTCTCAGCTCTAGGGCAATGTGGCACACCCAGAGCAGAAGTTCTACTTCAGCCACATCAGGCCTGCAAAGAAACTGCGTTTCACAGGCCTTTGTAAGACATGTTCTAGGTAGGCTGGAAGAGCCCTGTGCACAGCAAGCTGTTTCTTAGCTGCTCCAAGAGCTGGAAGCTGGACGCTGAGGGGCTAGTCTCCCCTTGGGGAAACAAGGCAGGACTTTGTGCCTTGCATCTCTAGGGCCAGGTTGCACACGGCAGAGCAGAAGTTCTACTTCAGCCAGATCAGGGCTGGGAAGGAACTGCGTTTCACAGTCCGTTTTAAGACATGTTCCGGTAGCTGTAAGAGCCCTATGCAGAGCGAGTTGTTTCTTAGCAGCCGAAAGAGCTGGATGCTGGACTTGAGGGACTTGTTTACCCTTGTGGAATCAAGGCAGGACTTTGTGCCTTGCAGCTCTAGCGCCATGTAGGACCCAGCAGAGCAGAAGTTCTACTTCAGCCAGGTCAGGCCTGCAAAGAAACTGCCTTTCACAGGCCTTTGTAAGAGATGATCCCGGTAGGCTGTAAGAGCACTGTGCAGAGCGAGTTGTCTCTTAGCTGCTGAAAGAGCTGGATGCTGGACTTGAGGGACTTGTCTACCCTTGTGGAATCAAGGCAGGACTTTGTGCCTTGCAGCTCTAGCGCCATGTAGGACCCGGCAGAGCAGAAGTTCTACTTAAGCCAGATCAGGCCTGGGAAGAAACTGCGTTTCACAGGCCTTTGTAAGACTCGTTCCCTGTAGGCTGTAAAACACCAGTGCAGAGCAAGTTGTTTCTTAGCTGCCCAAAGAGGTGGAAGCCCCACGCTGTGGGGCCTGTCTGCCCTTGAGGAGTCAGGGCATGACTTTGAGCCTTGCAACTCTAGGCCGATGTAGGACACGGCATAGCAGCAGTTCTACCTCAGCGAGATAAGGCCTGCAAAGAAAATGCGTTTCTCAGGCCTTTGGAAGACATGTTCCCGGTAGGCTGTAAGAGCACTGTGCAGAGCGAGTTGTTTCTTAGCTTCCCAAAGAGCTGGAAGCAAGATGCTTTGGGGCCCAATCGCCCTTTGGAAAGAAGACTGCGTGTTGTGCCTCTCAGCTCCAGGGCAATTTAGCACACCCAGAGCAGAAGTTCTACTTCAGCCAGATCTGGCCTGCAAACAAACTGCGTTTCACAGGCCTTTGTAAGAGATGTTCCCGGTAGGCTGTAAGAGCACTGTGTAGAGCGAGTTGTTTCTTAGCTTCCCAAAGAGCTGGAAGCAAGATGCTTTGGGGCCCAACTCGCCCTTTGGAAACAAGCCTGCACCTTGTACCTTTCAGCTCTAGTGCCAGGTGGCACACCCACAGCAGAAGTTCTACTTCAGCCAGATTTGGCCTGCAAAGAAACTGCGTTTCACAGGCCTTTGTAAGAGATGTTACCGGTAGGCTGTAAGAGCACTGTGCAGAGCGAGTTGTTTCTTCGCTTCCCAAAGAGCTGGAAGCAAGATGCTCTGGGGCCCAACTCGCCCTTTGGAAAGAAGCCTGCACGTTGTGCCTTTCAGCTCTAGGGCAATGTGGCACACCCAGTGCAGAAGTTCTACTTCAGCCAGATCAGGCCTGCAAACAAACTGCGTTTCACAGGCCTTTGTAAGAGATGTTCCCGGTAGGCTGTAAGTGCACTGTGCAGAGCGAGTTGTTTCTTAGCTTCCCAAAGAGCTGGAAGCAAGATGCTTTGGGGCCCAACTCGCCCTTTGGAAAGAAGACTGCGTGTTGTGCCTCTCAGCTCCAGGGCAATTTAGCACACCCAGAGCAGAAGTTCTACTTCAGCCAGATCTGGCCTGCAAACAAACTGCGTTTCACAGGCCTTTGTAAGAGATGTTCCCGGTAGGCTGTAAGAGCACTGTGTAGAGCGAGTTGTTTCTTAGCTTCCCAAAGAGCTGGAAGCAAGATGCTTTGGGGCCCAACTCGCCCTTTGGAAACAAGCCTGCACCTTGTACCTTTCAGCTCTAGTGCCAGGTGGCACACCCAGAGCAGAAGTTCTACTTCAGCCAGATTTGGCCTGCAAAGAAACTGCGTTTCACAGGCCTTTGTAAGAGATGTTACCGGTAGGCTGTAAGAGCACTGTGCAGAGCGAGTTGTTTCTTCGCTTCCCAAAGAGCTGGAAGCAAGATGCTCTGGGGCCCAACTCGCCCTTTGGAAAGAAGCCTGCACGTTGTGCCTTTCAGCTCTAGGGCAATGTGGCACACCCAGAGCAGAAGTTCTACTTCAGCCAGATCAGGCCTGCAAACAAACTGCGTTTCACAGGCCTTTGTAAGAGATGTTCCCTGTAGGCTGTAAGAGCACTGGGCAGAGCGAATTGTTTCTCAGCTTCCCAAAGAGCTGGAATCAAGATGCTTTGGGTCCCAACTCGCCCTTTGGAAAGAAGCCTGCACGTTGTGCCTTTCAGCTCTAGGGCCATGTGACACACCCAGAGAAGAAGTTCTACTTCAGCCAGATCAGGGCTGGGAAGAAACTGCGTTTAACAGGCCTTTGGAAGAGATGTTCCCGGTAGGCTGTAAGAGCACTGTGCTGAGCCAGTTGTTTCTTAGCTGCCGAAAGAGCTGGAAGCTGGACCTGAGGGACTTGTCTACCCTTGTGGAAACAAGGCCGGACTTTGTGCCTTGCAGCTCTAGCGCCATGTAGGACCCGGCAGAGCAGAAGTTCTTCTTCAGCCAGATCAGGGCTGGGAAGAAACTGCGTTTCACAGGCCTTTGTAAGACTCGTTCCCTGTAGGCTGTAAAACACCAGTGCAGAGCAAGTTGTTTCTTAGCTGCCCAAAGAGGTGGAAGCCCCACGCTGTGGGGCCTGTCTGCCCTTGAGGAGTCAAGGCAGGACTTTGAGCCTTGCAACTCTAGGCCGATGAAGGACACGGCATAGCAGCAGTTCTACCTCAGCGAGATAAGGCCTGCAAGGAAACTGTATTTCTCAGGCCTTTGCAAGAGATGTTCCCGGTTGGCTGTAAGAGAGGTCTGCAGAGCGAGTTGTTTCTTAGCTTCGCAAAGAGCTGGAAGCAAGATGCTCTGGGGCCCAACTCGCCCTTTGGAAAGAAGACTGGGGGTTGTGCCTCTCAGCTCCAGGGCAATTTAGCACACCCAGAGCAGAAGTTCTACTTCAGCCAGATCAGGCCTGCAAAGAAACTGCCTTTCACAGGCCTTTGTAAGACATGTTCCCGGGAGGCTGTAAGAGCACTGTGCAGAGCAAGTTGTTTCTTCGCTTCCCAAAGAGCTGGAAGCAAGATGCTCTGGGGCCCAACACGCCCTTTGGAAAGAAGCCTGCACGTTGTGCCTTTCAGCTCTAGGGCAATGTGGCACACCCAGAGCAGAAGTTCTACTTCAGCCAGATCGGGCCTGCAAAGAAACTGCGTTTCACAGGCCTTTGTAAGACATGTTCCAGGTAGGCTGGAAGAGCCCTGTGCACAGCAAGCTGTTTCTTACCTGCTCCAAGAGCTGGAAGCTGGACGCTGAGGTACTAGTCTCCCCTTGGGGAAACAAGGCAGGACTTGGTGCCTTGCATCTCTAGGGCCATGTTGCACACGGCAGAGCAGAAGTTCTACTTCAGCCAGATCAGGGCTGGGAAGAAACTGCGTTTCACAGTCCGTTTTAAGACATGTTCCCGGTAGGCTGTAAGAGCCCTATGCAGAGCGAGTTGTTTCTTAGCAGCCGAAAGAGCTGGATGCTGGACTTGAGGGACTTGTCTACCCTTGTGGAATCAAGGCAGGACTTTGTGCCTTGCAGCTCTAGCGCCATGTAGGACCCGGCAGAGCAGAAGTTCTACTTCAGCCAGATCAGGCCTGCAAAGAAATTGCGTTTCACAGGCATTGGAAGAGATGTTCCCTGTAGGCTATAAGAGCACTGGGCAGAGCGAATTGTTTCTCAGCTTCCCAAAGAGCTGGAAGCAAGATGCTTTGGGTCCCAACTCGCCCTTTGGAAAGAAGCCTGCACGTTGTGCCTTTCAGCTCTAGGGCCATGTGACACACCCAGAGCAGAAGTTCTACTTCAGCCAGATCAGGCCTGCAAAGAAACTGCGTTTAACAGGCCTTTGGAAGAGATGTTCCCGGTAGGCTGTAAGAGCACTATGCAGAGCGAATTGTTTCTTAGCTTCCCAAAGAGCTGGAAGCAAGATGCTTTGGGGCCCAACTCGCCCTTTGGAAACAAGCCTGCACGTTGTACATTTCAGCTCTAGGGCCATGTGGCACACCCAGAGCAGAAGTTCTACTTCAGCCAGATCAGGGCTGGGAAGAAACTGCGTTTCACTGTCCGTTTTAAGACATGTTCCCGGTAGGCTGTAAGAGCCCTATGCAGAGCGAGTTGTCTCTTAGCTGCTGAAAGAGCTGGATGCTGGACTTGAGGGACTTGTCTACCCTTGTGGAATCAAGGCAGGACTTTGTGCCTTGCAGCTCTAGCGCCATGTAGGACCCGGCAGAGCAGAAGTTCTACTTAAGCCAGATCAGGCCTGGGAAGAAACTGCGTTTCACAGGCCTTTGTAAGACTCGTTCCCTGTAGGCTGTAAAACACCAGTGCAGAGCAAGTTGTTTCTTAGCTGCCCAAAGAGGTGGAAGCCCCACGCTGTGGGGCCTGTCTGCCCTTGAGGAGTCAGGGCAGGACTTTGAGCCTTGCAACTCTAGGCCGATGTAGGACACGGCATAGCAGCAGTTCTACCTCAGCGAGATAAGGCCTGCAAAGAAAATGCGTTTCTCAGGCCTTTGGAAGACATGTTCCCGGTAGGCTGTAAGAGCACTGTGCAGAGCGAGTTGTTTCTTAGCTTCCCAAAGAGCTGGAAGCAAGATGCTTTGGGGCCCAACTCGCCCTTTGGAAAGAAGACTGCGGGTTGTGCCTTTCAGCTCCAGGGCAATGTAGCACACCCAGAGCAGAAGTTCTACTTCAGCCAGATCAGGCCTGCAAACAAACTGCGTTTCACAGGCCTTTGTAAGAGATGTTCCCGGTAGGCTGTAAGAGCACTGTGCAGAGCGAGTTGTTTCTTAGCTTCCCAAAGAGCTGGAAGCAAGATGCTTTGGGGCCCAACTCGCCCTTTGGAAAGAAGACTGCGGGTTGTGCCTTTCAGCTCCAGGGCAATGTAGCACACCCAGAGGAGAAGTTCTACTTAAGCCAGATCAGGCCTGCAAACAAACTGCGTTTCACAGGCCTTTGTAAGAGATGTTCCCGGTAGGCTGTAAGAGCACTGTGCAGAGCGAGTTGTTTCTTCGCTTCCCAAAGAGCTGGAAGCAAGATGCTCTGGGGCCCAACTCGCCCTTTGGAAAGAAGCCTGCACGTTGTGCCTTTCAGCTCTAGGGCAATGTGGCACGCCCAGAGCAGAAGTTCTACTTCAGCCACATCAGGCCTGCAAAGAAACTGCGTTTCACAGGCCTTTGTAAGACATGTTCTAGGTAGGCTGGAAGAGCCCTGTGCACAGCAAGCTGTTTCTTACCTGCTCGAAGAGCTGGAAGCTGGACGCTGAGGTACTAGTCTCCCCTTGGGGAAACAAGGCAGGACTTGGTGCCTTGCATCTCTAGGGCCATGTTGCACACGGCAGAGCAGAAGTTCTACTTCAGCCAGATCAGGGCTGGGAAGAAACTGCGTTTCACAGTCCGTTTTAAGACATGTTCCCGGTAGGTTGTAAGAGCCCTATGCAGAGCGAGTTGTTTCTTAGCTGCCGAAAGAGCTGGATGCTTTACTTGAGGGACTTGTCTACCCTTGTGGAATCAAGGCAGGACTTTGTGCCTTGCAGCTCTAGCGCCATGTAGGACCCGGCAGAGCAGAAGTTCTACTTCAGCCAGATCAGGCCTGCAAAGAAATTGCGTTTCACAGGCATTGGAAGAGATGTTCCCTGTAGGCTATAAGAGCACTGGGCAGAGCGAATTGTTTCTCAGCTTCCCAAAGAGCTGGAAGCAAGATGCTTTGGGTCCCAACTCGCCCTTTGGAAAGAAGCCTGCACGTTGTGCCTTTCAGCTCTAGGGCCATGTGACACACCCAGAGCAGAAGTTCTACTTCAGCCAGATCAGGCCTGCAAAGAAACTGCGTTTAACAGGCCTTTGGAAGAGATGTTCCCGGTAGGCTGTAAGAGCACTATGCAGAGCGAATTGTTTCTTAGCTTCCCAAAGAGCTGGAAGCAAGATGCTTTGGGGCCCAACTCGCCCTTTGGAAACAAGCCTGCACGTTGTACATTTCAGCTCTAGGGCCATGTGGCACACCCAGAGCAGAAGTTCTACTTCAGCCAGATCAGGGCTGGGAAGAAACTGCGTTTCACTGTCCGTTTTAAGACATGTTCCCGGTAGGCTGTAAGAGCCCTATGCAGAGCGAGTTGTCTCTTAGCTGCTGAAAGAGCTGGATGCTGGACTTGAGGGACTTGTCTACCCTTGTGGAATCAAGGCAGGACTTTGTGCCTTGCAGCTCTAGCGCCATGTAGGACCCGGCAGAGCAGAAGTTCTACTTAAGCCAGATCAGGCCTGGGAAGAAACTGCGTTTCACAGGCCTTTGTAAGACTCGTTCCCTGTAGGCTGTAAAACACCAGTGCAGAGCAAGTTGTTTCTTAGCTGCCCAAAGAGGTGGAAGCCCCACGCTGTGGGGCCTGTCTGCCCTTGAGGAGTCAGGGCAGGACTTTGAGCCTTGCAACTCTAGGCCGATGAAGGACACGGCATAGCAGCAGTTCTACCTCAGCGAGATAAGGCCTGCAAAGAAAATGCGTTTCTCAGGCCTTTGGAAGACATGTTCCCGGTAGGCTGTAAGAGCACTGTGCAGAGCGAGTTGTTTCTTAGCTTCCCAAAGAGCTGGAAGCAAGATGCTTTGGGGCCCAACTCGCCCTGTGGAAAGAAGACTGCGTGTTGTGCCTCTCAGCTCCAGGGCAATTTAGCACACCCAGAGCAGAAGTTCTACTTCAGCCAGATCTGGCCTGCAAACAAACTGCGTTTCACAGGCCTTTGTAAGAGATGTTCCCGGTAGGCTGTAAGAGCACTGTGTAGAGCGAGTTGTTTCTTAGCTTCCCAAAGAGCTGGAAGCAAGATGCTTTGGGGCCCAACTCGCCCTTTGGAAACAAGCCTGCACCTTGTACCTTTCAGCTCTAGTGCCAGGTGGCACACCCAGAGCAGAAGTTCTACTTCAGCCAGATTTGGCCTGCAAAGAAACTGCGTTTCACAGGCCTTTGTAAGAGATGTTACCGGTAGGCTGTAAGAGCACTGTGCAGAGCGAGTTGTTTCTTCGCTTCCCAAAGAGCTGGAAGCAAGATGCTGTGGGGCCCAACTCGCCCTTTGGAAAGAAGCCTGCACGTTGTGCCTTTCAGCTCTAGGGCAATGTGGCACACCCAGAGCAGAAGTTCTACTTCAGCCAGATCAGGCCTGCAAACAAACTGCGTTTCACAGGCCTTTGTAAGAGATGTTCCCGGTAGGCTGTAAGTGCACTGTGCAGAGCGAGTTGTTTCTTAGCTTCCCAAAGAGCTGGAAGCAAGATGCTTTGGGGCCCAACTCGCCCTTTGGAAAGAAGACTGCGTGTTGTGCCTCTCAGCTCCAGGGCAATTTAGCACACCCAGAGCAGAAGTTCTACTTCAGCCAGATCTGGCCTGCAAACAAACTGCGTTTCACAGGCCTTTGTAAGAGATGTTCCCGGTAGGCTGTAAGAGCACTGTGTAGAGCGAGTTGTTTCTTAGCTTCCCAAAGAGCTGGAAGCAAGATGCTTTGGGGCCCAACTCGCCCTTTGGAAACAAGCCTGCACCTTGTACCTTTCAGCTCTAGTGCCAGGTGGCACACCCAGAGCAGAAGTTCTACTTCAGCCAGATTTGGCCTGCAAAGAAACTGCGTTTCACAGGCCTTTGTAAGAGATGTTACCGGTAGGCTGTAAGAGCACTGTGCAGAGCGAGTTGTTTCTTCGCTTCCCAAAGAGCTGGAAGCAAGATGCTCTGGGGCCCAACTCGCCCTTTGGAAAGAAGCCTGCACGTTGTGCCTTTCAGCTCTAGGGCAATGTGGCACACCCAGAGCAGAAGTTCTACTTCAGCCAGATCAGGCCTGCAAAGAAACTGCGTTTCACAGGCCTTTGTAAGAGATGTTCCCTGTAGGCTGTAAGAGCACTGGGCAGAGCGAATTGTTTCTCAGCTTCCCAAAGAGCTGGAATCAAGATGCTTTGGGTCCCAACTCGCCCTTTGGAAAGAAGCCTGCACGTTGTGCCTTTCAGCTCTAGGGCCATGTGACACACCCAGAGCAGAAGTTCTACTTCAGCCAGATCAGGGCTGGGAAGAAACTGCGTTTAACAGGCCTTTGGAAGAGATGTTCCCGGTAGGCTGTAAGAGCACTGTGCTGAGCCAGTTGTTTCTTAGCTGCCGAAAGAGCTGGAAGCTGGACCTGAGGGACTTGTCTACCCTTGTGGAAACAAGGCCGGACTTTGTGCCTTGCAGCTCTAGCGCCATGTAGGACCCGGCAGAGCAGAAGTTCTACTTCAGCCAGATCAGGGCTGGGAAGAAACTGCGTTTCACAGGCCTTTGTAAGACTCGTTCCCTGTAGGCTGTAAAACACCAGTGCAGAGCAAGTTGTTTCTTAGCTGCCCAAAGAGGTGGAAGCCCCACGCTGTGGGGCCTGTCTGCCCTTGAGGAGTCAAGGCAGGACTTTGAGCCTTGCAACTCTAGGCCGATGAAGGACACGGCATAGCAGCAGTTCTACCTCAGCGAGATAAGGCCTGCAAGGAAACTGTATTTCTCAGGCCTTTGCAAGAGATGTTCCCGGTTGGCTGTAAGAGAGGTCTGCAGAGCGAGTTGTTTCTTAGCTTCCCAAAGAGCTGGAAGCAAGATGCTTTGGGGCCCAACTCGCCCTTTGGAAAGAAGACTGGGGGTTGTGCCTCTCAGCTCCAGGGCAATTTAGCACACCCAGAGCAGAAGTTCTACTTCAGCCAGATCAGGCCTGCCAAGAAACTGCCTTTCACAGGCCTTTGTAAGACATGTTCCCGGGAGGCTGTAAGAGCACTGTGCAGAGCAAGTTGTTTCTTCGCTTCCCAAAGAGCTGGAAGCAAGATGCTCTGGGGCCCAACACGCCCTTTGGAAAGAAGCCTGCACGTTGTGCCTTTCAGCTCTAGGGCAATGTGGCACACCCAGAGCAGAAGTTCTACTTCAGCCAGATCGGGCCTGCAAAGAAACTGCGTTTCACAGGCCTTTGTAAGACATGTTCCAGGTAGGCTGTAAGTGCACTGTGCAGAGCGAGTTGTTTCTTACCTGCTCCAAGAGCTGGAAGCTGGACGCTGAGGTACTAGTCTCCCCTTGGGGAAACAAGGCAGGACTTGGTGCCTTGCATCTCTAGGGCCATGTTGCACACGGCAGAGCAGAAGTTCTACTTCAGCCAGATCAGGGCTGGGAAGAAACTGCGTTTCACAGTCCGTTTTAAGACATGTTCCCGGTAGGCTGTAAGAGCCCTATGCAGAGCGAGTTGTTTCTTAGCTGCCGAAAGAGCTGGATGCTGGACTTGAGGGACTTGTCTACCCTTGTGGAATCAAGGCAGGACTTTGTGCCTTGCAGCTCTAGCGCCATGTAGGACCCGGCAGAGCAGAAGTTCTACTTCAGCCAGATCAGGCCTGCAAAGAAATTGCGTTTCACAGGCCTTTGTAAGAGATGTTCCCTGCTGTCTGTAAGAGCACTGGGCAGAGCGAATTGTTTCTCAGCTTCCCAAAGAGCTGGAATCAAGATGCTTTGGGTCCCAACTCGCCCTTTGGAAAGAAGCCTGCACGTTGTGCCTTTCAGCTCTAGGGCCATGTGACACACCCAGAGCAGAAGTTCTACTTCAGCCAGATCAGGCCTGCAAAGAAACTGCGTTTAACAGGCCTTTGGAAGAGATGTTCCCGGTAGGCTGTAAGAGCACTATGCAGAGCGAATTGTTTCTTAGCTTCCCAAAGAGCTGGAAGCAAGATGCTTTGGGGCCCAACTCGCCCTTTGGAAACAAGCCTGCACGTTGTACATTTCAGCTCTAGGGCCATGTGGCACACCCAGAGCAGAAGTTCTACTTCAGCCAGATCAGGGCTGGGAAGAAACTGCGTTTCACTGTCCGTTTTAAGACATGTTCCCGGTAGGCTGTAAGAGCCCTATGCAGAGCGAGTTGTCTCTTAGCTGCTGAAAGAGCTGGATGCTGGACTTGAGGGACTTGTCTACCCTTGTGGAATCAAGGCAGGACTTTGTGCCTTGCAGCTCTAGCGCCATGTAGGACCCGGCAGAGCAGAAGTTCTACTTAAGCCAGATCAGGCCTGGGAAGAAACTGCGTTTCACAGGCCTTTGTAAGACTCGTTCCCTGTAGGCTGTAAAACACCAGTGCAGAGCAAGTTGTTTCTTAGCTGCCCAAAGAGGTGGAAGCCCCACGCTGTGGGGCCTGTCTGCCCTTGAGGAGTCAGGGCAGGACTTTGAGCCTTGCAACTCTAGGCCGATGTAGGACACGGCATAGCAGCAGTTCTACCTCAGCGAGATAAGGCCTGCAAAGAAAATGCGTTTCTCAGGCCTTTGGAAGACATGTTCCCGGTAGGCTGTAAGAGCACTGTGCAGAGCGAGTTGTTTCTTAGCTTCCCAAAGAGCTGGAAGCAAGATGCTTTGGGGCCCAACTCGCCCTTTGGAAAGAAGACTGCGGGTTGTGCCTTTCAGCTCCAGGGCAATGTAGCACACCCAGAGCAGAAGTTCTACTTCAGCCAGATCAGGCCTGCAAACAAACTGCGTTTCACAGGCCTTTGTAAGAGATGTTCCCGGTAGGCTGTAAGAGCACTGTGCAGAGCGAGTTGTTTCTTAGCTTCCCAAAGAGCTGGAAGCAAGATGCTTTGGGGCCCAACTCGCCCTTTGGAAAGAAGACTGCGGGTTGTGCCTTTCAGCTCCAGGGCAATGTAGCACACCCAGAGGAGAAGTTCTACTTAAGCCAGATCAGGCCTGCAAACAAACTGCGTTTCACAGGCCTTTGTAAGAGATGTTCCCGGTAGGCTGTAAGAGCACTGTGCAGAGCGAGTTGTTTCTTCGCTTCCCAAAGAGCTGGAAGCAAGATGCTCTGGGGCCCAACTCGCCCTTTGGAAAGAAGCCTGCACGTTGTGCCTTTCAGCTCTAGGGCAATGTGGCACGCCCAGAGCAGAAGTTCTACTTCAGCCACATCAGGCCTGCAAAGAAACTGCGTTTCACAGGCCTTTGGAAGACATGTTCCCAGTAGGCTGTAAGAGCACTATGCAGAGCGAGTTGTTTCTTAGCTTCCCAAAGAGCTGGAAGCAAGATTCTTTGGGGCCCAACTCGCTTTTTGGAAAGGAGACTGCGGGTTGTGCCTTTCAGCTCCAGGGCAATGTAGCACACCCAGAGCAGAAGTTCTACTTCAGCCAGATCAGGCCTGCAAAGAAACTGCGTTTAACAGGCCTTTGGAAGAGATGTTCCCTGTAGGCTGTAAGAGCACTGTGCAGAGCGAGTTGTTTCTTCGCTTCCCAAAGAGCTGGAAGCAACATGCTCTGGGGCCCAACACGCCCTTTGGAAACAAGCCTGCACGTTGTACATTTCAGCTCTAGGGCCATGTGGCACACCCAGAGCAGAAGTTCTACTTCAGCCAGATCAGGGCTGGGAAGAAACTGCGTTTCACAGTCCGTTTTAAGACATGTTCCCGGTAGGCTGTAAGAGCCCTATGCAGAGCGAGTTGTCTCTTAGCTGCTGAAAGAGCTGGATGCTGGACTTGAGGGACTTGTCTACCCTTGTGGAATCAAGGCAGGACTTTGTGCCTTGCAGCTCTAGCGCCATGTAGGACCCGGCAGAGCAGAAGTTCTACTTAAGCCAGATCAGGCCTGGGAAGAAACTGCGTTTCACAGGCCTTTGTAAGACTCGTTCCCTGTAGGCTGTAAAACACCAGTGCAGAGCAAGTTGTTTCTTAGCTGCCCAAAGAGGTGGAAGCCCCACGCTGTGGGGCCTGTCTGCCCTTGAGGAGTCAGGGCAGGACTTTGAGCCTTGCAACTCTAGGCCGATGTAGGACACGGCATAGCAGCAGTTCTACCTCAGCGAGATAAGGCCTGCAAGGAAACTGTATTTCTCAGGCCTTTGCAAGAGATGTTCCCGGTTGGCTGTAAGAGAGGTCTGCAGAGCGAGTAGTTTCTTAGCTTCCCAAAGAGCTGGAAGCAAGATGCTTTGGGGCCCAACTCGCCCTTTGGAAAGAAGACTGCGTGTTGTGCCTCTCAGCTCCAGGGCAATTTAGCACACCCAGAGCAGAAGTTCTACTTCAGCCAGATCTGGCCTGCAAACAAACTGCGTTTCACAGGCCTTTGTAAGAGATGTTCCCGGTAGGCTGTAAGAGCACTGTGTAGAGCGAGTTGTTTCTTAGCTTCCCAAAGAGCTGGAAGCAAGATGCTTTGGGGCCCAACTCGCCCTTTGGAAACAAGCCTGCACCTTGTACCTTTCAGCTCTAGTGCCAGGTGGCACACCCAGAGCAGAAGTTCTACTTCAGCCAGATTTGGCCTGCAAAGAAACTGCGTTTCACAGGCCTTTGTAAGAGATGTTACCGGTAGGCTGTAAGAGCACTGTGCAGAGCGAGTTGTTTCTTCGCTTCCCAAAGAGCTGGAAGCAAGATGCTGTGGGGCCCAACTCGCCCTTTGGAAAGAAGCCTGCACGTTGTGCCTTTCAGCTCTAGGGCAATGTGGCACACCCAGAGCAGAAGTTCTACTTCAGCCAGATCAGGCCTGCAAACAAACTGCGTTTCACAGGCCTTTGTAAGAGATGTTCCCGGTAGGCTGTAAGTGCACTGTGCAGAGCGAGTTGTTTCTTAGCTTCCCAAAGAGCTGGAAGCAAGATGCTTTGGGGCCCAACTCGCCCTTTGGAAAGAAGACTGCGTGTTGTGCCTCTCAGCTCCAGGGCAATTTAGCACACCCAGAGCAGAAGTTCTACTTCAGCCAGATCTGGCCTGCAAACAAACTGCGTTTCACAGGCCTTTGTAAGAGATGTTCCCGGTAGGCTGTAAGAGCACTGTGTAGAGCGAGTTGTTTCTTAGCTTCCCAAAGACCTGGAAGCAAGATGCTTTGGGGCCCAACTCGCCCTTTGGAAACAAGCCTGCACGTTGTGCCTTTCAGCTCTAGGGCCATGTGACACACCCAGAGCAGAAGTTCTACTTCAGCCAGATCAGGGCTGGGATGAAACTGCGTTTAACAGGCCTTTGGAAGAGATGTTCCCGGTAGGCTGTAAGAGCACTGTGCTGAGCCAGTTGTTTCTTAGCTGCCGAAAGAGCTGGAAGCTGGACCTGAGGGACTTGTCTACCCTTGTGGAAACAAGGCCGGACTTTGTGCCTTGCAGCTCTAGCGCCATGTAGGACCCGGCAGAGCAGAAGTTCTACTTCAGCCAGATAAGGCCTGGGAAGAAACTGCGTTTCACAGGCCTTTGTAAGACTCGTTCCCTGTAGGCTGTAAAACACCAGTGCAGAGCAAGTTGTTTCTTAGCTGCCCAAAGAGGTGGAAGCCCCACGCTGTGGGGCCTGTCTGCCCTTGAGGAGTCAAGGCAGGACTTTGAGCCTTGCAACTCTAGGCCGATGAAGGACACGGCATAGCAGCAGTTCTACCTCAGCGAGATAAGGCCTGCAAGGAAACTGTATTTCTCAGGCCTTTGCAAGAGATGTTCCCGGTTGGCTGTAAGAGAGGTCTGCAGAGCGAGTTGTTTCTTAGCTTCCCAAAGAGCTGGAAGCAAGATGCTTTGGGGCCCAACTCGCCCTTTGGAAAGAAGACTGGGGGTTGTGCCTCTCAGCTCCAGGGCAATTTAGCACACCCAGAGCAGAAGTTCTACTTCAGCCAGATCAGGCCTGCAAAGAAACTGCCTTTCACAGGCCTTTGTAAGACATGTTCCCGGGAGGCTGTAAGAGCACTGTGCAGAGCAAGTTGTTTCTTCGCTTCCCAAAGAGCTGGAAGCAAGATGCTCTGGGGCCCAACACGCCCTTTGGAAAGAAGCCTGCACGTTGTGCCTTTCAGCTCTAGGGCAATGTGGCACACCCAGAGCAGAAGTTCTACTTCAGCCAGATCGGGCCTGCAAAGAAACTGCGTTTCACAGGCCTTTGTAAGACATGTTCCAGGTAGGCTGGAAGAGCCCTGTGCACAGCAAGCTGTTTCTTACCTGCTCCAAGAGCTGGAAGCTGGACGCTGAGGTACTAGTCTCCCCTTGGGGAAACAAGGCAGGACTTGGTGCCTTGCATCTCTAGGGCCATGTTGCACACGGAAGAGCAGAAGTTCTACTTCAGCCAGATCAGGGCTGGGAAGAAACTGCGTTTCACAGTCCGTTTTAAGACATGTTGCCGGTAGGCTGTAAGAGCCCTATGCAGAGCGAGTTGTTTCTTAGCTGCCGAAAGAGCTGGATGCTGGACTTGAGGGACTTGTCTACCCTTGTGGAATCAAGGCAGGACTTTGTGCCTTGCAGCTCTAGCGCCATGTAGGACCCGGCAGAGCAGAAGTTCTACTTCAGCCAGATCAGGCCTGCAAAGAAATTGCGTTTCACAGGCCTTTGTAAGAGATGTTCCCTGCTGTCTGTAAGAGCACTGTGCAGAGCGAGTTGTTTCTTAGCTTCCCAAAGAGCTGGAAGCAAGATGCTTTGGGGCCCAACTCGCCCTTTGGAAACAAGCCTGCACCTTGTACCTTTCAGCTCTAGTGCCAGGTGGCACACCCAGAGCAGAAGTTCTACTTCAGCCAGATTTGGCCTGCAAAGAAACTGCGTTTCACAGGCCTTTGTAAGAGATGTTACCGGTAGGCTGTAAGAGCACTGTGCAGAGCGAGTTTTTTCTTCGCTTCCCAAAGAGCTGGAAGCAAGATGCTCTGGGGCCCAACTCGCCCTTTGGAAAGAAGCCTGCACGTTGTGCCTTTCAGCTCTAGGGCAATGTGGCACACCCAGAGCAGAAGTTCTACTTCAGCCAGATCAGGCCTGCAAAGAAACTGCGTTTCACAGGCCTTTGTAAGAGATGTTCCAGGTAGGCTGTAAGAGCACTGTGCAGAGCGAGTTGTTTCTTAGCTTCCCAAAGAGCTGGAAACAAGATGCTCTGGGGCCCAACTCGCCCTTTGGAAACAAGCCTGCACGTTGTACCTTTCAGCTCTAGTGCCAGGTGGCACACCCAGAGCAAGAGTTCTACTTCAGCCAGATTTGGCCTGCAAAGAAACTGCGTTTCACAGGCCTTTGTAAGAGATGTTACCGGTAGGCTGTAAGAGCACTGTGCAGAGCGAGTTGTTTCTTCGCTTCCCAGCGAGCTGGAAGCAAGATGCTCTGGGGCCCAACTCGCCCTTTGGAAAGAAGCCTGCGCGTTGTGCCTTTCAGCTCTAGGGCAATGTGGCACACCCAGAGCAGAAGTTCTACTTCAGCCAGATCAGGCCTGCAAACAAACTGCGTTTCACAGGCCTTTGTAAGAGATGTTCCCGGTAGGCTGTAAGTGCACTGTGCAGAGCGAGTTGTTTCTTAGCTTCCCAAAGAGCTGGAAGCAAGATGCTTTGGGGCCCAACTCGCCCTTTGGAAAGAAGACTGCGTGTTGTGCCTCTCAGCTCCAGGGCAATTTAGCACACCCAGAGCAGAAGTTCTACTTCAGCCAGATCTGGCCTGCAAACAAACTGCGTTTCACAGGCCTTTGTAAGAGATGTTCCCGGTAGGCTGTAAGAGCACTGTGTAGAGCGAATTGTTTCTTAGCTTCCCAAAGAGCTGGAAGCAAGATGCTTTGGGGCCCAACTCGCCCTTTGGAAACAAGCCTGCACCTTGTACCTTTCAGCTCTAGGGCAATGTGGCACACCCAGAGCAGAAGTTCTACTTCAGCCAGATCAGGCCTGCAAAGAAACTGCCTTTCACAGGCCTTTGTAAGACATGTTCCCGGGAGGCTGTAAGAGCACTGTGCAGAGCGAGTTGTTTCTTCGCTTCCCAAAGAGCTGGAAGCAAGATGCTCTGGGGCCCAACATGCCCTTTGGAAAGAAGCCTGCACGTTGTGCCTTTCAGCTCTAGGGCAATGTGGCACACCCAGAGCAGAAGTTCTACTTCAGCCACATCAGGCCTGCAAAGAAACTGCGTTTCACAGGCCTTTGTAAGACATGTTCTAGGTAGGCTGGAAGAGCCCTGTGCACAGCAAGCTGTTTCTTACCTGCTCGAAGAGCTGGAAGCTGGACGCTGAGGTACTAGTCTCCCCTTGGGGAAACAAGGCAGGACTTGGTGCCTTGCATCTCTAGGGCCATGTTGCACACGGCAGAGCAGAAGTTCTACTTCAGCCAGATCAGGGCTGGGAAGAAACTGCGTTTCACAGTCCGTTTTAAGACATGTTCCCGGTAGGCTGTAAGAGCCCTATGCAGAGCGAGTTGTTTCTTAGCTGCCGAAAGAGCTGGATGTTTTACTTGAGGGACTTGTCTACCCTTGTGGAATCAAGGCAGGACTTTGTGCCTTGCAGCTCTAGCGCCATGTAGGACCCGGCAGAGCAGAAGTTCTACTTCAGCCAGATCAGGCCTGCAAAGAAATTGCGTTTCACAGGCATTGGAAGAGATGTTCCCTGTAGGCTATAAGAGCACTGGGCAGAGCGAATTGTTTCTCAGCTTCCCAAAGAGCTGGAAGCAAGATGCTTTGGGTCCCAACTCGCCCTTTGGAAAGAAGCCTGCACGTTGTGCCTTTCAGCTCTAGGGCCATGTGACACACCCAGAGCAGAAGTTCTACTTCAGCCAGATCAGGCCTGCAAAGAAACTGCGTTTAACAGGCCTTTGGAAGAGATGTTCCCGGTAGGCTGTAAGAGCACTATGCAGAGCGAATTGTTTCTTAGTTTCCCAAAGAGCTGGAAGCAAGATGCTTTGGGGCCCAACTCGCCCTTTGGAAACAAGCCTGCACGTTGTACATTTCAGCTCTAGGGCCATGTGGCACACCCAGAGCAGAAGTTCTACTTCAGCCAGATCAGGGCTGGGAAGAAACTGCGTTTCACTGTCCGTTTTAAGACATGTTCCCGGTAGGCTGTAAGAGCCCTATGCAGAGCGAGTTGTCTCTTAGCTGCTGAAAGAGCTGGATGCTGGACTTGAGGGACTTGTCTACCCTTGTGGAATCAAGGCAGGACTTTGTGCCTTGCAGCTCTAGCGCCATGTAGGACCCGGCAGAGCAGAAGTTCTACTTAAGCCAGATCAGGCCTGGGAAGAAACTGCGTTTCACAGGCCTTTGTAAGACTCGTTCCCTGTAGGCTGTAAAACACCAGTGCAGAGCAAGTTGTTTCTTAGCTGCCCAAAGAGGTGGAAGCCCCACGCTGTGGGGCCTGTCTGCCCTTGAGGAGTCAGGGCAGGACTTTGAGCCTTGAAACTCTAGGCCGATGTAGGACACGGCATAGCAGCAGTTCTACCTCAGCGAGATAAGGCCTGCAAAGAAAATGCGTTTCTCAGGCCTTTGGAAGACATGTTCCCGGTAGGCTGTAAGAGCACTGTGCAGAGCGAGTTGTTTCTTAGCTTCCCAAAGAGCTGGAAGCAAGATGCTTTGGGGCCCAACTCGCCCTTTGGAAAGAAGACTGCGTGTTGTGCCTCTCAGCTCCAGGGCAATTTAGCACACCCAGAGCAGAAGTTCTACTTCAGCCAGATCTGGCCTGCAAACAAACTGCGTTTCACAGGCCTTTGTAAGAGATGTTCCCAGTAGGCTGTAAGAGCACTGTGTAGAGCGAGTTGTTTCTTAGCTTCCCAAAGAGCTGGAAGCAAGATGCTTTGGGGCCCAACTCGCCCTTTGGAAACAAGCCTGCACCTTGTACCTTTCAGCTCTAGTGCCAGGTGGCACACCCAGAGCAGAAGTTCTACTTCAGCCAGATTTGGCCTGCAAAGAAACTGCGTTTCACAGGCCTTTGTAAGAGATGTTACCGGTAGGCTGTAAGAGCACTGTGCAGAGCGAGTTGTTTCTTCGCTTCCCAAAGAGCTGGAAGCAAGATGCTGTGGGGCCCAACTCGCCCTTTGGAAAGAAGCCTGCACGTTGTGCCTTTCAGCTCTAGGGCAATGTGGCACACCCAGAGCAGAAGTTCTACTTCAGCCAGATCAGGCCTGCAAACAAACTGCGTTTCACAGGCCTTTGTAAGAGATGTTCCCGGTAGGCTGTAAGTGCACTGTGCAGAGCGAGTTGTTTCTTAGCTTCCCAAAGAGCTGGAAGCAAGATGCTTTGGGGCCCAACTCGCCCTTTGGAAAGAAGACTGCGTGTTGTGCCTCTCAGCTCCAGGGCAATTTAGCACACCCAGAGCAGAAGTTCTACTTCAGCCAGATCTGGCCTGCAAACAAACTGCGTTTCACAGGCCTTTGTAAGAGATGTTCCCGGTAGGCTGTAAGAGCACTGTGTAGAGCGAGTTGTTTCTTAGCTTCCCAAAGAGCTGGAAGCAAGATGCTTTGGGGCCCAACTCGCCCTTTGGAAACAAGCCTGCACCTTGTACCTTTCAGCTCTAGTGCCAGGTGGCACACCCAGAGCAGAAGTTCTACTTCAGCCAGATTTGGCCTGCAAAGAAACTGCGTTTCACAGGCCTTTGTAAGAGATGTTACCGGTAGGCTGTAAGAGCACTGTGCAGAGCGAGTTGTTTCTTCGCTTCCCAAAGAGCTGGAAGCAAGATGCTCTGGGGCCCAACTCGCCCTTTGGAAAGAAGCCTGCACGTTGTGCCTTTCAGCTCTAGGGCAATGTGGCACACCCAGAGCAGAAGTTCTACTTCAGCCAGATCAGGCCTGCAAAGAAACTGCGTTTCACAGGCCTTTGTAAGAGATGTTCCCTGTAGGCTGTAAGAGCACTGGGCAGAGCGAATTGTTTCTCAGCTTCCCAAAGAGCTGGAATCAAGATGCTTTGGGTCCCAACTCGCCCTTTGGAAAGAAGCCTGCACGTTGTGCCTTTCAGCTCTAGGGCCATGTGACACACCCAGAGCAGAAGTTCTACTTCAGCCAGATCAGGGCTGGGAAGAAACTGCGTTTAACAGGCCTTTGGAAGAGATGTTCCCGGTAGGCTGTAAGAGCACTGTGCTGAGCCAGTTGTTTCTTAGCTGCCGAAAGAGCTGGAAGCTGGACCTGAGGGACTTGTCTACCCTTGTGGAAACAAGGCCGGACTTTGTGCCTTGCAGCTCTAGCGCCATGTAGGACCCGGCAGAGCAGAAGTTCTACTTCAGCCAGATCAGGGCTGGGAAGAAACTGCGTTTCACAGGCCTTTGTAAGACTCGTTCCCTGTAGGCTGTAAAACACCAGTGCAGAGCAAGTTGTTTCTTAGCTGCCCAAAGAGGTGGAAGCCCCACGCTGTGGGGCCTGTCTGCCCTTGAGGAGTCAAGGCAGGACTTTGAGCCTTGCAACTCTAGGCCGATGAAGGACACGGCATAGCAGCAGTTCTACCTCAGCGAGATAAGGCCTGCAAGGAAACTGTATTTCTCAGGCCTTTGCAAGAGATGTTCCCAGTTGGCTGTAAGAGAGGTCTGCAGAGCGAGTTGTTTCTTAGCTTCCCAAAGAGCTGGAAGCAAGATGCTTTGGGGCCCAACTCGCCCTTTGGAAAGAAGACTGGGGGTTGTGCCTCTCAGCTCCAGGGCAATTTAGCACACCCAGAGCAGAAGTTCTACTTCAGCCAGATCAGGCCTGCCAAGAAACTGCCTTTCACAGGCCTTTGTAAGACATGTTCCCGGGAGGCTGTAAGAGCACTGTGCAGAGCAAGTTGTTTCTTCGCTTCCCAAAGAGCTGGAAGCAAGATGCTCTGGGGCCCAACACGCCCTTTGGAAAGAAGCCTGCACGTTGTGCCTTTCAGCTCTAGGGCAATGTGGCACACCCAGAGCAGAAGTTCTACTTCAGCCAGATCGGGCCTGCAAAGAAACTGCGTTTCACAGGCCTTTGTAAGACATGTTCCAGGTAGGCTGTAAGTGCACTGTGCAGAGCGAGTTGTTTCTTACCTGCTCCAAGAGCTGGAAGCTGGACGCTGAGGTACTAGTCTCCCCTTGGGGAAACAAGGCAGGACTTGGTGCCTTGCATCTCTAGGGCCATGTTGCACACGGCAGAGCAGAAGGTCTACTTCAGCCAGATCAGGGCTGGGAAGAAACTGCGTTTCACTGTCCGTTTTAAGACATGTTCCCGGTAGGCTGTAAGAGCCCTATGCAGAGCGAGTTGTCTCTTAGCTGCTGAAAGAGCTGGATGCTGGACTTGAGGGACTTGTCTACCCTTGTGGAATCAAGGAAGGACTTTGTGCCTTGCAGCTCTAGCGCCATGTAGGACCCGGCAGAGCAGAAGTTCTACTTAAGCCAGATCAGGCCTGGGAAGAAACTGCGTTTCACAGGCCTTTGTAAGACTCGTTCCCTGTAGGCTGTAAAACACCAGTGCAGAGCAAGTTGTTTCTTAGCTGCCCAAAGAGGTGGAAGCCCCACGCTGTGGGGCCTGTCTGCCCTTGAGGAGTCAGGGCAGGACTTTGAGCCTTGCAACTCTAGGCCGATGTAGGACACGGCATAGCAGCAGTTCTACCTCAGCGAGATAAGGCCTGCAAAGAAAATGCGTTTCTCAGGCCTTTGGAAGACATGTTCCTGGTAGGCTGTAAGAGCACTGTGCAGAGCGAGTTGTTTCTTAGCTTCCCAAAGAGCTGGAAGCAAGATGCTTTGGGGCCCAACTCGCCCTTTGGAAAGAAGACTGCGGGTTGTGCCTTTCAGCTCCAGGGCAATGTAGCACACCCAGAGCAGAAGTTCTACTTAAGCCAGATCAGGCCTGCAAACAAACTGCGTTTCACAGGCCTTTGTAAGAGATGTTCCCGGTAGGCTGTAAGAGCACTGTGCAGAGCGAGTTGTTTCTTAGCTTCCCAAAGAGCTGGAAGCAAGATGCTTTGGGGCCCAACTCGCCCTTTGGAAAGAAGACTGCGGGTTGTGCCTTTCAGCTCCAGGGCAATGTAGCACACCCAGAGCAGAAGTTCTACTTAAGCCAGATCAGGCCTGCAAACAAACTGCGTTTCACAGGCCTTTGTAAGAGATGTTCCCGGTAGGCTGTAAGAGCACTGTGCAGAGCGAGTTGTTTCTTCGCTTCCCAAAGAGCTGGAAGCAAGATGCTCTGGGGCCCAACTCGCCCTTTGGAAAGAAGCCTGCACGTTGTGCCTTTCAGCTCTAGGGCAATGTGGCACGCCCAGAGCAGAAGTTCTACTTCAGCCACATCAGGCCTGCAAAGAAACTGCGTTTCACAGGCCTTTGGAAGACATGTTCCCAGTAGGCTGTAAGAGCACTATGCAGAGCGAGTTGTTTCTTAGCTTCCCAAAGAGCTGGAAGCAAGATTCTTTGGGGCCCAACTCGCTTTTTGGAAAGGAGACTGCGGGTTGTGCCTTTCAGCTCCAGGGCAATGTAGCACACCCAGAGCAGAAGTTCTACTTCAGCCAGATCAGGCCTGCAAAGAAACTGCGTTTAACAGGCCTTTGGAAGAGATGTTCCCTGTAGGCTGTAAGAGCACTGTGCAGAGCGAGTTGTTTCTTCGCTTCCCAAAGAGCTGGAAGCAACATGCTCTGGGGCCCAACACGCCCTTTGGAAAGAAGCTTGCACGTTGTGCCTTTCAGCTCTAGGGCCATGTGACACACCCAGAGCAGAAGTTCTACTTCAGCCAGATCAGGGCTGGGAAGAAACTGCGTTTAACAGGCCTTTGGAAGAGATGTTCCCTGTAGGCTGTAAGAGCACTGTGCAGAGCGAGTTGTTTCTTCGCTTCCCAAAGAGCTGGAAGCAACATGCTCTGGGGCCCAACACGCCCTTTGGAAAGAAGCTTGCACGTTGTGCCTTTCAGCTCTAGGGCCATGTGACACACCCAGAGCAGAAGTTCTACTTCAGCCAGATCAGGGCTGGGAAGAAACTGCGTTTCACAGTCCGTTTTAAGACATGTTCCCGTTAGGCTGTAAGAGCCGTATGCAGAGCGAGTTGTCTCTTAGCTGCTGAAAGAGCTGGATGCTGGACTTGAGGGACTTGTCTACCCTTGTGGAATCAAGGCAGGACTTTGTGCCTTGCAGCTCTAGCGACATGTAGGACCCGGCAGAGCAGAAGTTCTACTTAAGCCAGATCAGGCCTGGGAAGAAACTGCGTTTCACAGGCCTTTGTAAGACTCGTTCCCTGTAGGCTGTAAAACACCAGTGCAGAGCAAGTTGTTTCTTAGCTGCCCAAAGAGGTGGAAGCCCCACGCTGTGGGGCCTGTCTGCCCTTGAGGAGTCAGGGCAGGACTTTGAGCCTTGCAACTCTAGGCCGATGTAGGACACGGCATAGCAGCAGTTCTACCTCAGCGAGATAAGGCCTGCAAGGAAACTGTATTTCTCAGGCCTTTGCAAGAGATGTTCCCGGTCGGCTGTAAGAGAGGTCTGCAGAGCGAGTAGTTTCTTAGCTTCCCAAAGAGCTGGAAGCAAGATGCTTTGGGGCCCAACTCGCCCTTTGGAAAGAAGACTGCGGGTTGTGCCTCTCAGCTCCAGGGCAATTTAGCACACCCAGAGCAGAAGTTCTACTTCAGCCAGATCAGGCCTGCAAACAAACTGCGTTTCACAGGCCTTTGTAAGAGATGTTCCCGGTAGGCTGTAAGTGCACTGTGCAGAGCGAGTTGTTTCTTAGCTTCCCAAAGAGCTGGAAGCAAGATGCTTTGGGGCCCAACTCGCCCTTTGGAAACAAGCCTGCACGTTGTGCCTTTCAGCTCTAGGGCCATGTGACACACCCAGAGCAGAAGTTCTACTTCAGCCAGATCAGGGCTGGGAAGAAACTGCGTTTAACAGGCCTTTGGAAGAGATGTTCCCGGTAGGCTGTAAGAGCACTGTGCTGAGCCAGTTGTTTCTTAGCTGCCGAAAGAGCTGGAAGCTGGACCTGAGGGACTTGTCTACCCTTGTGGAAACAAGGCCGGACTTTGTGCCTTGCAGCTCTAGCACCATGTAGGACCCGGCAGAGCAGAAGTTCTACTTCAGCCAGATCAGGGCTGGGAAGAAACTGCGTTTCACAGGCCTTTGTAAGACTCGTTCCCTGTAGGCTGTAAAACACCAGTGCAGAGCAAGTTGTTTCTTAGCTGCCCAAAGAGGTGGAAGCCCCACGCTGTGGGGCCTGTCTGCCCTTGAGGAGTCAAGGCAGGACTTTGAGCCTTGCAACTCTAGGCCGATGAAGGACACGGCATAGCAGCAGTTCTACCTCAGCGAGATAAGGCCTGCAAGGAAACTGTATTTCTCAGGCCTTTGCAAGAGATGTTCCCGGTTGGCTGTAAGAGAGGTCTGCAGAGCGAGTTGTTTCTTAGCTTCCCAAAGAGCTGGAAGCAAGATGCTTTGGGGCCCAACTCGCCCTTTGGAAAGAAGACTGGGGGTTGTGCCTCTCAGCTCCAGGGCAATTTAGCACACCCAGAGCAGAAGTTCTACTTCAGCCAGATCAGGCCTGCAAAAAAACTGCGTTTCACAGGCCTTTGTAAGACATGTTCCCGGTAGACTGTAAGAGCACTGTGCAGAGCGAGTTGTTTCTTAGCTTCCCAAAGAGCTGGAAGCAAGATTCTTTGGGGCCCAACTCGCTTTTAGGAAAGGAGACTGCGGGTTGTGCCTTTCAGCTCCAGGGCAATGTAGCACACCCAGAGCAGAAGTTCTACTTCAGCCAGATCAGGCCTGCAAAGAAACTGCCTTTCACAGGCCTTTGGAAGAGATGTTCCCTGTAGGCTGTAAGAGCACTGTGCAGAGCGAGTTGTTTCTTCGCTTCCCAAAGAGCTGGAAGCAACATGCTCTGGGGCCCAACACGCCCTTTGGAAAGAAGCCAGCACGTTGTGCCTCTCAGCTCTAGGGCAATGTGGCACACCCAGAGCAGAAGTTCTACTTCAGCCACATCAGGCCTGCAAAGAAACTGCGTTTCACAGGCCTTTGTAAGACATGTTCTAGGTAGGCTGGAAGAGCCCTGTGCACAGCAAGCTGTTTCTTAGCTGCTCCAAGAGCTGGAAGCTGGACGCTGAGGTGCTAGTCTCCCCTTGGGGAAACAAGGCAGGACTTTGTGCCTTGCATCTCTAGGGCCAGGTTGCACACGGCAGAGCAGAAGTTCTACTTCAGCCAGATCAGGGCTGGGAAGGAACTGCGTTTCACAGTCCGTTTTAAGACATGTTCCGGTAGCTGTAAGAGCCCTATGCAGAGCGAGTTGTTTCTTAGCAGCCGAAAGAGCTGGATGCTGGACTTGAGGGACTTGTCTACCCTTGTGGAATCAAGGCAGGACTTTGTGCCTTGCAGCTCTAGCGCCATGTAGGACCCAGCAGAGCAGAAGTTCTACTTCAGCCAGGTCAGGCCTGCAAAGAAACTGCCTTTCACAGGCCTTTGTAAGAGATGATCCCGGTAGGCTGTAAGAGCACTGTGCAGAGCGAGTTGTTTCTTCACTTCCCAAAGAGCTGGAAGCAAGAGGCTCTGGGGCCCAACTCGCCCTTTGGAAAGAAGCTTGCACGTTGTGCCTTTCAGCTCTAGGGCCATGTGACACACCCAGAGCAGAAGTTCTACTTCAGCCAGATCAGGCCTGCAAAGAAACTGCCTTTCACAGGCCTTTGTAAGACATGTTCCCGGGAGGCTGTAAGAGCACTGTGCAGAGCGAGTTGTTTCTTAGCTTCCCAAAGAGCTGGAAGCAAGATGCTTTGGGGCCCAACTCGCCCTTTGGAAACAAGCCTGCACGTTGTACATTTCAGCTCTAGGGCCAGGTGGCACACCCAGAGCAGAAGTTCTACTTCAGCCAGATTAGGCCTGCAAAGAAACTGCGTTTCACAGGCCTTTGTAAGAGATGTTACCGGTAGGCTGTAAGAGCACTGTGCAGAGCGAGTTGTTTCTTCGCTTCCCAAAGAGCTGGAAGCAAGATGCTCTGGGGCCCAACTCGCTTTGTGGAAAGGAGAGTGCACGTTGTGCCTTTCAGCTCTAGGACAATGTAGCACACCCAGAGCAGAAGTTCTACTTCAGCCAGATCAGGCCTGCAAAGAAACTGCCTTTCACAGGCCTTTGGAAGAGATGTTCCCTGTAGGCTGTAAGAGCACTGTGCAGAGCGAGTTGTTTCTTCGCTTCCCAAAGAGCTGGAAGCAACATGCTCTGGGGCCCAACACGCCCTTTGGAAAGAAGCCAGCACGTTGTGCCTCTCAGCTCTAGGGCAATGTGGCACACCCAGAGCAGAAGTTCTACTTCAGCCACATCAGGCCTGCAAAGAAACTGCGTTTCACAGGCCTTTGTAAGACATGTTCTAGGTAGGCTGGAAGAGCCCTGTGCACAGCAAGCTGTTTCTTAGCTGCTCCAAGAGCTGGAAGCTGGACGCTGAGGTGCTAGTCTCCCCTTGGGGAAACAAGGCAGGACTTTGTGCCTTGCATCTCTAGGGCCATGTTGCACACGGCAGAGCAGAAGTTCTACTTCAGCCAGATCAGGGCTGGGAAGGAACTGCGTTTCACAGTCCGTTTTAAGACATGTTCCCGCTAGGCTGTAAGAGCCCTATGCAGAGCGAGTTGTTTCTTAGCAGCCGAAAGAGCTGGATGCTGGACTTGAGGGACTTGTCTACCCTTGTGGAATCAAGGCAGGACTTTGTGCCTTGCAGCTCTAGCGCCATGTAGGACCCGGCAGAGCAGAAGTTCTACTTCAGCCAGATCAGGCCTGCAAAGAAATTGCGTTTCACAGGCCTTTGTAAGAGATGTTCCCTGCTGTCTGTAAGAGCACTGGGCAGAGCGAATTGTTTCTCAGCTTCCCAAAGAGCTGGAATCAAGATGCTTTGGGTCCCAACTCGCCCTTTGGAAAGAAGCCTGCACGTTGTGCCTTTCAGCTCTAGGGCCATGTGACACACCCAGAGCAGAAGTTCTACTTAAGCCAGATCAGGCCTGCAAAGAAACTGCGTTTAACAGGCCTTTGGAAGAGATGTTCCCGGTAGGCTGTAAGAGCACTATGCAGAGCGAATTGTTTCTTAGCTTCCCAAAGAGCTGGAAGCAAGATGCTTTGGGGCCCAACTCGCCCTTTGGAAACAAGCCTGCACGTTGTACATTTCAGCTCTAGGGCCATGTGGCACACCCAGAGCAGAAGTTCTACTTCAGCCAGATCAGGGCTGGGAAGAAACTGCGTTTCACAGTCCGTTCTAAGACATGTTCCCGTTAGGCTGTAAGAGCCCTATGCAGAGCGAGTTGTTTCTTAGCTGCCGAAAGAGCTAGATGCTGGACTTGAGGGACTTGTCTACCCTTGTGGAATCAAGGCAGGACTTTGTGCCTTGCAGCTCTAGCGCCATGTAGGACACAGCAGAGCAGAAGTTCTACTTAAGCCAGATCAGGGCTGGGAAGAAACTGCGTTTCACAGGCCTTTGTAAGACTCGTTCCCTGTAGGCTGTAAAACACCAGTGCAGAGCAAGTTGTTTCTTAGCTGCCCAGAGAGGTGGAAGCCCCACGCTGTGGGGCCTGTCTGCCCTTGAGGAGTCAAGGCATGGCTTTGAGCCTTGCAACTCTAGGCCGATGTAGGACACGGCATAGCAGCAGTTCTACCTCAGCGAGATAAGGCCTGCAAGGAAACTGTATTTCTCAGGCCTTTGGAAGACATGTTCCCGGTAGGCTGTAAGAGCACTGTGCAGAGCGAGTTGTTTCTTATCTTCCCAAAGAGCTGGAAGCAAGATGCTTTGGGGCCCAACTCGCCCTTTGGAAAGAAGACTGCGGGTTGTGCCTTTCAGTTCCAGGGCAATGTAGCACACCCAGAGCAGAAGTTCTACTTAAGCCAGATCAGGCCTGCAAACAAACTGCGTTTCACAGGCCTTTGTAAGTGATGTTCCCGGTAGGCTGTAAGAGCACTGTGCAGAGCGAGTTGTTTCTTCGCTTCCCAAAGAGCTGGAAGCAAGATGCTCTGGGGCCCAACTCGCCCTTTGGAAAGAAGCCTAAACGTTGTGCCTTTCAGCTCTAGGGCAATGTGGCACACCCAGAGCAGAAGTTCTACTTCAGCCACATCAGGCCTGCAAAGAAACTGCGTTTCACAGGCCTTTGTAAGACATGTTCCAGGTAGGCTGGAAGAGCCCTGTGCACAGCAAGCTGTTTCTTAGCTGCTCCAAGAGCTGGAAGCTGGACGCTGAGGTACTAGTCTCCCCTTGGGGAAACAAGGCAGGACTTTGTGCCTTGCATCTCTAGGGCCATGTTGCACACGGCAGAGCAGAAGTTCTACTTCAGCCAGATTAGGCCTGCAAAGAAACTGCGTTTCACAGGCCTTTGTAAGAGATGTTACCGGTAGGCTGTAAGAGCACTGTGCAGAGTGAGTTGTTTCTTCGCTTCCCAAAGAGCTGGAAGCAAGATGCTCTGGGGCCCAACTCGCCCTTTGGAAAGAAGCCTGCACCTTGTGCTTTTCAGCTCTAGGGCAATGTTGCACACCCAGAGCAGAAGTTCTACTTCAGCCAGATCAGGCCTGCAAAGAAACTGCGTTTCACAGGCCTTTGTAAGAGATGTTCCCTGTAGGCTGTAAGAGCACTGGGCAGAGCGAATTGTTTCTCAGCTTCCCAAAGAGCTGGAATCAAGATGCTTTGGGTCCCAACTCGCCCTTTGGAAAGAAGCCTGCACGTTGTGCCTTTCAGCTCTAGGGCCATGTGACACACCCAGAGCAGAAGTTCTACTTCAGCCAGATCAGGGCTGGGAAGAAACTGCGTTTCACAGTCCGTTTTAAGACATGTTCCCGGTAGGCTGTAAGAGCCCTATGCAGAGCGAGTTGTTTCTTAGCTGCCGAAAGAGCTGGATGCTTTACTTGAGGGACTTGTCTACCCTTGTGGAATCAAGGCAGGACTTTGTGCCTTGCAGCTCTAGCGCCATGTAGGACCCGGCAGAGCAGAAGTTCTACTTCAGCCAGATCAGGCCTGCAAAGAAATTGCGTTTCACAGGCATTGGAAGAGATGTTCCCTGTAGGCTATAAGAGCACTGGGCAGAGCGAATTGTTTCTCAGCTTCCCAAAGAGCTGGAAGCAAGATGCTTTGGGTCCCAACTCGCCCTTTGGAAAGAAGCCTGCACGTTGTGCCTTTCAGCTCTAGGGCCATGTGACACACCCAGAGCAGAAGTTCTACTTCAGCCAGATCAGGCCTGCAAAGAAACTGCGTTTAACAGGCCTTTGGAAGAGATGTTCCCGGTAGGCTGTAAGAGCACTATGCAGAGCGAATTGTTTCTTAGCTTCCCAAAGAGCTGGAAGCAAGATGCTTTGGGGCCCAACTCGCCCTTTGGAAACAAGCCTGCACGTTGTACATTTCAGCTCTAGGGCCATGTGGCACACCCAGAGCAGAAGTTCTACTTCAGCCAGATCAGGGCTGGGAAGAAACTGCGTTTCACTGTCCGTTTGAAGACATGTTCCCGGTAGGCTGTAAGAGCCCTATGCAGAGCGAGTTGTCTCTTAGCTGCTGAAAGAGCTGGATGCTGGACTTGAGGGACTTGTCTACCCTTGTGGAATCAAGGCAGGACTTTGTGCCTTGCAGCTCTAGCGCCATGTAGGACCCGGCAGAGCAGAAGTTCTACTTAAGCCAGATCAGGCCTGGGAAGAAACTGCGTTTCACAGGCCTTTGTAAGACTCGTTCCCTGTAGGCTGTAAAACACCAGTGCAGAGCAAGTTGTTTCTTAGCTGCCCAAAGAGGTGGAAGCCCCACGCTGTGGGGCCTGTCTGCCCTTGAGGAGTCAGGGCAGGACTTTGAGCCTTGAAACTCTAGGCCGATGTAGGACACGGCATAGCAGCAGTTCTACCTCAGCGAGATAAGGCCTGCAAAGAAAATGCGTTTCTCAGGCCTTTGGAAGACATGTTCCCGGTAGGCTGTAAGAGCACTGTGCAGAGCGAGTTGTTTCTTAGCTTCCCAAAGAGCTGGAAGCAAGATGCTTTGGGGCCCAACTCGCCCTTTGGAAAGAAGACTGCGTGTTGTGCCTCTCAGCTCCAGGGCAATTTAGCACACCCAGAGCAGAAGTTCTACTTCAGCCAGATCTGGCCTGCAAACAAACTGCGTTTCACAGGCCTTTGTAAGAGATGTTCCCGGTAGGCTGTAAGAGCACTGTGTAGAGCGAGTTGTTTCTTAGCTTCCCAAAGAGCTGGAAGCAAGATGCTTTGGGGCCCAACTCGCCCTTTGGAAACAAGCCTGCACCTTGTACCTTTCAGCTCTAGTGCCAGGTGGCACACCCAGAGCAGAAGTTCTACTTCAGCCAGATTTGGCCTGCAAAGAAACTGCGTTTCACAGGCCTTTGTAAGAGATGTTACCGGTAGGCTGTAAGAGCACTGTGCAGAGCGAGTTGTTTCTTCGCTTCCCAAAGAGCTGGAAGCAAGATGCTCTGGGGCCCAACTCGCCCTTTGGAAAGAAGCCTGCACGTTGTGCCTTTCAGCTCTAGGGCAATGTGGCACACCCAGAGCAGAAGTTCTACTTCAGCCAGATCAGGCCTGCAAACAAACTGCGTTTCACAGGCCTTTGTAAGAGATGTTCCCGGTAGGCTGTAAGTGCACTGTGCAGAGCGAGTTGTTTCTTAGCTTCCCAAAGAGCTGGAAGCAAGATGCTTTGGGGCCCAACTCGCCCTTTGGAAAGAAGACTGCGTGTTGTGCCTCTCAGCTCCAGGGCAATTTAGCACACCCAGAGCAGAAGTTCTACTTCAGCCAGATCTGGCCTGCAAACAAACTGCGTTTCACAGGCCTTTGTAAGAGATGTTCCCAGTAGGCTGTAAGAACACTGTGTAGAGCGAGTTGTTTCTTAGCTTCCCAAAGAGCTGGAAGCAAGATGCTTTGGGGCCCAACTCGCCCTTTGGAAACAAGCCTGCACCTTGTACCTTTCAGCTCTAGTGCCAGGTGGCACACCCAGAGCAGAAGTTCTACTTCAGCCAGATTTGGCCTGCAAAGAAACTGCGTTTCACAGGCCTTTGTAAGAGATGTTACCGGTAGGCTGTAAGAGCACTGTGCAGAGCGAGTTGTTTCTTCGCTTCCCAAAGAGCTGGAAGCAAGATGCTCTGGGGCCCAACTCGCCCTTTGGAAAGAAGCCTGCACGTTGTGCCTTTCAGCTCTACGGCAATGTGGCACACCCAGAGCAGAAGTTCTACTTCAGCCAGATCAGGCCTGCAAACAAACTGCGTTTCACAGGCCTTTGTAAGAGATGTTCCCTGTAGGCTGTAAGAGCACTGGGCAGAGCGAATTGTTTCTCAGCTTCCCAAAGAGCTGGAAGCAAGATGCTTTGGGGCCCAACTCGCCCTTTGGAAAGAAGCCTGCACGTTGTGCCTTTCAGCTCTAGGGTCATGTGACACACCCAGAGCAGAAGTTCTACTTCAGCCAGATCAGGGCTGGGAAGAAACTGCGTTTAACAGGCCTTTGGAAGAGATGTTCCCGGTAGGCTGTAAGAGCACTGTGCTGAGCCAGTTGTTTCTTAGCTGCCGAAAGAGCTGGAAGCTGGACCTGAGGGACTTGTCTACCCTTGTGGAAACAAGGCCGGACTTTGTGCCTTGCAGCTCTAGCGCCATGTAGGACCCGGCAGAGCAGAAGTTCTACTTCAGCCAGATCAGGGCTGGGAAGAAACTGCGTTTCACAGGCCTTTGTAAGACTCGTTCCCTGTAGGCTGTAAAACACCAGTGCAGAGCAAGTTGTTTCTTAGCTGCCCAAAGAGGTGGAAGCCCCACGCTGTGGGGCCTGTCTGCCCTTGAGGAGTCAAGGCAGGACTTTGAGCCTTGCAACTCTAGGCCGATGAAGGACACGGCATAGCAGCAGTTCTACCTCAGCGAGATAAGGCCTGCAAGGAAACTGTATTTCTCAGGCCTTTGCAAGAGATGTTCCCAGTTGGCTGTAAGAGAGGTCTGCAGAGCGAGTTGTTTCTTAGCTTCCCAAAGAGCTGGAAGCAAGATGCTTTGGGGCCCAACTCGCCCTTTGGAAAGAAGACTGGGGGTTGTGCCTCTCAGCTCCAGGGCAATTTAGCACACCCAGAGCAGAAGTGCTACTTCAGCCAGATCAGGCCTGCAAAGAAACTGCCTTTCACAGGCCTTTGTAAGACATGTTCCCGGGAGGCTGTAAGAGCACTGTGCAGAGCAAGTTGTTTCTTCGCTTCCCAAAGAGCTGGAAGCAAGATGCTCTGGGGCCCAACACGCCCTTTGGAAAGAAGCCTGCACGTTGTGCCTTTCAGCTCTAGGGCAATGTGGCACACCCAGAGCAGAAGTTCTACTTCAGCCAGATCGGGCCTGCAAAGAAACTGCGTTTCACAGGCCTTTGTAAGACATGTTCCAGGTAGGCTGTAAGTGCACTGTGCAGAGCGAGTTGTTTCTTACCTGCTCCAAGAGCTGGAAGCTGGACGCTGAGGTACTAGTCTCCCCTTGGGGAAACAAGGCAGGACTTGGTGCCTTGCATCTCTAGGGCCATGTTGCACACGGCAGAGCAGAAGTTCTACTTCAGCCAGATCAGGGCTGGGAAGAAACTGCGTTTCACAGTCCGTTTTAAGACATGTTCCCGGTAGGCTGTAAGAGCCCTATGCAGAGCGAGTTGTTTCTTAGCTGCCGAAAGAGCTGGATGCTGGACTTGAGGGACTTGTCTACCCTTGTGGAATCAAGGCAGGACTTTGTGCCTTGCAGCTCTAGCGCCATGTAGGACCCGGCAGAGCAGAAGTTCTACTTCAGCCAGATCAGGCCTGCAAAGAAATTGCGTTTCACAGGCCTTTGTAAGAGATGTTCCCTGCTGTCTGTAAGAGCACTGGGCAGAGCGAATTGTTTCTCAGCTTCCCAAAGAGCTGGAATCAAGATGCTTTGGGTCCCAACTCGCCCTTTGGAAAGAAGCCTGCACGTTGTGCCTTTCAGCTCTAGGGCCATGTGACACACCCAGAGCAGAAGTTCTACTTCAGCCAGATCAGGCCTGCAAAGAAACTGCGTTTAACAGGCCTTTGGAAGAGATGTTCCCGGTAGGCTGTAAGAGCACTATGCAGAGCGAATTGTTTCTTAGCTTCCCAAAGAGCTGGAAGCAAGATGCTTTGGGGCCCAACTCGCCCTTTGGAAACAAGCCTGCACGTTGTACATTTCAGCTCTAGGGCCATGTGGCACACCCAGAGCAGAAGTTCTACTTCAGCCAGATCAGGGCTGGGAAGAAACTCCGTTTCACTGTCCGTTTTAAGACATGTTCCCGGTAGGCTGTAAGAGCCCTATGCAGAGCGAGTTGTCTCTTAGCTGCTGAAAGAGCTGGATGCTGGACTTGAGGGACTTGTCTACCCTTGTGGAATCAAGGAAGGACTTTCTGCCTTGCAGCTCTAGCGCCATGTAGGACCCGGCAGAGCAGAAGTTCTACTTAAGCCAGATCAGGCCTGGGAAGAAACTGCGTTTCACAGGCCTTTGTAAGACTCGTTCCCTGTAGGCTGTAAAACACCAGTGCAGAGCAAGTTGTTTCTTAGCTGCCCAAAGAGGTGGAAGCCCCACGCTGTGGGGCCTGTCTGCCCTTGAGGAGTCAGGGCAGGACTTTGAGCCTTGCAACTCTAGGCCGATGTAGGACACGGCATAGCAGCAGTTCTACCTCAGCGAGATAAGGCCTGCAAAGAAAATGCGTTTCTCAGGCCTTTGGAAGACATGTTCCTGGTAGGCTGTAAGAGCACTGTGCAGAGCGAGTTGTTTCTTAGCTTCCCAAAGAGCTGGAAGCAAGATGCTTTGGGGCCCAACTCGCCCTTTGGAAAGAAGACTGCGGGTTGTGCCTTTCATCTCCAGGGCAATGTAGCACACCCAGAGCAGAAGTTCTACTTAAGCCAGATCAGGCCTGCAAACAAACTGCGTTTCACAGGCCTTTGTAAGAGATGTTCCCGGTAGGCTGTAAGAGCACTGTGCAGAGCGAGTTGTTTCTTAGCTTCCCAAAGAGCTGGAAGCAAGATGCTTTGGGGCCCAACTCGCCCTTTGGAAAGAAGACTGCGGGTTGTGCCTTTCAGCTCCAGGGCAATGTAGCACACCCAGAGCAGAAGTTCTACTTAAGCCAGATCAGGCCTGCAAACAAACTGCGTTTCACAGGCCTTTGTAAGAGATGTTCCCGGTAGGCTGTAAGAGCACTGTGCAGAGCGAGTTGTTTCTTCGCTTCCCAAAGAGCTGGAAGCAAGATGCTCTGGGGCCCAACTCGCCCTTTGGAAAGAAGCCTGCACGTTGTGCCTTTCAGCTCTAGGGCAATGTGGCACGCCCAGAGCAGAAGTTCTACTTCAGCCACATCAGGCCTGCAAAGAACCTGCGTTTCACAGGCCTTTGGAAGACATGTTCCCAGTAGGCTGTAAGAGCACTATGCAGAGCGAGTTGTTTCTTAGCTTCCCAAAGAGCTGGAAGCAAGATTCTTTGGGGCCCAACTCGCTTTTTGGAAAGGAGACTGCGGGTTGTGCCTTTCAGCTCCAGGGCAATGTAGCACACCCAGAGCAGAAGTTCTACTTCAGCCAGATCAGGCCTGCAAAGAAACTGCGTTTAACAGGCCTTTGGAAGAGATGTTCCCTGTAGGCTGTAAGAGCACTGTGCAGAGCGAGTTGTTTCTTCGCTTCCCAAAGAGCTGGAAGCAACATGCTCTGGGGCCCAACACGCCCTTTGGAAACAAGCCTGCACGTTGTACATTTCAGCTCTAGGGCCATGTGGCACACCCAGAGCAGAAGTTCTACTTCAGCCAGATCAGGGCTGGGAAGAAACTGCGTTTCACTGTCCGTTTTAAGACATGTTCCCGGTAGGCTGTAAGAGCCCTATGCAGAGCGAGTTGTCTCTTAGCTGCTGAAAGAGCTGGATGCTGGACTTGAGGGACTTGTCTACCCTTGTGGAATCAAGGCAGGACTTTGTGCCTTGCAGCTCTAGCGACATGTAGGACCCGGCAGAGCAGAAGTTCTACTTAAGCCAGATCAGGCCTGGGAAGAAACTGCGTTTCACAGGCCTTTGTAAGACTCGTTCCCTGTAGGCTGTAAAACACCAGTGCAGAGCAAGTTGTTTCTTAGCTGCCCAAAGAGGTGGAAGCCCCACGCTGTGGGGCCTGTCTGCCCTTGAGGAGTCAGGGCAGGACTTTGAGCCTTGCAACTCTAGGCCGATGTAGGACACGGCATAGCAGCAGTTCTACCTCAGCGAGATAAGGCCTGCAAGGAAACTGTATTTCTCAGGCCTTTGCAAGAGATGTTCCCGGTTGGCTGTAAGAGAGGTCTGCAGAGCGAGTAGTTTCTTAGCTTCCCAAAGAGCTGGAAGCAAGATGCTTTGGGGCCCAACTCGCCCTTTGGAAAGAAGACTGCGGGTTGTGCCTCTCAGCTCCAGGGCAATTTAGCACACCCAGAGCAGAAGTTCTACTTCAGCCAGATCAGGCCTGCAAACAAACTGCGTTTCACAGGCCTTTGTAAGAGATGTTCCCGGTAGGCTGTAAGTGCACTGTGCAGAGCGAGTTGTTTCTTAGCTTCCCAAAGAGCTGGAAGCAAGATGCTTTGGGGCCCAACTCGCCCTTTGGAAAGAAGCCTGCACGTTGTGCCTTTCAGCTCTAGGGCCATGTGACACACCCAGAGCAGAAGTTCTACTTCAGCCAGATCAGGGCTGGGAAGAAACTGCGTTTAACAGGCCTTTGGAAGAGATGTTCCCGGTAGGCTGTAAGAGCACTGTGCTGAGCCAGTTGTTTCTTAGCTGCCGAAAGAGCTGGAAGCTGGACCTGAGGGACTTGTCTACCCTTGTGGAAACAAGGCCGGACTTTGTGCCTTGCAGCTCTAGCACCATGTAGGACCCGGCAGAGCAGAAGTTCTACTTCAGCCAGATCAGGGCTGGGAAGAAACTGCGTTTCACAGGCCTTTGTAAGACTCGTTCCCTGTAGGCTGTAAAACACCAGTGCAGAGCAAGTTGTTTCTTAGCTGCCCAAAGAGGTGGAAGCCCCACGCTGTGGGGCCTGTCTGCCCTTGAGGAGTCAAGGCAGGACTTTGAGCCTTGCAACTCTAGGCCGATGAAGGACACGGCATAGCAGCAGTTCTACCTCAGCGAGATAAGGCCTGCAAGGAAACTGTATTTCTCAGGCCTTTGCAAGAGATGTTCCCGGTTGGCTGTAAGAGAGGTCTGCAGAGCGAGTTGTTTCTTAGCTTCCCAAAGAGCTGGAAGCAAGATGCTTTGGGGCCCAACTCGCCCTTTGGAAAGAAGACTGGGGGTTGTGCCTTTCAGCTCCAGGGCAATTTAGCACACCCAGAGCAGAAGTTCTACTTCAGCCAGATCAGGCCTGCAAAAAAACTGCGTTTCACAGGCCTTTGTAAGACATGTTCCCGGTAGGCTGTAAGAGCACTGTGCAGAGCGAGTTGTTTCTTAGCTTCCCAAAGAGCTGGAAGCAAGATTCTTTGGGGCCCAACTCGCTTTTTGGAAAGGAGACTGCGGGTTGTGCCTTTCAGCTCCAGGGCAATGTAGCACACCCAGAGCAGAAGTCCTACTTCAGCCAGATCAGGCCTGCAAAGAAACTGCCTTTCACAGGCCTTTGGAAGAGATGTTCCCTGTAGGCTGTAAGAGCACTGTGCAGAGCGAATTGTTTCTTCGCTTCCCAAAGAGCTGGAAGCAACATGCTCTGGGGCCCAACACGCCCTTTGGAAAGAAGCCAGCACGTTGTGCCTCTCAGCTCTAGGGCAATGTGGCACACCCAGAGCAGAAGTTCTACTTCAGCCACATCAGGCCTGCAAAGAAACTGCGTTTCACAGGCCTTTGTAAGACATGTTCTAGGTAGGCTGGAAGAGCCCTGTGCACAGCAAGCTGTTTCTTAGCTGCTCCAAGAGCTGGAAGCTGGACGCTGAGGTGCTAGTCTCCCCTTGGGGAAACAAGGCAGGACTTTGTGCCTTGCATCTCTAGGGCCAGGTTGCACACGGCAGAGCAGAAGTTCTACTTCAGCCAGATCAGGGCTGGGAAGGAACTGCGTTTCACAGTCCGTTTTAAGACATGTTCCGGTAGCTGTAAGAGCCCTATGCAGAGCGAGTTGTTTCTTAGCAGCCGAAAGAGCTGGATGCTGGACTTGAGGGACTTGTCTACCCTTGTGGAATCAAGGCAGGACTTTGTGCCTTGCAGCTCTAGCGCCATGTAGGACCCAGCAGAGCAGAAGTTCTACTTCAGCCAGGTCAGGCCTGCAAAGATACTGCCTTTCACAGGCCTTTGTAAGAGATGATCCCGGTAGGCTGTAAGAGCACTGTGCAGAGCGAGTTGTTTCTTCACTTCCCAAAGAGCTGGAAGCAAGAGGCTCTGGGGCCCAACTCGCCCTTTGGAAAGAAGCTTGCACGTTGTGCCTTTCAGCTCTAGGGCCATGTGACATACCCAGAGCAGAAGTTCTACTTCAGCCAGATCAGGCCTGCAAAGAAACTGCCTTTCACAGGCCTTTGTAAGACATGTTCCCCGGAGGCTGTAAGAGCACTGTGCAGAGCGAGTTGTTTCTTAGCTTCCCAAAGAGCTGGAAGCAAGATGCTTTGGGGCCCAACTCGCCCTTTGGAAACAAGCCTGCACGTTGTACATTTCAGCTCTAGGGCCAGGTGGCACACCCAGAGCAGAAGTTCTACTTCAGCCAGATTAGGCCTGCAAAGAAACTGCGTTTCACAGGCCTTTGTAAGAGATGTTACCGGTAGGCTGTAAGAGCACTGTGCAGAGCGAGTTGTTTCTTCGCTTCCCAAAGAGCTGGAAGCAAGATGCTCTGGGGCCCAACTCGCTTTGTGGAAAGGAGAGTGCACGTTGTGCCTTTCAGCTCTAGGACAATGTAGCACACCCAGAGCAGAAGTTCTACTTCAGCCAGATCAGGCCTGCAAAGAAACTGCCTTTCACAGGCCTTTGGAAGAGATGTTCCCTGTAGGCTGTAAGAGCACTGTGCAGAGCGAGTTGTTTCTTCGCTTCCCAAAGAGCTGGAAGCAACATGCTCTGGGGCCCAACACGCCCTTTGGAAAGAAGCCAGCACGTTGTGCCTCTCAGCTCTAGGGCAATGTGGCACACCCAGAGCAGAAGTTCTACTTCAGCCACATCAGGCCTGCAAAGAAACTGCGTTTCACAGGCCTTTGTAAGACATGTTCCCGCTAGGCTGTAAGAGCCCTATGCAGAGCGAGTTGTTTCTTAGCAGCCGAAAGAGCTGGATGCTGGACTTGAGGGACTTGTCTACCCTTGTGGAATCAAGGCAGGACTTTGTGCCTTGCAGCTCTAGCGCCATGTAGGACCCGGCAGAGCAGAAGTTCTACTTCAGCCAGATCAGGCCTGCAAAGAAATTGCGTTTCACAGGCCTTTGTAAGAGATGTTCCCTGCTGTCTGTAAGAGCACTGGGCAGAGCGAATTGTTTCTCAGCTTCCCAAAGAGCTGGAATCAAGATGCTTTGGGTCCCAACTCGCCCTTTGGAAAGAAGCCTGCACGTTGTGCCTTTCAGCTCTAGGGCCATGTGACACACCCAGAGCAGAAGTTCTACTTAAGCCAGATCAGGCCTGCAAAGAAACTGCGTTTAACAGGCCTTTGGAAGAGATGTTCCCGGTAGGCTGTAAGAGCACTATGCAGAGCGAATTGTTTCTTAGCTTCCCAAAGAGCTGGAAGCAAGATGCTTTGGGGCCCAACTCGCCCTTTGGAAACAAGCCTGCACGTTGTACATTTCAGCTCTAGGGCCATGTGGCACACCCAGAGCAGAAGTTCTACTTCAGCCAGATCAGGGCTGGGAAGAAACTGCGTTTCACAGTCCGTTCTAAGACATGTTCCCGTTAGGCTGTAAGAGCCCTATGCAGAGCGAGTTGTTTCTTAGCTGCCGAAAGAGCTAGATGCTGGACTTGAGGGACTTGTCTACCCTTGTGGAATCAAGGCAGGACTTTGTGCCTTGCAGCTCTAGCGCCATGTAGGACACAGCAGAGCAGAAGTTCTACTTAAGCCAGATCAGGGCTGGGAAGAAACTGCGTTTCACAGGCCTTTGTAAGACTCGTTCCCTGTAGGCTGTAAAACACCAGTGCAGAGCAAGTTGTTTCTTAGCTGCCCAGAGAGGTGGAAGCCCCACGCTGTGGGGCCTGTCTGCCCTTGAGGAGTCAAGGCAGGGCTTTAAGCCTTGCAACTCTAGGCCGATGTAGGACACGGCATAGCAGCAGTTCTACCTCAGCGAGATAAGGCCTGCAAGGAAACTGTATTTCTCAGGCCTTTGGAAGACATGTTCCCGGTAGGCTGTAAGAGCACTGTGCAGAGCGAGTTGTTTCTTATCTTCCCAAAGAGCTGGAAGCAAGATGCTTTGGGGCCCAACTCGCCCTTTGGAAAGAAGACTGCGGGTTGTGCCTTTCAGTTCCAGGGCAATGTAGCACACCCAGAGCAGAAGTTCTACTTAAGCCAGATCAGGCCTGCAAACAAACTGCGTTTCACAGGCCTTTGTAAGTGATGTTCCCGGTAGGCTGTAAGAGCACTGTGCAGAGCGAGTTGTTTCTTCGCTTCCCAAAGAGCTGGAAGCAAGATGCTCTGGGGCCCAACTCGCCCTTTGGAAAGAAGCCTGCACGTTGTGCCTTTCAGCTCTAGGGCAATGTGGCACACCCAGAGCAGAAGTTCTACTTCAGCCACATCAGGCCTGCAAAGAAACTGCGTTTCACAGGCCTTTGTAAGACATGGTCCAGGTAGGCTGGAAGAGCCCTGTGCACAGCAAGCTGTTTCTTAGCTGCTCCAAGAGCTGGAAGCTGGACGCTGAGGTGCTAGTCTCCCCTTGGGGAAACAAGGCAGGACTTTGTGCCTTGCATCTCTAGGGCCATGTTGCACACGGCAGAGCAGAAGTTCTACTTCAGCCAGATTAGGCCTGCAAAGAAACTGCGTTTCACAGGCCTTTGTAAGAGATGTTACCGGTAGGCTGTAAGAGCACTGTGCAGAGTGAGTTGTTTCTTCGCTTCCCAAAGAGCTGGAAGCAAGATGCTCTGGGGCCCAACTCGCCCTTTGGAAAGAAGCCTGCACGTTGTGCCTTTCAGCTCTAGGGCAATGTGGCACACCCAGAGCAGAAGTTCTACTTCAGCCAGATCAGGCCTGCAAAGAAACTGCGTTTCACAGGCCTTTGTAAGAGATGTTCCCTGTAGGCTGTAAGAGCACTGGGCAGAGCGAATTGTTTCTCAGCTTCCCAAAGAGCTGGAATCAAGATGCTTTGGGTCCCAACTCGCCCTTTGGAAAGAAGCCTGCACGTTGTGCCTTTCAGCTCTAGGGCCATGTGACACACCCAGAGCAGAAGTTCTACTTCAGCCAGATCAGGGCTGGGAAGAAACTGCGTTTAACAGGCTTTTGGAAGACATGTTCACGGTAGGCTGTAAGAGCACTGTGCTGAGCCAGTTGTTTCTTAGCTGCCGAAAGAGCTGGAAGCTGGACCTGAGGGACTTGTCTACCCTTGTGGAAACAAGGCCGGACTTTGTGCCTTGCAGCTCTAGCGCCATGTAGGACCCGGCAGAGCAGAAGTTCTACTTCAGCCAGATCAGGGCTGGGAAGAAACTGCGTTTCACAGGCCTTTGTAAGACTCGTTCCCTGTAGGCTGTAAAACACCAGTGCAGAGCAAGTTGTTTCTTAGCTGCCCAAAGAGGTGGAAGCCCCACGCTGTGGGGCCTGTCTGCCCTTGAGGAGTCAAGGCAGGACTTTGAGCCTTGCAACTCTAGGCCGATGAAGGACACGGCATAGCAGCAGTTCTACCTCAGCGAGATAAGGCCTGCAAGGAAACTGTATTTCTCAGGCCTTTGTAAGAGATGTTCCCGGTTGGCTGTAAGAGAGGTCTGCAGAGCGAGTTGTTTCTTGGCTTCCCAAAGAGCTGGAAGCAAGATGCTTTGGGGCCCAACTCGCCCTTTGGAAACAAGCCTGCACGTTGTACATTTCAGCTCTAGGGCCAGGTGGCACACCCAGAGCAGAAGTTCTACTTCAGCCAGATTTGGCCTGCAAAGAAACTGCGTTTCACAGGCCTTTGTAAGAGATGTTACCGGTAGGCTGTAAGAGCACTGTGCAGAGCGAGTTGTTTCTTCGCTTCCCAAAGAGCTGGAAGCAAGATGCTCTGGGGCCCAACTCGCCCTTTGGAAAGAAGCCTGCACGTTGTGCCTTTCAGCTCTAGGGCAATGTGGCACACCCAGAGCAGAAGTTCTACTTCAGCCAGATCGGGCCTGCAAAGAAACTGCGTTTCACAGGCCTTTGTACGACATGTTCCCGGTAGGCTGTAAGAGCACTGTGCAGAGCGAGTTGTTTCTTAGCTTCCCAAAGAGCTGGAAGCAAGATTCTTTGGGGCCCAACTCGCTTTGTGGAAAGGAGAGTGCACGTTGTGCCTTTCAGCTCTAGGACAATGTAGCACACCCAGAGCAGAAGTTCTACTTCAGGCAAATCATGCCTGCAAAGAAACTGCGATTCACAGACCTTTGTAAGAGATGTTCCCTGTAGGCTGTAAGAGCACTGTGCAGAGCGAGTTGTTTCTTAGCTTCCCAAAGAGCTGGAAGCAAGATGCTTTGGGGCCCAACTCGCCCTTTGGAAAGAAGACTGCGGGTTGTGCCTTTCAGTTCCAGGGCAATGTAGCACACCCAGAGCAGAAGTTCTACTTAAGCCAGATCAGGCCTGCAAACAAACTGCGTTTCACAGGCCTTTGTAAGTGATGTTCCCGGTAGGCTGTAAGAGCACTGTGCAGAGCGAGTTGTTTCTTCGCTTCCCAAAGAGCTGGAAGCAAGATGCTCTGGGGCCCAACTCGCCCTTTGGAAAGAAGCCTGCACGTTGTGCCTTTCAGCTCTAGGGCAATGTGGCACACCCAGAGCAGAAGTTCTACTTCAGCCACATCAGGCCTGCAAAGAAACTGCGTTTCACAGGCCTTTGTAAGACATGGTCCAGGTAGGCTGGAAGAGCCCTGTGCACAGCAAGCTGTTTCTTAGCTGCTCCAAGAGCTGGAAGCTGGACGCTGAGGTACTAGTCTCCCCTTGGGGAAACAAGGCAGGACTTTGTGCCTTGCATCTCTAGGGCCATGTTGCACACGGCAGAGCAGAAGTTCTACTTCAGCCAGATTAGGCCTGCAAAGAAACTGCGTTTCACAGGCCTTTGTAAGAGATGTTACCGGTAGGCTGTAAGAGCACTGTGCAGAGTGAGTTGTTTCTTCGCTTCCCAAAGAGCTGGAAGCAAGATGCTCTGGGGCCCAACTCGCCCTTTGGAAAGAAGCCTGCACGTTGTGCCTTTCAGCTCTAGGGCAATGTGGCACACCCAGAGCAGAAGTTCTACTTCAGCCAGATCAGGCCTGCAAAGAAACTGCGTTTCACAGGCCTTTGTAAGAGATGTTCCCTGTAGGCTGTAAGAGCACTGGGCAGAGCGAATTGTTTCCCAGCTTCCCAAAGAGCTGGAATCAAGATGCTTTGGGTCCCAACTCGCCCTTTGGAAAGAAGCCTGCACGTTGTGCCTTTCAGCTCTAGGGCCATGTGACACACCCAGAGCAGAAGTTCTACTTCAGCCAGATCAGGGCTGGGAAGAAACTGCGTTTAACAGGCTTTTGGAAGACATGTTCACGGTAGGCTGTAAGAGCACTGTGCTGAGCCAGTTGTTTCTTAGCTGCCGAAAGAGCTGGAAGCTGGACCTGAGGGACTTGTCTACCCTTGTGGAAACAAGGCCGGACTTTGTGCCTTGCAGCTCTAGCGCCATGTAGGACCCGGCAGAGCAGAAGTTCTACTTCAGCCAGATCAGGGCTGGGAAGAAACTGCGTTTCACAGGCCTTTGTAAGACTCGTTCCCTGTAGGCTGTAAAACACCAGTGCAGAGCAAGTTGTTTCTTAGCTGCCCAAAGAGGTGGAAGCCCCACGCTGTGGGGCCTGTCTGCCCTTGAGGAGTCAAGGCAGGACTTTGAGCCTTGCAACTCTAGGCCGATGAAGGACACGGCATAGCAGCAGTTCTACCTCAGCGAGATAAGGCCTGCAAGGAAACTGTATTTCTCAGGCCTTTGTAAGAGATGTTCCCGGTTGGCTGTAAGAGAGGTCTGCAGAGCGAGTTGTTTCTTAGCTTCCCAAAGAGCTGGAAGCAAGATGCTTTGGGGCCCATCTCGCCCTTTGGAAACAAGCCTGCACGTTGTACATTTCAGCTCTAGGGCCAGGTGGCACACCCAGAGCATAAGTTCTACTTCAGCCAGATTAGGCCTGCAAAGAAACTGCGTTTCACAGGCCTTTGTAAGAGATGTTACCGGTAGGCTGTAAGAGGACTGTGCAGAGCGAGTTGTTTCTTCGCTTCCCAAAGAGCTGGAAGCAAGATGCTCTGGGGCCCAACTCGCCCTTTGGAAAGAAGCCTGCACGTTGTGCCTTTCAGCTCTAGGGCAATGTGGCACACCCAGAGCAGAAGTTCTACTTCAGCCAGATCAGGCCTGCAAAGAAACTGCGTTTCACAGGCCTTTGTACGACATGTTCCCGGTAGGCTGTAAGAGCACTGTGCAGAGCGAGTTGTTTCTTAGCTTCCCAAAGAGCTGGAAGCAAGATTCTTTGGGGCCCAACTCGCTTTTTGGAAAGGAGAGTGCACGTTGTGCCTTTCAGCTCTAGGACAATGTAGCACACCCAGAGCAGAAGTTCTACTTCAGGCAAATCATGCCTGCAAAGAAACTGCGATTCACAGACCTTTGTAAGAGATGTTCCCTGTAGGCTGTAAGAGCACTGTGCAGAGCGAGTTGTTTCTTAGCTTCCCAAAGAGCTGGAAGCAAGATGCTTTGGGGCCCAACTCGCCCTTTGGAAAGAAGCTTGCACCTTGTGCCTTTCAGCTCTAGGGCAATATGGCACACCCAGAGCAGAAGTTCTACTTCAGCCAGATCAGGCCTGCAAAGAAACTGCGTTTCACAGGCCTTTGTAAGAGATGTTCCCAGTAGGCTGTAAGAGCACTATGCAGAGCGAGTTGTTTCTTAGCTTCCCAAAGAGCTGGAAGCAAGATTCTTTGGGGCCCAACTCGCTTTTTGGAAAGGAGACTGCGGGTTGTGCCTTTCAGCTCCAGGGCAATGTAGCACACCCAGAGCAGAAGTTCTACTTCAGCCAGATCAGGCCTGCAAAGAAACTGCGTTTAACAGGCCTTTGGAAGAGATGTTCCCTGTAGGCTGTAAGAGCACTGTGCAGAGCGAGTTGTTTCTTCGCTTCCCAAAGAGCTGGAAGCAACATGCTCTGGGGCCCAACACGCCCTTTGGAAAGAAGCCTGCACGTTGTGCCTTTCAGCTCCTGGCAATGTGGCACACCCAGAGCAGAAGTTCTACTTCAGCCACATCAGGCCTGCAAAGAAACTGCGTTTCACAGGCCTTTGTAAGACATGTTCTAGGTAGGCTGGAAGAGCCCTGTGCACAGCAAGCTGTTTCTTACCTGCTCCAAGAGCTGGAAGCTGGACGCTGAGGTACTAGTCTCCCCTTGGGGAAACAAGGCAGGACTTGGTGCCTTGCATCTCTAGGGCCATGTTGCACACGGCAGAGCAGAAGTTCTACTTCAGCCAGATCAGGGCTGGGAAGAAACTGCGTTTCACAGTCCGTTTTAAGACATGTTCCCGGTAGGCTGTAAGAGCCCTATCCAGAGCGAGTTGTTTCTTAGCAGCCGAAAGAGCTGGATGCTGGACTTGAGGGACTTGTCTACCCTTGTGGAATCAAGGCAGGACTTTGTGCCTTGCAGCTCTAGCGCCATGTAGGACCCGGCAGAGCAGAAGTTCTACTTCAGCCAGATCAGGCCTGCAAAGAAATTGCGTTTCACAGGCCTTTGTAAGAGATGTTCCCTGCTGTCTGTAAGAGCACTGGGCAGAGCGAATTGTTTCTCAGCTTCCCAAAGAGCTGGAAGCAAGATGCTTTGGGTCCCAACTCGCCCTTTGGAAAGAAGCTTGCACGTTGTGCCTTTCAGCTCTAGGGCCATGTGACACACCCAGAGCAGAAGTTCTACTTCAGCCAGATCAGGCCTGCAAAGAAACTGCGTTTAACAGGCCTTTGGAAGAGATGTTCCCGGTAGGCTGTAAGAGCACTATGCAGAGCGAATTGTTTCTTAGCTTCCCAAAGAGCTGGAAGCAAGATGCTTTGGGGCCCAACTCGCCCTTTGGAAACAAGCCTGCACGTTGTACATTTCAGCTCTAGGGCCATGTGGCACACCCAGAGCAGAAGTTCTACTTCAGCCAGATCAGGGCTGGGAAGAAACTGCGTTTCACAGTCCGTTTTAAGACATGTTCCCGGTAGGCTGTAAGAGCCCTATGCAGAGCGAGTTGTTTCTTAGCAGCCGAAAGAGCTGGATGCTGGACTTGAGGGACTTGTCTACCCTTGTGGAATCAAGGCAGGACTTTGTGCCTTGCAGCTCTAGCGCCATGTAGGACCCAGCAGAGCAGAAGTTCTACTTCAGCCAGACCAGGCCTGCAAAGAAACTGCGTTTCACAGGCCTTTGTAAGACATGGTAGAGGTAGGCTGGAAGAGCCCTGTGCACAGCAAGCTGTTTCTTAGCTGCTCCAAGAGCTGGAAGCTGGACGCTGAGGTACTAGTCTCCCCTTGGGGAAACAAGGCAGGACTTTGTGCCTTGCATCTCTAGGGCCATGTTGCACACGGCAGAGCAGAAGTTCTACTTCAGCCAGATTAGGCCGGCAAAGAAACTGCGTTTCACAGGCCTTGTAAGAGATGTTCCCGGTAGGCTGTAAGAGCACTGTGCAGAGCGAGTTGTTTCTTAGCTGCCCAAAGAGGTGGAAGCCCCACGCTGTGGGGCCTGTCTGCCCTTGAGGAGTCAGGGCAGTACTTTGAGCCTTGCAACTCTAGGGCGATGTAGGACACGGCATAGCAGCAGTTCTACCTCAGCGAGATAAGGCCTGCAAGGAAACTGTATTTCTCAGGCCCTTGCAAGAGATGTTCCCGGTTGGCTGTAAGAGAGGTCTGCAGAGCGAGTAGTTTCTTAGCTTCCCAAAGAGCTGGAAGCAAGATGCTTTGGGGCCCAACTCGCCCTTTGGAAAGAAGACTGCGTGTTGTGCCTCTCAGCTCCAGGGCAATTTAGCACACCCAGAGCAGAAGATCTACTTCAGCCAGATCTGGCCTGCAAACAAACTGCGTTTCACAGGCCTTTGTAAGAGATGTTCCCGGTAGGCTGTAAGAGCACTGTGTAGAGCGAGTTGTTTCTTAGCTTCCCAAAGAGCTGGAAGCAAGATGCTCTGGGGCCCAACTCGCCCTTTGGAAAGAAGCCTGCACGTTGTGCCTTTCAGCTCTAGGGCAAAGTAGCACACCCAGAGCAGAAGTCCTACTTCAGCCAGATCAGGCCTGCAAAGAAACTGCGTTTCACAGTCCTTTGGAAGAGATGTTCCCGGTAGGCTGTAAGAGCACTGTGCAGAGCGAGTTGTTTCTTCGCTTCCCAAAGAGCTGGAAGCAAGATGCTCTGGGGCCCAACACGCCCTTTGGAAAGAAGCCTGCACGTTGTGCCTTTCAGCTCTAGGGCAATGTGGCACACCCAGAGCAGAAGTTCTACTTCAGCCAGATCAGGCCTGCAAAGAAACTGCGTTTCACAGGCCTTTGTAAGACATGTTCCAGGTAGGCTGGAAGAGCCCTGTGCACAGCAAGCTGTTTCTTACCTGCTCCAAGAGCTGGAAGCTGGACGCTGAGGTACTAGTCTCCCCTTGGGGAAACAAGGTAGGACTTGGTGCCTTGCATCTCTAGGGCCATGTTGCACACGGCAGAGCAGAAGTTCTACTTCAGCCAGATCAGGGCTGGGAAGAAACTGCGTTTCACAGTCCGTTTTAAGACATGTTCCCGGTAGGCTGTAAGAGCCCTATGCAGAGCGAGTTGTTTCTTAGCTGCCGAAAGAGCTGGATGCTGGACTTGAGGGACTTGTCTACCCTTGTGGAATCAAGGCAGGACTTTGTGCCTTGCAGCTCTAGCGCCATGTAGGACCCGGCAGAGCAGAAGTTCTACTTCAGCCAGATCAGGCCTGCAAAGAAATTGCGTTTCACAGGCCTTTGTAAGAGATGTTCCCTGCTGTCTGTAAGAGCACTGGGCAGAGCGAATTGTTTCTCAGCTTCCCAAAGAGCTGGAATCAAGATGCTTTGGGTCCCAACTCGCCCTTTGGAAAGAAGCCTGCACGTTGTGCCTTTCAGCTCTAGGGCCATGTGACACACCCAGAGCAGAAGTTCTACTTCAGCCAGATCAGGCCTGCAAAGAAACTGCGTTTCACAGGCCTTTGGAAGAGATGATCCCGGTAGGCTGTAAGAGCACTGTGCAGAGCGAGTTGTTTCTTCACTTCCCAAAGAGCTGGAAGCAAGAGGCTCTGGGGCCCAACTCGCCCTTTGGAAAGAAGCTTGCACGTTGTGCCTTTCAGCTCTAGGGCCATGTGACACACCCAGAGCAGAAGTTCTACTTCAGCCAGATCAGGCCTGCAAAGAAACTGCCTTTCACAGGCCTTTGTAAGACATGTTCCCGGGAGGCTGTAAGAGCACTGTGCAGAGCGAGTTGTTTCTTAGCTTCCCAAAGAGCTGGAAGCAAGATGCTTTGGGGCCCAACTCGCCCTTTGGAAACAAGCCTGCACGTTGTGCCTTTCAGCTCTAGGGCCATGTGACACACCCAGAGCAGAAGTTCTATTTCAGCCAGATCAGGCCTGCAAAGAAACTGCGTTTCACAGGCCTTTGGAAGAGATGTTCCCGGTAGGCTGTAAGAGCACTATGCAGAGCGAATTGTTTCTTAGCTTCCCAAAGAGCTGGAAGCAAGATGCTTTGGGGCCCAACTCGCCCTTTGGAAACAAGCCTGCACGTTGTACATTTCAGCTCTAGGGCCAGGTGGCACACCCAGAGCAGAAGTTCTACTTCAGGCAGATTAGGCCTGCAAAGAAACTGCGTTTCACAGGCCTTTGTAAGAGATGTTACCGGTAGGCTGTAAGAGCACTGTGCAGAGCGAGTTGTTTCTTCGCTTCCCAAAGAGCTGGAAGCAAGATGCTCTGGGGCCCAACTCGCCCTTTGGAAAGAAGCCTGCACGTTGTGCCTTTCAGCTCTAGGGCCATGTGACACACCCAGAGCAGAAGTTCTACTTCAGCCAGATCAGGGCTGGGAAGAAACTGCGTTTAACAGGCTTTTGGAAGACATGTTCACGGTAGGCTGTAAGAGCACTGTGCTGAGCCAGTTGTTTCTTAGCTGCCGAAAGAGCTGGAAGCTGGACCTGAGGGACTTGTCTACCCTTGTGGAAACAAGGCCGGACTTGGTGCCTTGCAGCTCTAGCACCATGTAGGACCCGGCAGAGCAGAAGTTCTACTTCAGCCAGATCAGGGCTGGGAAGAAACTGCGTTTCACAGGCCTTTGTAAGACTCGTTCCCTGTAGGCTGTAAAACACCAGTGCAGAGCAAGTTGTTTCTTAGCTGCCCAAAGAGGTGGAAGCCCCACGCTGTGGGGCCTGTCTGCCCTTGAGGAGTCAAGGCAGGACTTTGAGCCTTGCAACTCTAGGCCGATGAAGGACATGGCATAGCAGCAGTTCTACCTCAGCGAGATAAGGCCTGCAAGGAAACTGTATTTCTCAGGCCTTTGCAAGAGATGTTCCCGGTTGGCTGTAAGAGAGGTCTGCAGAGCGAGTTGTTTCTTAGCTTCCCAAAGAGCTGGAAGCAAGAGGCTCTGGGGCCCAACTCGCCCTTTGGAAAGAAGCTTGCACGTTGTGCCTTTCAGCTCTAGGGCCATGTGACACACCCAGAGCAGAAGTTCTACTGCAGCCAGATCAGGCCTGCAAAGAAACTGCCATTCACAGGCCTTTGTAAGAGATGTTCCCGGTAGGCTGTAAGAGCACTGTGCAGAGCGAGTTGTTTCTTAGCTTCCCAAAGAGCTGGAAGCAAGATGCTTTGGGGCCCAACTCGCCCTTTGGAAACAAGCCTGCACGTTGTACATTTCAGCTCTAGGGCCATGTGGCACACCCACAGCAGAAGTTCTACTTCAGCCAGATCAGGGGTGGGAAGAAACTGCGTTTCACAGTCCGTTTTAAGACATGTTCCCGGTAGGCTGTAAGAGCCCTATGCAGAGCGAGTTGTTTCTTAGCTTCCCAAAGAGCTGGAAGCAAGATGCTTTGGGGCCCAACTCGCCCTTTGGAAAGAAGACTGCGGGTTGTGCCTTTCAGCTCCAGGGCAATGTAGCACACCCAGAGCAGAAGTTCTACTCCAGCCAGATCAGGCCTGCAAACAAACTGCGTTTCACAGGCCTTTGTAAGACATGTTCCCGGTAGGCTGTAAGAGCACTGTGCAGAGCGAGTTGTTTCTTAGCTTCCCAAAGAGCTGGAAGCAAGATGCTCTGGGGCCCAACTCACCCTTTGGAAAGAAGCCTGCACGTTGTGACTTTCAGCTCTAGGGCAATGTGGCACACCCAGAGCAGAAGTTCTACTTCAGCCACATCAGGCCTGCAAAGAAACTGCGTTTCACAGGCCTTTGTAAGAGATGTTCCAGGTAGGCTGGAAGAGCCTTGTGCACAGCAAGCTGTTTCTTACCTGCTCCAAGAGCTGGAAGCTGGACGCTGAGGTACTAGTCTCCCCTTGGGGAAACAAGGCAGGACTTGGTGCCTTGCATCTCTTGGGCCATGTTGCATACGGCAGAGCAGAAGTTCTACTTCAGCCAGATCGGGGCTGGGAAGAAACTTCGTTTCACAGTCCGTTTTAAGACATGTTCCCGGTAGGCTGTAAGAGCCCTATGCAGAGCGAGTTGTTTCTTAGCAGCCGAAAGAGCTGGATGCTGGACTGGAGGGACTTGTCTACCCTTGTGGAATCAAGGCAGGACTTTGTGCCTTGCAGCTCTAGCGCCATGTAGGACCCGGCAGAGCAGAAGTTCTACTTCAGCCAGATCAGGCCTGCAAAGAAATTGCGTTTCACAGGCCTTTGTAAGACTCGTTCCCTGTAGGCTGTAAAACACCAGTGCAGAGCAAGTTGTTTCTTAGCTGCCCAAAGAGGTGGAAGCCCCACGCTGTGGGGCCTGTCTGCCCTTGAGGAGTCAAGGCAGGACTTTGAGCCTTGCAACTCTAGGCCGATGAAGGACACGGCATAGCAGCAGTTCTACCTCAGCGAGATAAGGCCTGCAAGGAAACTGTATTTCTCAGGCCTTTGCAAGAGATGTTCCCGGTTGGCTGTAAGAGAGGTCTGCAGAGCGAGTTGTTTCTTAGCTTCCCAAAGAGCTGGAAGCAAGATGCTTTGGGGCCCAACTCGCCCTTTGGAAAGAAGACTGGGGGTTGTGCCTCTCAGCTCCAGGGCAATTTAGCACACCCAGAGCAGAAGTTCTACTTCAGCCAGATCAGGCCTGCAAAAAAACTGCCTTTCACAGGCCTTTGTAAGAGATGATCCCGGTAGGCTGTAAGAGCACTGTGCAGAGCGAGTTGTTTCTTAGCTTCCCAAAGAGCTGGAAGCAAGATGCTCTGGGGCCCAACTCGCCCTTTGGAAAGAAGCCTGCACGTTGTACCTTTCAGCTCTAGGGCAATGTGGCACACCCAGAGCAGAAGTTCTACTTCAGCCAGATCAGGCCTGCAATGAAATTGCGTTTCACAGGCCTTTGTAAGAGATGTTCCCGGTAGGCTGTAAGAGCACTGGGCAGAGCGAATTGTTTCTCAGCTTCCCAAAGAGCTGGAATCAAGATGCTTTGGGTCCCAACTCGCCCTTTGGAAAGAAGCCTGCACGTTGTGCCTTTCAGCTCTAGGGCCATGTGACACACCCAGAGCAGAAGTTCTACTTCAGCCAGATCAGGGCTGGGAAGAAACTGCGTTTAACAGGCCTTTGGAAGAGATGTTCCCGGTAGGCTGTAAGAGCACTGTGCTGAGCCAGTTGTTTCTTAGCTGCCGAAAGAGCTGGAAGCTGGACCTGAGGGACTTGTCTACCCTTGTGGAAACAAGGCCGGACTTTGTGCCTTGCAGCTCTAGCGCCATGTAGGACCCGGCAGAGCAGAAGTTCTACTTCAGCCAGATCAGGGCTGGGAAGAAACTGCGTTTCACAGGCCTTTGTAAGACTCGTTCCCTGTAGGCTGTAAAACACCAGTGCAGAGCAAGTTGTTTCTTAGCTGCCCAAAGAGGTGGAAGCCCCACGCTGTGGGGCCTGTCTGCCCTTGAGGAGTCAAGGCAGGACTTTGAGCCTTGCAACTCTAGGCCGATGTAGGACACGGCATAGCAGCAGTTCTACCTCAGCGAGATAAGGCCTGCAAGGAAACTGTATTTCTCAGGCCTTTGCAAGAGATGTTCCCGGTTGGCTGTAAGAGCACTGTGCAGAGCGAGTTGTTTCTTAGCTTCCCAAAGAGCTGGAAGCAAGATTCTTTGGGGCCCAACTCGCTTTTTGGAAAGGAGAGTGCACGTTGTGCCTTTCAGCTCCAGGGCAATGTAGCACACCCACAGCAGAAGTTCTACTTCAGCCAGATCAGGCCTGCAAACAAACCGCGTTTCACAGGCCTTTGTAAGACATGTTCCCGGGAGGCTGTAAGAGCACTGTGCAGAGCGAGTTGTTTCTTAGCTTCCCAAAGAGCTGGAAGCAAGATGCTGTGGGGCCCAACTCGCCCTTTGGAAACAAGCCTGCACGTTGTACATTTCAGATCTAGGGCCATGTGGCACACCCAGAGCAGAAGTTCTACTTAAGCCAGATCAGGGCTGGGAAGAAACTGCGTTTCACAGTCCGTTTTAAGACATGTTCCCAGTAGGCTGTAAGAGCCCTATGCAGAGCGAGTTGTTTCTTAGCTTCCCAAAGAGCTGGAAGCAAGATGCTTTGGGGCCCAACTCGCCCTTTGGAAAGAAGACTGCGGGTTGTGCCTTTCAGCTCCAGGGCAATGTAGCACACCCAGAGCAGAAGTTCTACTTCAGCCAGATCAGGCCTGCAAAGAAACTGCGTTTCACAGGCCTTTGGAAGACATGTTCCCACTAGGCTGTAAGAGCACTGTGCAGAGAGAGTTGTTTCTTAGCTTCCCAAAGAGCTGGAAGCAAGATGCTGTGGGGCCCAACTCGCCCTTTGGAAAGAAGCCTGCACGTTGTGCCTTTCAGCTCTAGGGCAAAGTAGCACACCCAGAGCAGAAGTCCTACTTCAGCCAGATCAGGCCTGCAAAGAAACTGCGTTTAACAGGCCTTTGGAAGAGATGTTCCCTGTAGGCTGTAAGAGCACTGCGCAGAGCGAGTTGTTTCTTAGCTTCCCAAAGAGCTGGAAGCAAGACGCTGTGGGGCCAAATTCGCTCTTTGGAAAGAAGCCTGCACGTTGTGCCTTTCAGCTCTAGGGCAATGTGGCACACCCAGAGCAGAAGTTCTACTTCAGCCAGATCAGGCCTGCAAAGAAACTGCGTTTCACAGGCCTTTGTAAGACATGTTCCAGGTAGGCTGGAAGAGCCCTGTGCACAGCAAGCTGTTTCTTAGCTGCTCCAAGAGCTGGAAGCTGGACGCTGAGGTACTAGTCTCCCCTTGGGGAAACAAGGCAGGACTTTGTGCCGTGCATCTCTAGGGCCATGTCGCACACGGCAGAGCAGAAGTTCTACTTCAGCCAGATCAGGCCTGCAAAGAAACTGCGTTTCACAGGCCTTTGGAAGAGATGTTCCCGGTAGGCTGTAAGAGCACTGTGCTGAGCCAGTTGTTTCTTAGCTGCCGAAAGAGCTGGAAGCTGGACCTGAGGGACTTGTCTACCCTTGTGGAAACAAGGCCGGACTTTGTGCCTTGCAGCTCTAGCGCCATGTAGGACCCGGCAGAGCAGAAGTTCTACTTCAGCCAGATCAGGGCTGGGAAGAAACTGCGTTTCACAGGCCTTTGTAAGACTCGTTCCCTGTAGGCTGTAAAACACCAGTGCAGAGCAAGTTGTTTCTTAGCTGCCCAAAGAGGTGGAAGCCCCAGGCTGTGGGGCCTGTCTGCCCTTGCGGAGTCAAGGCAGGACTTTGAGCCTTGCAACTCTAGGCCGATGAAGGACACGGCATAGCAGCAGTTCTACCTCAGCGAGATAAGGCCTGGAAGGAAACTGTATTTCTCAGGCCTTTGCAAGAGATGTTCCCGGTTGGCTGTAAGAGAGGTCTGCAGAGCGAGTTGTTTCTTAGCTTCCCAAAGAGCTGGAAGCAAGATGCTTTGGGGCCCAACTCGCCCTTTGGAAAGAAGACTGGGGGTTGTGCCTCTCAGCTCCAGGGTAATTTAGCACACCCAGAGCAGAAGTTCTACTTCAGCCAGATCAGGCCTGCAAAAAAACTGCGTTTCACAGGCCTTTGTAAGACATGTTCCCGGTAGGCTTTAAGAGCACTGTGCAGAGCGAGTTGTTTCTTAGCTTCCCAAAGAGCTGGAAGCAAGATTCTTTGGGGCCCAACTCGCTTTTTGGAAAGGAGAGTGCACGTTGTGCCTTTCAGCTCTAGGACAATGTAGCACACCCAGAGCAGAAGTTCTACTTCAGGCAGATCATGCCTGCAAAGAAACTGCGATTCACAGGCCTTTGTAAGAGATGTTCCCTGTAGGCTGTAAGAGCACTGTTCAGAGCGAGTTGTTTCTTAGCTTCCCCAAGAGCTGGAAGCAAGATGCTTTGGGGCCCAACTCGCCCTTTGGAAAGAAGCTTGCACCTTGTGCCTTTCAGCTCTAGGGCAATATGGCACACCCAGAGCAGAAGTTCTACTTCAGCCAGATCAGGCCTGCAAACAAACTGCGTTTCACAGGCCTTTGTAAGAGATGTTCCCAGTAGGCTGTAAGAGCACTATGCAGAGCGAGTTGTTTCTTAGCTTCCCAAAGAGCTGGAAGCCAGATTCTTTGGGGCCGAACTCGCTTTTTGGAAAGGAGACTGCGGGTTGTGCCTTTCAGCTCCAGGGCAATGTAGCACACCCAGAGCAGAAGTTCTACTTCAGCCAGATCAGGCCTGCAAAGAAACTGCGTTTAACAGGCCTTTGGAAGAGATGTTCCCTGTAGGCTGTAAGAGCACTGTGCAGAGCGAGTTGTTTCTTCGCTTCCCAAAGAGCTGGAAGCAACATGCTCTGGGGCCCAACACGCCCTTTGGAAAGAAGCCAGCACGTTGTGCCTTTCAGCTCTAGGGCAATGTGGCACACCCAGAGCAGAAGTTCTACTTCAGCCACATCAGGCCTGCAAAGAAACTGCGTTTCACAGGCCTTTGTAAGACATGTTCTAGGTAGGCTGGAAGAGCCCTGTGCACAGCAAGCTGTTTCTTAGCTGCTCCAAGAGCTGGAAGCTGGACGCTGAGGTGCTAGTCTCCCCTTGGGGAAACAAGGCAGGACTTTGTGCCTTGCATCTCTAGGGCCATGTTGCACACGGCAGAGCAGAAGTTCTACTTCAGCCAGATCAGGGCTGGGAAGAAACTGCGTTTCACAGTCCGTTTTAAGACATGTTCCCGGTAGGCTGTAAGAGCCCTATGCAGAGCGAGTTGTTTCTTAGCAGCCGAAAGAGCTGGATGCTGGACTTGAGGGACTTGTCTACCCTTGTGGAATCAAGGCAGGACTTTGTGCCTTGCAGCTCTAGCGCCATGTAGGACCCAGCAGAGCAGAAGTTCTACTTCAGCCAGATCAGGCCTGCAAACAAACTGCGTTTCACAGGCCTTTGTAAGAGATGTTCCCGGTAGGCTGTAAGTGCACTGTGCAGAGCGAGTTGTTTCTTAGCTTCCCAAAGAGCTGGAAGCAAGATGCTTTGGGGCCCAACTCGCCCTTTGGAAAGAAGCCTGCACGTTGTGCCTTTCAGCTCTAGGGCCATGTGACACACCCAGAGCAGAAGTTCTACTTCAGCCAGATCAGGGCTGGGAAGAAACTGCGTTTAACAGGCCTTTGGAAGAGATGTTCCCGGTAGGCTGTAAGAGCACTGTGCTGAGCCAGTTGTTTCTTAGCTGCCGAAAGAGCTGGAAGCTGGACCTGAGGGACTTGTCTACCCTTGTGGAAACAAGGCCGGACTTTGTGCCTTGCAGCTCTAGCGCCATGTAGGACCCGGCAGAGCAGAAGTTCTACTTCAGCCAGATCAGGGCTGGGAAGAAACTGCGTTTCACAGGCCTTTGTAAGACTCGTTCCCTGTAGGCTGTAAAACACCAGTGCAGAGCAAGTTGTTTCTTAGCTGCCCAAAGAGGTGGAAGCCCCACGCTGTGGGGCCTGTCTGCCCTTGAGGAGTCAAGGCAGGACTTTGAGCCTTGCAACTCTAGGCCGATGAAGGACACGGCATAGCAGCAGTTCTACCTAAGCGAGATAAGGCCTGCAAGGAAACTGTATTTCTCAGGCCTTTGCAAGAGATGTTCCCGTTTGGCTGTAAGAGAGGTCTGCAGAGCGAGTTGTTTCTTAGCTTCCCAAAGAGCTGGAAGCAAGATGCTTTGAGGACCAACTCGCCCTTTGGAAAGAAGACTGGGGGTTGTGCCTCTCAGCTCCAGGGCAATTTAGCACACCCAGAGCAGAAGTTCTACTTCAGCCAGATCAGGCCTGCAAAAAAACTGCGTTTCACAGGCCTTTGTAAGACATGTTCCCGGTAGGCTGTAAGAGCCCTATGCAGAGCGAGTTGTTTCTTAGCTGCCGAAAGAGCTGGATGCTGGACTTGAGGGACTTGTCTACCCTTGTGGAATCAACGCAGGACTTTGTGCCTTGCAGCTCTAGCGCGATGTAGGACCCGACAGAGCAGAAGTTCTACTTCAGCCAGACCAGGC